>NC_089167.1:0-372500 GCF_009819655.1 Sylvia atricapilla
CAAGATGCCGCGTAAGTCTCCCAAGGCCCAGAGAAACCTTATGGCTGCTCCCCTGGGCCCTATAGAACCAATAGGTGCCCTCCTTGCCCATACAGACCCCTCCAATGTCCTATAGACACCCTCAGCTCCATAGAGACACTTTACCCCATATAGACCACTCTAGCCCTATAGAGCTCCCACAACTTCCCCATCCAGGCCCAAAGAGCTCCTCAACACCTTACAGACCCTGTAACACTCCCCCTAGCCCCATACAGACACTATAACCCCTGTCCAGCCCCATAGAGACCCCATCATTCCCCTCCTAGGGTTATACAGTGCCATAGAGACCACCCAAGCCCCCTGTGAACCCTCTAAGGTTCCTGTCAGCCCCCCATACCTTTCTCCAGTCCCATACAGATCCTAGAACCTTCCTCCCGACCCCATATAACCCCACCAGCCCCATATCCCTCTCATGGGCCACACCACTCCTCTGAGACTCATAGCCCTTCACAGGGCACTACAGCCCCCCTAAGGGCCCACAGCCCCCTGCAGCCTCCAAATGTTCCCTCATTGCCCCTATATAAGACTCTATAGCCCTGGGCTCCATAGACCCTCATGCAGCAAAAAGGCCACAGCCCCACATGCCACCCATAGGACCTGCCAGGCTTACCCGCAGCAGGGGCAGCAGGTCAAGCGCCCGTACACTGCTGCAGCCCCAAACCTGCAGCAGCTCCCCCAAGCAGCGGGAGAAGGCCCGGAGCTCCTCCGGAGGGGGCACCTACAGGAGGACATACTTGTACTGTCCAGTACTCGAGTTCTCTCTGGATCCCCCAGAACACCCACAATTTCAGACACTTGGGTCCCCTCAAACTCCTGTGTGCCCTCAAACCCCTGCCACTCACATGCAAATTGCTCAGTCCCCCCAAACAGCTGGATGTCCCCTCCACAAACTCCTGGGTCCTCCCCAAACCCCTAGGGCCCCAGAAGAACCGGGGTCCTCCCCCAAACGCCTGTCTCCATCCTGGCCCGGCCCCCCCCCCCAAATCCCTACCAGGTCCCCAAAGAGGAGGCGTGCGATGGTGCTGCAGGTATGGAAGGTGAACACCTCAAAGGGATCCAGGGGGGCCTCCCCATAGGAACGCAGCTCCTGTGAAAAAGAGGATGCTAGTTTATCTCTTCGCAGGAGAGAAGTGGGAGCTCTAAGGGAGTTTTGGGCACTCACAAGGATAATGCCCTTTTGAGGTGCAGAGAGTGAGGTGTGGGTGGGTCAGTTTTGAGGGAGAGGGAGTGGGGTGGGGGTGCAGGGTTTGGGGATCAGGTTTTGGATGCAGAGAGTGGGGGTTGAGTGCAAGGGGCAGGGTTTGTGGTGGGGAACTTTCAGATGCAGGGGGCATGGTTAAGGTGGATGGGTGGGGTTTGGGTGAAGGGAGTGGGGTTTAAGGTAACAGTTTTGGGGTGCATGGGGCAGGGGTTTGCTGAATGACTATTGTGAATTGGTGAATATTGTGAATTGGTGAATATTGTGTGGGGATCTGTTTTGGAATGCAAGGAGGATAAGTTCTGGGGGTGTCAGGGTTGCAGGGGAATCAGTTTGGGGAGAAGTCGGTCTCACCTCACACAGCTTCTGGCCCTGCAGCCAAAGGAGGGGCCCAAGACGGCCCCCAGCCCGTGCCAGTGCCCCCCGCACTGCTCCCCGCTGCCGCCGCCAGCCTGGGCAGGGGCCTCCCAGTGCCAGGTCCCGACCCTCGCGTGACACCAGCGACCCTGGTGTTGAGCAGGGGGAGTCAGGGACCCCCAGAAACCCTGCCAGCCCCTATAGGGACCCACCTCCATCACACCAGGGGTGTTCTGCAGGGCCTCTCTACCTCATAAAGCCTCTTTGAACCCCATAACCACCTCCTCCATAGGACGCCCCTAATCCCACCAGGATCCCTGGAGGTTGAAGGGTGTCTGGTGGGGCAGAGACCTCCAGAGACTGCCCTAGCCCGTATGGGCAACCCACCCCTCCAGAATTGCCACCACCTCCTCCCAGTACCCATGTCCCCAACCCCATAGAGACTCCCTCCAAATCCCATAACAACCCCTTCAACCTCATAGGGACCCCTTCAAACCCTGTAGGGACTCTCCATCCCATAGCGCCCCCTCCCCCAAACCCCACAGAGAACCCCATAAACCCCATAGTGACTTCCTCAAATCCCCCAAAGGGCTTCCATACGCACACTCCATAGCGACTCCCTAAACCTCACAGATGCCCTCCCCCCAGCCCACCCGGCCTCCCTTGCCCCCATACCCAAATAACTGGTGGGGCGCGCCAGCCAATCCCCCCAGTGCCGGACCAGCGCCTCACGGATGGTCCCGACCGAGCTCGGCACTAGCACGTCTGGAGGGAAGAGGAGGGGCTGGGGGGGGACCCCAAAATTGGGGGGGGGGGGTTCCCAAACCAAGTGGGGAGTCCTGGTGTGGGATTCTGGGGGGAGCATCGGGGGTTAGGGTTCCAGGAAAGGTTTGGGGGATTTAAGGAGAGGTCTGAAGTTCGGGGAGGTCCCAAAACAGGCGGAAAGAGCAGGGTTGGGGGTTCGGAGAGGGAAGAGGAAGATCTTCCCGGGGAGAGAGAAGTTTGTGGGGAGATCTGGGGTCCCAGGGCAGGCTCAGGGAAGGTCCGCTTTGGGACGACCCCCACTCACCGCGGCCCCCCAGGCGCAGGCGCACTACGGGCCCGTGCCGCCGCGCCAGGCGGCTCAGGTGCAGCGCCCCCTGCGGGTGCAACAGGTGCAGCGCCCCCCAGCGCGGGCCGCGCCCATCGCTCGGCCGCAGCAGCGCCGCCAGTGACAGTGACAGCAGCAGCACACACAGCAACAGCGCCGCAACCGCCATAGCCCGCGGGCGGTGTCCGGAGAGCCCCTTTATTGGGGGACCCCGAAACCACGCCCCGCGGAGCCCCACCTCTGAAGCCCTGCCCCTTGCAGGTCGCGCTCACACACATACCAGCACGACAGCACACACACACCCCCCCCCCCGCCCCCCCAACTATAAAAGTGGACCCTAAGCCCCGCCCCATAAGGGGGCCTTAAACTCCGCCCCTTGAGGCTCGGCCCTTATATAGGGGACTCAAGACTCCGTCTTTCATTAAGCCGTGCCCCTCAGGGGATGCTGTGTTTGTGTGAGGGGGAAACTGGCCCCCTGCCCTTGCAGGCAGCCCCCCCCCCCCCGCCTCCCCATCCTCTATAAAACGGACCCAGAGGCCCTGCCCCTAGAATCCCTGCCTCCTGATGCATTTATTCCTCCCTTAAAGCAAACCTCTAAACCCCCAAAATGACCCCACCATTATAAAAGTAGCCCCTTAGGCCCTGCCTGTCAAACACCACTTTATTTAGGGGACATTTAAGCTCCGCCTTCTCGAGGCTTGGTCTGCAGCTACGAGGTGCACCCCCGAACTCTTTCCATTAACTTCGCAGGTGCACCTGTTCATTCCTCCCACTTGGGATTGGAATTCCACATTCCTCTATGGGTGCCGCTGACTGAAATTTTCCCAGAATCACGCATTCTCGCCCTTCAAATCCTGCCCTCTCCCCGTGTCCGCCATACCTATCCCCAAAGCCCTCGTGGGGGTTCTCCCATCCCCCCTTAAGTCCCTGCACCCAGAGCCTCCTCCATGGGTGTTTGCCCCCAATTTCCCTCACTCTGGCAGCAGCATTTGAAAATCAGAGACCTTTATTTGGGTCCAGCAGCAGTGAGGGAGGTCCTCAACAGAGTGAGAGTCCTAGAAGCGTCCCTTTGGGAGGTGACGTCCCTCCAATGAATGGGTCCTGGGACAATTATAGGTGAGGACCCACAATAATCTGAGGGGTGCTGAAGTCAGGAAGGGTACCCCCACCATGGGATGTGTTGCTGCTGGAATTTTTGGGGACTCCAGAGGCGGGGTCCCATGGTGGGGGTCCTCAGGAGGGATATTGCAGAAGGTGGTCCCACCTGGGGGATGTCTCAACGTGGGGATCCCTTATGGTCTTCAATAAGATTGGGGATGTGAAGGTGTCAGGAGCAGAGCCACGGAGTGGTGGTCCCTGTGGAAGGGTACCAGGGGTTAGGTCGTGGTGTGAGGGTCCTGGGAGTGTTCCCCATCAGATGCTCCCCCTCTGGAGCTCCTGCAGGTGCCACGCCAGCTGCAGGCTCTTGGGGAACAAGATGGTGCAGTAGGCAGTGAGCACAGGTATGTGTCCTCCATCACCTGCGCTCTGAAGCCCCTCAGCATCCCCTGACTCCTTCACAGCATCTCCCACCAGCAGCAACCCCCTAAACACACTGTCAGGGCACAGGGTCCTTTCAAATCCAACCACAGTCCTGTGCCCCTAGAAGTGGGCCCCACTATCAAGTGACCTTCTCCCCCATACCCTCACAGACCTCTCCCTGGGGGAAGGGGGCCCCCCATAGCACTTCCCGCTAGCTCCCCATCCATGGAGGCCATAGACTCTCCCCTCAGGTCCCATAAGCCTCCCCTCCACAAACCTCTCAGCCCCCATAGGCCCTCCCTTAGACCTAACAACATCCCCTTAGCACCCATACAGATCCTCCTAGACCTCCCTACTCCCTCAGAGACATCCCCAGAACCCACAGGATCTGCCACAGCCTCTCTGGACACATACACACACACACCCCAGTACACACAGCTGTCCTCCAAGTGCCTATAGAATCCTCCAAGCCCCAGTCCCTCAACTCCCATAGGAGGATCCCTTTTGGACCACCCTTGGCCCCCCAGCCCTCACCTCCTGCAGCACCAGCAGGGCCATACCGATGGTAAAGGGACAAGCACAAGCAGTTCCTGCACCTGTGACAAGGGAAGGACAAGTGGGACATAGGGGAGCCGGGGGACATGGGGAATGTTGGGGGACATAGGGGCACATGAGGAATGTGATGACATAGTGGGACATGTGGGGCCATGGGAACAGGAGGGGGATATGGGGGACATGGGGGATCATGGAAGGCACGGGAGTGGGAATGATATGGGGAGGCATAGGGGACATGGAGAGGGGCATCAGGATATGGGAAGACACGGGGACAATCCTGCTCTAGGGCCATCACCCTGGGGAGACCTTGGGGACATGCTGGGGATGTGGGAACACCCTGGTTGTCACCCTGCACCCCCCAAATCAATCCCAAGATCCTCACAAACACACCTGGGACACTCAAAATCCACTCAAGGACATCCTGACCCCTCAAAATCACTGTGGGGAGACGCCAGGGACACACTGCAAGGGGACGCCTTGTGGACACCCCAGGTAGGGGGGGGACAAGGGTGTCTTGGGGATATCCTGGGCATGGAGACTTGGAGAGCACCCCCCTGGGGACATCCACTGTGGGGAAAGGGGACACAATGACACCCTGGGGGGCATGCAGACAACCCTCTAGGGACCCCCTAACGGGAGAGGGAGACAGTGCCACCACAGGGGAAGGGGCACAGGGGACATCCAGTCTGGGAGGTCTCTGGGGGATGGGTGGACACAAGGACATCAGAAGGCACACAAGGACACTGAGGGAGGACAAGGCCACCACGTGGTGGGAGGAAGGCAAGGACATAGTGGGGCTGGAACAGTGATGGGGGGGCTTTGTGTAGGGGTGGTCTCAGGGGGTTCCAGGAAGTGTTTAGGGGGTCTCAGGGTGGATTTGGGTGGTCCCAGAGCCTTCTTAGCAGATGTTTGTCTGTCTCAGGGTGGATTTGGGGGATCCAGAGGGTGGTGAGGAACCCCAGGGGGTCCAGAGAGGATCCTGGGGTATATTTGGGGGCATCTAATGGAGGTTAGAGGGTCCCTGGGGGGTGGGGTTCCCAGTCACTCTGGGGTACACTAGGGTGGATTTAGGGGGTCTGGAGGGGGTTGGAGGATTCCAGAGAGTGTTTGTGGGGATTTTGAGGGTGGAATTTGGTGTTCCAGGGTAGACTGGTGGGAGGGCGGTCTGGAGGGGGTTGGAGGGTCCTAGTAGGTGTTTGGGGGAGTCCTGGGAGGGAGAGGTTTCCAGGTTACATTTGGGGGCTGTCAGAGGAGTCCTAGGGAGTAGAAAGTGTTCGGGGAGGATCTTGGGGTGAATTTGAGGGGTCAGGATGTCCTTGAGTGGAATTTTGAGTGTCCCAGGGGTGTTTGTGAGGATCTTGGGATTGATTTTGGGGGTGCAGGGTGGATTTCAGGGGTCTAGGGGGGTGCAGTGTCCCAGGGGATGTTGTGGGGTGAAGGGGGTTTGTGGTTTCCAGGGTTGATTTGGGGGGATCCTGGGTAGATTTGGGGGACATGGGAAGATGACAGGGGTTGGAGGGGGGTTCTGATGGATGTTGAGGGTCTCAAGATGGGTTTGAGGGACTCCTTAGGGGTGGTTGAAGGGTACCAAGGCATCCCTGGGGGGCTGGGGACATTAAAAGGCATCGTGGAGAACATTGGGAGTCCTGGGGTGGATTTGGAAGGGTCCCAGGGGCTGTTTGGGAGGGTTTCCAGAACAGATTTGGGAGTCCCCCGGGGAACTCCTCTGGGGAGTTCTTGGAAGATCTGTGGAGTCCCAGGTGAATCTGAGAGTCCCTGGGGGATATTGCGGGGGTTCCAGGGAGGGTGGAGTGGGAAAGAAAGGCAGGTGTCATAACTCACCAGTCAGGGGTGCAATGCTCTTTGTAAATTCTCATCAGACTGAACAAAGATCCCAGGCACATGTCAAGGGGTCAGCCTCATGATGCACAGTTACTCACAGATCCAGAGAAAGCTCAATGCACACGAGCCACGTGGAGGAATGTTATACAGAACATACTGTTGTCATTTCCCAGTTCATTGGCAGTGACAGTCTGGAGAGACAGTGGCATTGATGGTGAAGGAGCTCACTTGCTTCAGGAGAACAAATACAGTCTCTCTTCCTCCCTTGTATTGGCTGTGGAGAAACTGTCCTGGGAGTTCCAGCAATTCAACATCCCAATATATCAGAGGAATGTCCTGCTCCCATCCATATGGACCAGACAGACTCTCAGTCACCAGCGGGCATCCTTTCTTCGTCAAGGTAGGACGGAAAAGGTGCAAACCATTCCGACAACCAGCAGCCCATCCATGGCACCTGAACAGCTGGGCTGCTTGCCCCAGCACCTCCAAGAGCTAGGCCATGAACCAGTGCCTGGAAAACCAGTCCATCTCCCACTGAGCACGAGGGAACTGGCCCCTCCCAGCTTAGGTAGGCACCTAACACATGTGCCTCCACCCGATCCCCACAGCTTCCCAACTCGATCAGATGTCCTCTGCAGGACCAGCCCAGAGCCCTTCAGCTTCCAGAGAAACAGAACCCACTCTTGGACAGCTTCAGGGCACAATTAGTGATTTTAGAATAAAGGCAGAATGATAAACACAGATCAGGAGCACAGTCGTCTGGGTTATAAAGGCAGCAAACCTAGGAACTCACCAGTTCTTATGTGAGGTGGGGGATGTTCCTAGGCACACTGGTACAAGGATGAGATTGTGGGCCGGGCACACTGAGGAGGGTCCACAGGCTGAGGAGGCGGCACTGCTCTGTGTTCACCTCTGCTTAAGCTGAAGCCCATATTAAGGCCTTGGCCAAACAACTTCAGTTTCTGGGCAGTTCTTGCAGCACTTTCTCCCAGTCTCGTGTTTTTGTGCATTTAATGCTGCTGCTCAAGATTCTTTCTCCTCAGAACTGCAACTGTAGTCTCCATCCAAAGGAGAGCTGTTTGTCTCATGAATAAAATGCAAGAGCAGAAGAACTGGGCCTGAATGTGGATCCATTGGCCATGACTTGCTGCTGTGGGCCAGAGGTCACACATGGTCTTGCTGCTGGGGAGGCAAAGCTCCATGACATTCACAAGCCCCTTCCCAGGAAGCACTAGCATAGCTGTGCCAGAGGTCTGTCCCAGGTGTGGAGAAGTGTTGTGGGGCAACAGGTGGGTGTCCTCCCCCTGGGGGAAGCTGCCAGTATGAGGGAGATGCCAGTGAAGAGCACGAGCTGTGGGGAGCCTGCCAGTGAAGAGCACGAGCTGTGGGGAGCCTTCCCTGTGCTCCAGGCCAGACTGTGTAGAAAGTTCTCAAGGGGTGCCCAGGCCCCCGAGGGAGGCAAAAGGCCCAGAGCACCGTAGAGCTGAAGCAGGAGCTAGAGGGAGGCACTGGGCACAGGGCCATGGAGGGACAGCACCCCAGACTCCACAGGCAAAAAGGCAGGTCTGCCTGGTGCCTCACAGAAAAGCTTCCCCTACACTGCCTTGGTGCCTTTCAGAAAAATTTCCCCTGCCTTGTTTCAGTGTGTCACCAAAAGACCCCGCCCCCCCCCATGCCTCCTCTGCTCTTCAGTCTGGAGGTACCCGACCCTGGCAGCTCCCAGACAAGGGCAGGATAGGGTAGAAGCTGCTGCCAGCTTCATCTTCCCCTCAAACTCTGTGGGCTGCACTGCCAGCAACGTGGGGTCACCTCACTGACACCAGGGTCTCATCCAAGGCAAAGCCCACACGTGGGTTGTGGTGCAGCTCCAGATGCAGGTGGGAGTTTAGCACCCTCCAGGTACTGCAGGTACACTGCTAAAGGGGGCAAGGGGCCAGACCTTGTCTTGCTGGACTCAGAGGGTCCAAGAGTTTACTCCCATGCAGGCACCTTTAAACAGGAAGCCCTGGAATCACCCTGGAGCTGGGCACCCAGCCTTGAACTGGGCACACCAATTGCCAACTGGAACTGTGGCAAACCTGGAATTTTAAGAGCTGGGCACCCCCACACTTGGACCAGCACCCTCCAACAAGGACCACTGGGATACCCATGACAAACCACCTTCAAACTAGGTTGCCCCAACAGAAGATTGCAGACTGCAGCTCTCCCTTACTGGAAACACTGGGGTCCTCACCTTACGTGGACAGCCCACACCAGCTCTGCCAAGTGTCACCTGTTGAAACAGACCTACAGGGCACCCACAAAGTGGGTGTCACTACCCCTCCCATACTTGCAAGTGCAGGGAAAAGGGTAAACAAACAGAACCCTTCCCCATCTGAAGCACTGAGGACCCCCATACAACAGCTCAGCGCCCAACCAGCCCAATCTATTCACTTCTGGTTCCTACGGTGGGCCTGGTGTAACCACCTGACTGGCTGGGGTCCTCCTGCCCCCTTTAACACCTTTTTCCTCCACCAGTGCCAAACCCTGCCCTCCCCAAGCTGAGGGACAGAAGGGGACTGCTTATGGTATATGTACTTTAACTCGTTTTATTTAGACTCGAAGGTAACTGCGGCCCAGTGGAACCGTGACCCAGTAGAAACGCAGCAGTACATCAGGACTGGGGTAGGAGCAGGTGAGCTGCAGCAGGGTGTGGTGCCCAGGCTGCACAAAGAACGGTCAGGTGGTGAGAGACGGGTTTACGAGAGCTGCCCGCAGTCAGTGATGGTGATCTTCTTGCTTGTTTTGCCATCTTTGGAGCCACAGCGTTCCATGGCCTCCACCACATTCATCCCCTCCTTGACGCGGCCAAAGACGACATGTTTGCCATCCAACCTGCCGGAGAAGCACCAGTCACAGCTTGGTCCCTGATGTCCCCCAACAGAGGACATCTCCCAGATGCAGATCCCCAAGCTTCTCCCACAGCCTACGACTCACCACTCGGTCTTGGCAGTACAGATGAAGAACTGGGAGCCATTTGTGTTGGGGCCAGCATTGGCCATCGACAGGATACCAGGGCCCGTGTGCTTCAGGATGAAGTTCTCATCTGGGAACTTCTCCCCATAGATAGATTTGCCTCCAGTGCCATTGTGGCGTGTGAAGTCACCACCCTGTGAAAAGGCAGCATTCCAGATCACAGGTGCAGAAGAACGCTCTGGAACTGGGTGCAAGCATAAGGCAGAACCAACCTCCCACCCTAAATCTACCAGCATCCTACTCCAAAACCCACATGGGGGCCCGATCTCCCCACCTACCCACTGCAGCAGGACCACCACGCACCTGGCACATAAACCCAGGAATGATTCTGTGGAAGCAGGACCCCTTGTAGCCGAATCCCTTCTCACCAGTGCTTAGAGCACGGAAGTTTTCTGCAAAGGAAATAAAACCCCACCATGAACAGCTTTATTTGTTGTGAGTTCAGGACAGTACTAGGGCTTGGTTCAGTTGCAGTGGAGCCAAAGTTGCTTTACCAACCTGCTGTCTTCGGAACCTTGTCTGCAAACAGCTGTGAAGACAGGAAAGACATTTGTCAAATCTGGGCCAGTGACTGGCCACTGCCTCCCACTCCCTGAGGCCACCTCCAGACCGCGGGAATCCCCACAGACACTGCTTGGACCCCAGGGACCCCCTCTGGGTGGCAGCTTCTCAGCCGTGCCAGCAGCTCTAGAGCCCTCTCCGCTTCACACCGTTATCTGCAAGCTCTGAACTAACAGCTGCGGCATCGCGCGTCTCACTAGTGGGGCAGAGATGCGTTCGTTCCGCTGGCCGAGAATAAATTAAACATTAATGTGCCTGAAGGCTTCCTGGGCGGGGCGCGCGCGCCGCCTCCCAACGCTTCAGGACGATTTTGGGCTGCGTGCGCCACCCGTGCGGGAGCGCGGCCCCGAATCTGCAGCAGCCGCGCTGCCCGGAGCAGGCCCAGCCATGCCATGGATGCTCTGCGCCCCGGGCGGGGTGACAAATGCTTTGCTCGTCAGCGACAATCCCGCGGCGATCGGGTTGTCAGCACTCTCCGCCAGCATCCCCAGACTCGGGCAGCACTACCCGGGAGCTCGACACGGCTCATCCCGATGCTCCGGGGGCCCTGCGATAAAATGGCGGCGAAGCAGCCACAGCCGCGACCCGCAGTGGGGGGGGGGGGGGGGGGGGGTGGGGAGGAAACTGCCGCGCCCCTCCGGCTCCGGCGGGGAGCGGAGGCGCGGCGGGAACACGGTGGTAGAGAGGCCAGCGGTAACGGGGACCAGCGTTACCGAACCAGGTGCGGACGGACTCCCGCGGGTGATGGCGCGCCCTGGGCTGGCATCGCGCCGCCGCTCCTCGACCTCCACGAGCGCGACGCTGCGGGTCCCTTTGTTCGTCCCGCCGGGCCAGGGGCGCCGCAGCCCCGCAGCCACACCAACGCGTCCCCGCCGCGCACGCGCGGCGCCTGCCGGCCCCCCCACCGGCCCCACGCGCCCGGCAAGGAAATGGCAACGGTGCCCCCCGCCCCTCCCCGGTCTCCTCCCGCGCCCACCTCGAAGGTGACGCGACCCAGGGGCTCGTTATTGGCGGCGATGTCGAAGAAGACGACGGGGTTGGCCATGGCGAGACACGAGGAGAGTACCAGATACTCGTCCGTGCGGCGGGCGCGGCGCAGCAGAAGGAGCGCAGCGCCCCGCCGCCTGTTATATAGGGTCGAGGAGGGCCCACCTACCCCGCAGCACCGGCCAACGGCCGCTGTCGGAGTGGCGGAGTGGCAGGGCAGCCAACCAATCGGCGGAGCCACGTTTGAAAGAGGGGGAAGGGAAAAAAAGCGCGGGCGGGGCGGGGGGGCCGCGGTCCGGCGCTGGGCAGGGCGCGGCGCGCATGCGCCGTGCGGAGAGCAAGGAGAGGGATGGGGCACGGCGGGGGGGGCGGGAGCGGCGCCGGCATGGGAGAGGCCCGGTGCGGCGCTGGGCCGCCGTGCGGAGCGGTTCCGGGGGAACGGCGGGGATGCGGCGGAACCAGGGCGTGTGGGGCTTGGAGCTGCCACCCAGACCTGGCAGGCTACCGCCCGACGTGGGGAGACACCCAGTTCCCCTCCTCCGCCGTCGGACTGCAGCACCGCCCGGCCGGCCCCGGTTAATGATTGACGCCACAGGTCCGGTTCACCGCTCGGCCGGGCCGCCGCTGCTCGAGGATAGGGCAGGATTTCCTCGCTACTCGGCACACACCCTCCCCACTCTGCCCAGAAAGAGGGCTGAATACCGCCTCCCGCCAGCCGAGGATCTCCCCTGCTTGCCAGAGAAGAGTCGCGGGGTCAGCCCCATAGCAGGATGACAAAAGATGGGGGGAGACACGTGACCCTGCAGAAGGATCCTTTAATAGTCATCGGGGACATACAGGGCAACTCTGTGCGGGGGCAGTGGGAGCTGAGCACCACACTCCATACCAGACCCGTGCAGTATAAGGGGCAGCAGCATTTGCACAATGATAGGGGGGCACGGGCAGCCCCGCAGTGATGCACTTGCCTTTAAATATGGGGAGTCTCAGGGAACAGTAGTGTGTCTACACTATGTACAGCTTTGTGCTTCTTGGGGGGCTCAGCCCCTCTGTCCCATTGCAGCCCTTTGAGGAAAGCCCCCGCTGTGGAGGGTCCCAGCTCTGCAGCGGGCAGGGGCACATAGTGCTGCCCCCCAGCCCCAGGAGGAGGGCAAGGATGGCTTAGTTATTCTCGAAGAGGGAGAGGAGGTCGTCGTTGCTGCTGCTGGGGAGGTCGGGGGGCCCCAGGTAGGAGAGCAGCTCATCAGGATTCGTCAGCTCGGGCAGGAGCTGGGGGCGACAGTGTGTGATGATCAGCTTCCTGCAGCTGCTGCGTACTCCCCTGCAGAAGGTGGGATCCCAAGCCAACAGCAGGACCCTTGTCCACCCCTCTGAGTACTCACATCGAGAGTAGGCTCTGAGCCATCACCCGCCGCAGCCACGCTGGGTGTGGGGGGGAAGACGAGGTCGGTAGTGTGGGCTGGGGGTCCCAGGGGTTGCCGTGCCACTGCACTCCGGGAGTGCAGTGTGGAGGCCAGCTGGCTGCCCGAGGGAGTGTTGTGCAGCCCTGCCTGCACTGAAGGGTGGGATGGCTCCATTCGTCCCGGTGGGGGAAGCTGGGGAGTGGGGGGAAAGAGCACAGCTGTGAGACCTTCCCTTCCCTGGGACCCCCCAGCTCCCCCACAGTGAGACATCGGGACTTGGGTGGTGTCCCCCACCCATAGTCCAGCTGACCTGTGCAGGCAGAGAGGGCACAGGCAGCTTCTCAGGGGCCAGAAGGCCGCCTGGGATGTTGGGCTGGTAGGAGACAGGGGTGGGACCTGGCGTGAAGTCACTCAGTGCTGAGGTGCCAGCGACGCCAGGGGCAGCAAAGGGCTCTGGGAAGCCCCCAGGACCCAGAAAGCTGGAACCTGTG
This sequence comes from Sylvia atricapilla, assembly GCF_009819655.1. Taxonomy (NCBI): domain Eukaryota; kingdom Metazoa; phylum Chordata; class Aves; order Passeriformes; family Sylviidae; genus Sylvia; species Sylvia atricapilla. Next base: position 13,057 of record NC_089167.1, read on the forward strand.
AGAGGAAATGGGGCAAATTGGGGGACACACACACACAGGGATGGGGTTCAGTCCTGTCCCTCATGGGTCCCCCCGTACCCGGGGTGCCGTAGTCAGTGGCAGCCCCTGCTGGAGGCTGTGACAATCCCGAGAAGGGCACAGAGCCAGGTCCCAGGGCTGCGATCATCTCCATGATGTTGGGCAGCACCATGTGCGCAGGACTGAGTGTCCGGCACCGCTTCAGCACTGGCCCCTCTGGTTCCTCCTTGATATGGACATCAGGTTTGATAGGGACAGGTTTCCAGCTACAGGTTGGGTCGATGGTGATCTCCTCATGCTCTGAACTGGGGGCAGCAGAAGGGCAGGGGAGGTGAGGTTTGGGGCATTGGCTGCACAGCCCCTCAGGGGTGGCAAATGACCAGGCATGGATGGACAGACAGCCGAATGGAAGGCACTTACTTCTGGATGTAGATCAGGATGCCCAGCATGTACTGGTCAACCTCAAGCCCCTCCAGCAGGGCTGTCTTACTGCAGGCAGAGTGAGGGCAGGGTGAGATAAGGCAACCCTCACCAGACAGGAACCTCCCCCTAAGGCAAGAACTAATCCTCTCCCAGAGCAGGAAATATATCCCCCACAGGTAGTGAAAGACACATCCACGCCCTGCAGGCAGGGACACCAGGGCATGGCTCCATTGTGGCCTCAACTCACTTGCAGACAGGACACCGCCATGTCCCCCTCTCGCAGTTGAGCTGCAGGTATGACTCCAGGTCAAAGCACTGTAGGGGAGAGCAACAGCTGAGATGGAGGGGGGCAGGATATTGGGTGGGGGATATACCTAGCACCCTGTCATCACTACCCCTACCTGTATGTGCCGGCAGTCATGACCTCTGGCTGGAAGCTGGATCCTCCGGAAGGTGATAGGACACTTGAGGGACACCTTGATGGCTGTCTGCTCCACACCATCCTCACCATTGGGCCCTGGTGTCCCTGGGATGGTCCCACTGCTGAAGTTGCGCTTGACTAGGAAGGTGGGGGTGAGGACCACCAAGGGTCAGAACCAGGACACTGGGATGGGGGTGGCACCATGGTGGTACCTGGGCAATACTGCACCATCACCCCCATCCTGCTGTGGCCTTCCTGCCACACTGCATCCTCCTGACCCCCAGGACCCAGGTGCTCACTCTTGGTGATGCAGTGCTCAGCAGGGAGCAGGCGCTTCTTGATGAGCCCCTGCAGCACCGAGCGCACTGAGGGCCGATGCACCAGCTGCAGGACGAACAGGTGGGACTGTGGAGAGATGGGAGGCTGAGCAGTGGCCCCAGCCACCTACCTCCCTCTCCCAGTACCCTCCTGGTGACTCACACAGCAGCAGGCGGTGACAGTGATCTGGATAGTGTTTCTACCGGGCTGGCAGACGTGCTTCAGGTAGAGCGGCTTGTGGGAGGTCTTGTTGTCACCACGCTCAATGCTGAGCGGTGTGGCGTTGACGCTCACCTGCACGGAGGCCGGCCAGTTGGTATTCATCTGCCGGTCCTCGTGGTGGTAGCACTTGAACTGCAGCTCCAGGTCAGGCCTGGGGGCAGGCAGGGTGTAGACAGGGGGTGTGTCCGCACACGAGCCACCACACCACATGTCACCACACCATGCTGCTCCAAGCCACATAGAACCATGCAGCGCTAAGCCATTGCATGTTACACTGTGTCATATGGCACTGTGACAGTACCACAGTACCACGGCATAGCACTGTGCCAGCCCATGCCCCAAACCACCATGCTGTGCCACAACATACTGAACACCATGACAAGACGCTGAACCATGGCAAGCAGAGTCGCGCCAAGCTACACTTTGCACCACGATGCATGACAGTGCCACGCCAAGCCATACCATGGCATATACTCGCGTGCCACACAGCACCATGCAGTGCCCAGCTGTGCTGCCCAGCACAGCCCCACACCACACGGTGCCGTACAGCACCCCTCATGTAGCACTGTGCAACATTACAAAAGGTGCCGCAGGGCCCCCACCTCATCATGAGGGTCTTGTAGACAGAGTCACGGAGCTGGAAGACGTGGTTGCTGACAGCCAGGTTGTGCTGCAGGCGGAAGGGCTCCAACACCACGCCGTCCCGCACCGGGAAGGTCAGTCGCAACTCCTCGCCGGGGGCCGGCCCTGCGGGACGCCGCCATCAGGGAAACCGACACCTTGCCCCGGGCCCCAGCCACACCCCGGCCACGCCCCGCCCACTGCACATAGATCCACCTCGCAGGAGCCCAACCTCCACTACACACAGCCCCGCCCACCCCGGAAACCACAGTCCCGTGCAGGAAGCTCCTCCCACCACAGTGGCCCCCCGCCATGGGCCACCCCACTCCTACCGAAGATTCCTCCCGCTCGCTCCAGGAAACCACACCCTATCCAAGCCCCTCCCAATCCAGATGGTCTCACCCTAAAAACAGAAGCCCCCTACCAAACCAGCACTCTTGTAAAGCCCCGCCCTTTTTGACGAGCCCCTCACAGTACTCTTTCCCACCCTCACAAGCAGCCTACCCCCTCCATCAGCCCCAAGCCCTAGCAGTGGTCACGCCCCCTTCTCTGAAGCCCCTCCCACCCTCCGTTTAAAGGGGCAAAGGCCACAGCGGTGCCCCAAATGAGCCGTACACCCCGATGCTTGAGGCATGGGGGTGATGTCTGTGAACTGCCCCCCACACTCGCACCAGAGACACCTACCCGAAGGGGATGGGTGCATGGGGGCAACACCGGGCTTCATATCTGCCAGGAAGGGTGACTTGACATCCTGACCAGGGGACGCATAGGCGGGGATGCCACTGCCTGGTGTCATGGGTGGCGTGGGGTTCCCGGCCAGCGGCGAGCTGGGGTACCCCGGCAGCGATCGGCCCGGCTGTAGAGGCACCATGCGCCCTCAGCGTCCAGCCAGGCCACCACAGGCCCCACCCTACCCATTGCCAGACTCACCCCACTGATGGCTGCTTGGCTGTAGGTGCTGAAGCTGGCATTCTGCCCGTTGAACTGGTCAGCTGGCTATGGGAGGAGGAGGGTCTCCAGGGGCTGGAACCGGGAGAAGGCAGGCACCCAGACTTCCACCCCTTGCCCACCGTTCCCCCTGTGGTACCTTGTAATAGGGTCCAGCACTGCCTGAAGCGGAGAGGTACTGGCCCATGCTCTGCTGCAGCCTGTGGCCAGGGTATGAGGGGGACGGAGCAGAGGACTGGGGGGCGCTGGGGGCATACTGGGCACCAGCTGCAGCGTACTGCCCGCCCTGGAGGTACTGCTGTGCTGGGTACCCCTGTAGGGCCAGGGAGTCAGCACCAGTGGGAAAGGGGGTCACCACATGCCATAGCTTTCACCAACACAGCACTCACCTCATTGGAATATGCCCGCTTGAGGCCCTGGCGGGGCAGCTGCTGGCTCTGGGGAGGGCCAGGGTAGGTGTGCTGAGGCACTCGCTGCCCACCATAGAGGGGGCCAGTACCAGGCGCCCGCACTGGGCTCATGCTCACAGGGGAGACACCAGAGGGGGCCACAACACCTGCCATGCCGGCTGGGCTCATGCTGTTTGGGCCACGGGGCCCAGCATGGGGCAGGAATGGGCTGGTGAAAGACTGCCCTGTGCTCATCTGCAGCAATGAAGAGAGAGGGGTCACAGCAGAGCAGGGGGGGCTGTCAGCTCCCCAGTTCTGCCACAGCCAGGTTCTTACCGTGCCATACTGGCTCAGCTCCTGGCTCTGTTTCTCCTGCAATGCTGCCACCGTTGCTGTGGCTGTGGCCGTGGCTGTGGCAGCAGCCGCGGCCACAGCAGCAGCAGCTGCTGCCTGGGTGAAATCAGCAGTAGCCCGGCTGGCGTGAGAGGGGAGCCCCATCCCTCCAGGGCCACTCGGGCCACCATTATAGCTGGAGAACAGAGAAGCAGGAAGAGGCATGCAGTGGCCCTGCAGCAGAGCACATGCCAGGCCATGAAGTGCAGGACAGGCCTTACCTGGCAGGGAAGCCCGGCCCACTGGGGTAGGCATTGCGGCCATAGACACTTGGCTGCACATACCCCTTTCCTGGTGCCCCCTCGGTGAAGGGCTGCTGTGGCAAGAATGGTGGTGAGCTCATGCCTGAGCTGGTGCCTGCCATGCCAGGCAGCAGCGGGGTGCTGGAGCTGCTCCCCCCAGGGCCCATGGGGCTGCCAAAAACCTGGAGGGTGCAGTGGGAGGCAGTGGGTCAGGCAGGGTTAGTGGCATCCAGGTGCAAAGGAGTCCCTGGGGCAGGGACGCTGCCGGTACCTGGCTCTGGGAGGGGTTGCTGACACCCCAGACTGTGGTTACCACAGAGAGGGATCCCGGCGGCTGATTGGTGCTTGGTTGCCAAGGAACAGCCTCGTATGCAAATGAACCATCACTAGAGGAAAAAAAGAAAAATTAATGAAGATGAAGGACAGAGGGATGGAGGGACAGAGGGGACTGGGGGATGGAGAAATTGAGGAAACGGAGAGATGAAGCATGGAAGGGATGGAGGGACAGACAAGAGCATGGATGCACGGAGGGAAGGATGGAGGGATGGATGGGGGAATGGATGCATGGGTGGATGGAGGGACGCTACCCCGGCGCCCACCCGTGGGGCGCAGGCGGCAGCGAGGGTTTCATGGGGTTCATGGAGCTCATCAGCGGGTGTGGGCTGGGTCTTCCGAGGCCGCGGCGGGCACTGCGGGACGGCGGCACCGTCTGTCACTGGGGCTGCGGGAAGCAGTGGAGCGGCGGGTGAGGGGCGGCCGCCCACGGAGAGGCCGGGACGGAGTGGGGGGAACAGCCCCGTAGGCTTCGCGACCCCGCAGCCTCCGCGGCCGGGACTTGGCGTCCGGCCCGCGGCTGGCACGGGGCGCCGGCCAGCACGCGCCGCCCCCGCTCCGGGCCGCCCCCCCCCCGCGCCGGCCACCGCGGCGTCAGACCTCCCCGGGGCGGCGGGCGCCGGGGGGGAACCACGGGGACTTCCCGGGGAACGGACGCCGCCCCCCGCCCGGCATTTCACCCCACTGCCCGGGGTATTTCCAGCCGAGCCCGGCAGCGGGGGCCCGCGGGGTCACTGGAGCTTTCGGTTCCTCCCGGCGCCGCGGGAGGGCGGCGGAGACGGGGTCGCCGCGAGGAAAGACACGCAGAGGGGAACACCTGCGGCGGGCCTGCCCCAGCTCCCGGGAGCCGCCACCACGGAGCCACCGGCCCCCGGGGCCCCTCACTAGCGGTGACAGCCCCCTCAGGTTCGTCCCCAGCGGCACCACAGGGACGAGCCCCGGGGCCGGGCCCCCCCCCCCCCCCCGCCATTGCCATGGCAACCGCCCCCACCACCCCCGGCACGGCGGAGGAGGCCCGCGGGGGCACCGCCAGCCCCGCCCGTCTTCCCCCCATCCCCCCCCGCCCGGCGCTCCCGCTCTCACCACGGCGGCGGCCCAAGATGGCCCTGGCGGCGCGGGGCGCGCGCGGCTGCGCGGAGGCTGCGCGGGATCTTCAGCCGCGCGGGGCCGCAGCTCCGCGGGGGGCGGGGCCGGGCCGCCGCCGCGCACAATGGGGCCGCACTCTCATTAGTATGCAGGCCCCGCCCCGCCAGGCGCGGGTAGCCGAGCGCTGAAGAAGAAGGGTCCGGGCTGCGGGGGGGGGGGGCGGGGGGAGAGTGCGGGGAGCAGAGGAATGTGCGCCCCCATGTGCAGGGCGCCAGGGGCAACGCAACGCACGTATGGAAGCATGACGGGCACTGCCACCGCAGCGGCGGGACCGCGAGTCGCGAGTGCATGACATCTTGCACGTGTGTGCGCGTGTGAACGGGTTGCGCGCAAGGACGGGGACCCGCGCGCGCTGCACGGACATTGTGCGGTGACACCATGTGCGACCCAGTGTGTGACAGACAGCACAGCCACGGGTATGCGAGGGGATGTGGCACGCATATATCCCTGACCTGCCTCCTTCAGCTGAAAGACCTTCGTCGCATCGAAAAGCCGCAGTGGGTTCTGGGGACTCAGCGAGTCCCATCTGCAGCTGCCCACGTCGTCCCCATCCCCGAACGACGTCCCATGGGAGGACTAGGTGGGCTCTGGGGATGCCAACAATGAGTCTCATTCGGGAGATCACCTCCCTCGACCCCTACTCAGGACTTCCAATGAGAGGATATGCCACCCAGCACCAGCCCTGCCCCTGTGAGGGCTCAGAGCTGGGGGATGGTGCAGATGCAGAGGTGGAAAAACGTGCTCCCCAAGGACAGGCAAAACTGAGATGGGGCACACCACTCTCACACCCGCCTAGGCCTTAGGCTGTGCAGATGCCCTATCTCCTCCAAGAAGCAGTGGCTGCACAGGTGCAAGTCCACGCCTGAGAGGAACTGAGAAGAACCTGACTCATTGCACTGGACACCCCCATAGAAGCTCTAGGGACTAGCCCCTCTTGGGGGGTATGGGACACACTCAGAGAAGAGCTCCAGGGACCAGTCGTTCCAGGGGTCCGGGAGGCCATGGGTCTTACCCACTATGGCAGCAGGCAGCCCCCAGACCCTCATGGTGCAACAGCGGCTGCACCAGTGCCACCCTGGCATGAGACAGACAAGGACTCCAGGCACCAGTGTGGGGTTGACAAGATCTGTAGTTGAGGGGGGGAGGCGAGCAAAGGACAGAGAGATGGACAGACAGGTGGAGGAGCATGCTGTTGCCATCCTGGCACTCAGGCCAGGTCCTTGAAGGCATCGAGGTTGAAGGCCGTGTCGAGGAGCCGCTGCAGCTCTGTCAGGTGGGTTTTCTTATTGCCAGTGGCAGGGGCAGCTGCTGGCTCCCGCCCTGCATACCTGCCAGGGACAAGGTGGGCCATGAGAAGAGTCTGTACCTACCAATTCCCTCCCAGCCTCACAGCCAGCCCCTGCATCCTTACCAGACCGGCTTTGCGCGGTTGATGGTGGTGCGAAGCCGGGGTTTGACATAGTCATAATAGCCCTGGTTCTTGTGCTCCTCCTGGCACCACACCAGTTCAGCAGCTGGGTATTTCTGGGCTTCCCGCTGGAGAAGGTCAAAGGGGAACGGGGAGAGCTGTGGGGGACACAGAGTGGTGTCACACAGGGGACAATGAGGCAGCATTTCAGGGGGTGCAGAACCCCCAGCCTGCAGGCATGGCAGTGGCAGGACCCTGCTCACCTGCTCCACCCTGGTAATGGCTACATCAGCCTCCATCTGCCGGGCCTTGCGCTCCCGAGTCAGGTCATAGTACACCTTGCCGGTGCAGAACAGAACTCGCTTCACCTGATCAGGGTTCTGGGCCGCAGGGCCACTGTCAGGGATGACACGGAGGAAGTGGGTGCCTACCAAGGAAGAGAATGGCACCCTGAGCCACAGCAGTTCACAGCACTGTGCCAGCAGCCATTGCACCCACATCCCATGCCAGCCCCTTTCGGGACAGTGAGAGGCAGAGTCAGGACTTCCAGGCAGAGTCAGTTTACCCAGGTACAGGCATAACTCCCACTACTTACTCCCGTGCCACTTGGGGCAGCCAAATCCCAGCAGCAAGTGGCTGCTGATGGAGGAAATATCACTGAGCCAAGTCTCCCGAGGGTGCCATGCTCAGCCCTAATGATAGGGGGGCTCCCTTGTGCCAAGGAGAAGACCCTGGCCTCACTTAGCCACTCTCCAGCATGGGAAGGCTGCTGTCAGGCAGACTTTACCCAAGGCCACAGGCTCCTGCCCTTCACCCTGCAGAGTGGCATGGGGGGAATACAAGCAGCTCTGTGCTACTTGTACCTGGCAGCATGTCATCGAAGCTGGAGCGGGCTTCAGGATGGCGCAGCAGCGACTTTGGAGTGAAGATTATCAGCTGGAGGGGGGGATAAGAGGCAAAACAAGGTGGTCAGCCCTGCCAGAAACACCTCCCTGCAAGCCAGTGGGTAGAGCAGACGTGCTTGTCATCCCCTGCCCATCCTGCCTGAGCAAAGGCACAGCTGCCAGGCAGATTTGCTTCTCACTCAGCTGCAGTGCTCTGCCAGATTGGGCACCCATTACCAACAGCACCAACCATCTCAGTCAGGATGTCCCCTGGGGAAGAGGTGGAGGGGCTACCAGCGACTTTCCTGTCCCATTGCTGGAGCTGACTAGAAGTGGCTGATTTAGGTTACATAGCAATGTCTGTTGGCTCCAACAGCCCTGACCTCCCCAAGTAATTTGGGAACAGGATCACAGTTCTTGCAGCCCACAAGAGCCAACAGCTGCACATCAAGTGCCAAGCCACTCCCAAGCACTGTGAGGTCCTTGGCCAGGCAGGGGCCTACTGCCCATGTCTGAGGTGCAGGAAGAAGCTGACCCCAGCCCTATCCCAGTCGAGCAGGGACACAGTGTCCTGCTTGGGCACCGAGCTGGGCATGGAGCTGCTGGCACTTACTGGTTTGCGGAAAGGCAGGAGGATCTGGCGCCGGAGGACATGGAAGAAGTTGGCTGGAGTGGAGCAGTTCACAACGATCCAGTTACATTCATAGAGTTGACGCACATCAAAGTCATCCAGCTTCTGCCTCGGCCAGCACAGGTGAGGGGATTTCAGGAAACACAAGGTACCTCTTGGCCCTGCACCTCCAGCAGCAGGTAGAGTAGTGGTCCCCAGCCCTCCCTCCTTCCCTCCCTCCCTTTCCTCACACACAGAGACCCACAAAGACCTGTGAGAGGCTCCAGGCATGTGCCCTCCACCTTGGTCTGGCCATAGGGGTGGCCAGCAGCAACCCCCTCTCATGCCACTTTCAGGACCACATCTGACTCAGACTATGCCGCAGCTCCAGGTTCCATGGAGGTCCAGCCTGGGCACCAGGTTCAGGCTTTTTCCCCAAACCCTCTGGGCAGCATGAGACCAAGGCATCCCATGCCTCCATCCCATGCCATCGCTGCCCTCCACCCAGCCCAGTCCAGGGCACAGGAGGGCCAGGCTGAGCACCACAACATGGGGGACACCACTCACAGGGAAGACATCGGGATCATCATTGCACATCTGCAGGAATCGCTCCGGGCGGGCAGAAGAGTGCTCGGGACCCTATCGGGACCAAGAAGGGGGATGGTCATTGCAGGCCAAGGCAAGCATGAGAATCCAATGTCAGGCACTGCCATGTCATGAGCAGTGCTCCATCCATGCCACAACTGTCCAAGGTTCTGCCTCCAGGGTGAGTCAGGGGAGTCCTTACCATGCCCTCCATGCCGTGAGGAAGCAGCAGGACAATGCCGTTCTGCCTGACCCACTTGGCCTGCCCAGGACAGATGAACTGGTCGATGATGCACTGAGCAGTGTTGTGGAAATCCCCAAACTGGGCTTCCCAAAGCACCAGGGCATTGGGACTGGCCATGGCAAAGCCCAGTTCGAATCCTGAGGAAAAGAAGAGCAGCTAGAGGGTTGGGTTACCCTTCCAGAGTGGCCTCACCCTGGGCAGTGAGCACAGACCTACTCACTCACCCAAGACACCGTACTCTGACAGGGAGCTGTTGCAGACAGTGTACGGAGCCTGGTTGGGCCAGAGGTGGTTCATGGGGATACAGATCCTCTTGTCCACATTCTGATCATGCAGGACATGGTGGCGATGGCTGGAAAAGGGAGAAGAGTAACTTCACTGTCAGCCTTTGGATCCCTTCCAGAAGAGCTGGAATTGCCTTTAAAGCCTCCAAAAGCAGGGCTTTACCTAAATGTCCCCCTCTCAACGTCCTGGCCACTCAGGCGGATGTGAATGCCCTCTTTGAGCAGGGAGCCAAATGCCATGTACTCTGCCAGGGCCCAGTCAACTGTCCGGTTCTTCACCATCTCCCCACGAGTTTTCAGAATACGGCTCAAACCTGCCAAGATGGGAGCCAGTTCATAGTCAGCATGGGACAGAGCTCCAGTGACACCACGTTTGTTCCACAACCAGCCCACAGACTGACAGACTGCAAGTGCTGTGGGCAGAGGAATGGATTCACCTCTTCTGGAGGGATGAGCCATGGATAAGGAATCAGGATTGCAGAGAAAGATCAGCTCCTAAGAAGAGCTATTCCTTGGTTCACTTCACTTACCCACAGCTCACTCATGAATAATTTCTCATAGAGTCTGGGTGAGAAGGAACCTTAAAGCCCAACCCCTGCCACAGGAATTTCTTGCACTAGAAGAGACACCTTCCAGTAGACCAAATTGCTCTAAGCCCTGTCTAAGCTGGCCTTGAACACTTCCAGGGCAGCCACAACTTCTCTGGGAAACCTGCGCCAGGGCCTCACCGCCCTCACAGAGAATTCCTTCCCAATATCCCATCTAACACTGCCCTCTGGCAGTGGCAAACCATTCCCCCTTGTCTTGTCACTCTGTGCCCTGGTGCAAAGTGCCTCTCCATCTCTCTGGAGGCTGCTTTAGGCACTGGAAGGGTCTCTAAGGTCTCCCAGGATCCCTCTTTCCTCCAGGCCAGACACACTCAGCTCTCTCGGAGCTCCTGCACAGAGGCTCCAGCATTGGTATAATTTTCAAGGCCTCCTCTTGACCTGCTCGAACAGGTCCAGGTTTCGCTTGTTCTGGGGTCCCCAGAGCTGGACATGTGCTCCAGGCAGGGTCTCAAAAATACAGCACACAGGGAGGATGCCCACCCTTGACCTGCTGCCCACACATATTGAAGCACTGCAATACATCCCTTCCTTCCAGGCCACATACCAGCCCTATCTCACATCTCTTTGGAACAAATGCCCAGTGTGACACAGCTTTCACAAGCTCCTACCTCCATGGATAGTGAAATCCTCCACTGGCACCGAGCTGGCCACTTGACCAATGTGTGTCAGGTCCTCTTCATTGAGGCCAGTGGAAGGGCAGGTCATGCTCCGGGGCTGCCCATCCAAAGTGAAGAAACCTGTCAAGAGAAGGAGAAACACCATGCTGCAGGAGATGTGCCAGATCCATTGGAAGACCTCAGGTCATGGACACCCTCAAGCAAAGGTGAGGACACCAGAACAGGAAGAGCACCACTAACTTCCCCTGTGGGGTGGTTTACTAGAAAATCTCTGCCATGGCTCTAGAGAGGCCAGGTGCTTTGCTATGGCCTCCAAATCACTCCTAGTGCCTTACCTGGCCAAGGTGAGTCCAGCCAGTGCTTGATGTGCAAGATTTTCTCATCCTTGGATCTGGCATGGGCCTCCTCACAAATCTTATCGTACTTAGCAATTTCCTCCTGAAAGGCAGAACCGAGAGGCAGAAAAACATTAACGGGGGATTTTCAAACAAGGGTGTTGACCTTGGTGTAAGCTTGCAAGGGTGCTGGAGGGCAGAGGTGGTCCCCACAGCATGAAGTCCCAAAGCTATGCAGTTCAGCCTCAGAGAGCACAGCCACAGCTGGGACTCATGTACCCCAGGGCTACACTCAGAGCTGACATTTTGTGTTCAACCCTACTGATGCTGAAAGGTGGTGCCAGGGAAAGCAGAGCTGGTGGAGCCTCTGCATCGCAAGCTGCCCAAACAGCAGAACCAGGACAGGATCCACCCCAGATACCTGTGGCCTCAGCAATCCTGAGTACTGGCACCTGCCTGTGCTGCAGTGGCCCAGAGCTGCATGGCCTGTTCCACACTGATCACAAAATGATTCTTGAACTAGATGTTCCTGCACTTTTCAGAGCAGGCACTGTTCAAGGATGAGCCTTGGCTCCAAACTCCATTGCTGCAAGGTCTGCAGCGTGCACACAACCCCAGCACAGCTCTGCCACCTTTAGGTTACAAGCACAAGCACACAGCTCCTGTAGGCCCATGTAGGCTTCATATGGTTCACACTCAGGTCTGAACCACGTATGTAGTTTTGCCTGAAGATGCCACCAGCAGTTTTCCTTTCAGGCTCCACAGATGGTACCTCATACTCTGGCTGATTTACCACCCCCTGGGAAATCAGCAGCTCCGCGTATTTCTGCAACACTGGCTTCTGTTTCCGGATCTGTTTGTACATCAGGGGTTGCGTGAACATAGGTTCATCCATCTCATTGTGCCCATTGCGCCTGTAACAAACCTGCCAGGAAAGAAAAGAGCCTTTGAATGCAGCTGCCTGTGACCTACCACTCCAAAAGCACTTGGGAGCTACCTAGGTCATGTGAGGGAGGGTCCCAAACAGCCTAGGAGGGACCCAAGAATAGCCCTGGCAGTGTTCCAGCTTCAGAGACTTGTACCACATTCCTTACCAAATCCACCACCACATCCTTGTGGAAGGTGCTTCGCCATTCTGCTGCCACATTGCACACATAGACAACGGCCTCAGGGTCGTCTGCATTGACATGGAAGATCGGCGCATTGACCACACGGGCTACATCAGTTGGGTACGGGGAGGAACGGGCCATCCGCGGGTCTGTTGTGAAGCCAATCTGTAGCAAGTGAGGGCAAACAGGATAAGCATAGTGTTACCAATTAGATTTGGGACACAGCTACTATGCAGCTCGTTCTTTGGACACTGATGTCACAGCTGGCTCAGCATGAGGCAGCTGCACTTTGCTGTCCCAGGAAACCGTCCACACAGCTCCAAGGCCGGCTCAGCTGCTGCAGCTGGGCTATGGATGCACAACCTGCCTGTCTCTCATGTCTAGACACAGTGGCACATTCTGGTACCCGCTGCAGCTGTGGGGACAGGCTGGTCCCAGTGAAACGCCTCAGGTTTCCGTGGTGGCAGATAGGATCAGCTCTGTCAGACCTCACACACTGAGCATCAGATTGTATCACCTCTGCACCAGACTGGGCTCAAAAGCTGCTGCTGTTGAGCAGCTGGGTGAGAAGTACCCCTTGTTGACCCCAGGTTAGGGCTCCTGCCACGAACACTGGCAGGGAAACAGCTGCTGCTGGTTCCAGCTACTCCCTGCCCCAGGGTCTGCAGAGACAGCTCTGCCAGGGACCCACAAGCACAAGATATTTGCTCCTCACCTGGTTGTTGACCACAACATGGACAGTGCCGTGGGTGGTGTAGGAGGGAAGGTCACTGAGATGAAATGTCTCGTACACAATGCCCTGCCCTGCAAATGCAGCATCTCCATGCAGGAGGATGGACATCACCTGGGAGAAGGGAAGCCATGGTGGTCATCAGGGATGGCAAGCAGGGCATCACCAGTAAATGGCCTAGCTCTCCCCCCCATAAGCTTTCAGCATCCCAGAAAGGACAAGGAGCAGCTTGTGAACATATCCAATGCTTTCCCAGGGGATGGGAGTGGAGTCAGCCATGGCTGACACACCACTGGCCAGAGACTGTGGCCACCAGCCCCTCCCCAGCAAGGGCTGCACACTTGGGGCACTCTGAGCAGACACCAAAACAACATCCAGTATGCCCCAGCTGGGCACCAAGTCCCATTCCCAAATACATACATCCCAAAGCAAAGCCTTTTTCTCACTGGGGGAAGAAAAGAAGAAAGCCCTGTTCCTTCACACTTTCAGCCCAGAAACCCCATGAGCAGGAGCGGGCCCTGGAGCTTCAGAGCCACTGACATTATTCTGTCACCACACCAGGGGCTGGCTGAGGACGCTGCCTGCCAGGTGAGGACAGGATTGGTTTTTTTATATCCAGTCCTTGGGATGTAGGAGGGAGGGACGCACTTTCGATCTCACTCTTCCACTTCTTGGGGTTGGAGACAGGTCTACAATGAATCACGCAGCAAACAGCTCCCCACAGCCCCTTCCCATTGGGGTGTGGAGAACTGCCTCCTGCTGCCAGCTTCAGCTTTCCCAGTCCTGTGAATGGTTATCTCTAGTCACACTGAGATCCTGCTGCCTAGGTGTGGTGCTTGGATTGCCTTGGGGTTCCCCTCATGTCCCCGTGTTCCAGTCAGGGGTTGTGCATTTGCTGTGGCCACAGCTCACCTTAGTCAGCTCAGAGATGAAGAAAGCAGCAACAGGAGCCTAGGGTGTGTAAGCCCCTCCCAAAGTTATCTCCAAAACCAGAAGGGAAGGATGAGGGAGCAAAGTCAGGGTGACAGCAGGGGAAGGGGCACACCAAACAGAAAGCAGACAAGTTATTTCACTTTCCCACCAGCCTGTCTCCACCAAAATCAATCCAGCCTAGGCCACTTCACTACACACATTTGAGCAGCACTCACCTTCTTCCCCTCCGTGTCCCCACAGTAAAACTGCTCTGCTTTTGTCTTGCCTTGAACAACAGGATCAGCTGCTTCCAAATGAGAAGGATTTGCCACCAAGGAAAGAGTGATGTTCCTGTCAGTGACGCGGTTAATCCGCCGGTGGTACATTCCCAGGTGGTACTTCACGTCACCAGAGCCCTGGTGGAGAGGAGAAGGGAGTCACCCTCAGGAGCATGAGCAGCTTTTGGGTTGTGGAAGGAGACAGAGGAGTGCTGACCCCAAGGCTGGAAGATGGGGGCATTTTTTGGAGGTACTGCCACAACACAGCAGGCATTCACTGCAGGAGCTGAACTGGCACCCAAGAAAGCCTTTTCCAGGTGCCAAACCACCACTTCGGACATGTACCCAGCCCATCTAAATGCCGCCGAAGGTGTGGGGGATTAAGCAAGTGTGGTGGGTTAGGCAAAGACCCTGAATAACAGCTTCCCTGAACTCTACCCACACTGTAGCAGCATGGCCATCCATGGCACCATTCCCAATATGCAGCCAGGTACCCCATCAGGGCACCTCAAGGCCCCAGGCTGCTGCTTTCTCACCTTGAAACCCCACTGAAGACCATGGCAGGATCAAGCCAGCCCAGCCCAGCTTCCCAAAAGCCAAATCATCCCAGCTTATGATGCTGAAGTTTTGGAGCATGAGCTTATTGCAGTGACAGAGCTGCTTTTGGAGCTGCTTTAGAACCCAAGATGGGGACCAGGAGCACAAATTAACTTCTGCTCCTGGCCACCTTCCCATCCTCTCAGCATCTACTGAGGCTGCCACATGCCCTGGAGAGCTGCCAACAGCCAAGCTTGTGCTGGAGACACCAGCACATGTCACCCACAGGACAGGCAAAGACTGGCACCTCTACAAAGACTCCCATCACCCAGGTGTGCTTGCAACGTGGAAATCCACGCAATACCAGTGCCACTGAGTGACACCAGAAGCAGTGGCACAATCCAGCCACAGCCCTTGGGGACTGCTCAGGGACAGGCACCAGCAGCCTGCTGCAGGCAGGGGAGAAGCTCACCTCATCAGCAGCCTCCAGCTTGGAGTCAAACTGGCAGAAGATCTGCTCCAGCTCTTTCCTGATCACGTTGGCGAGAACATTCAGGCGTCCCCTGCAAAAGCAAGGCCACTGCTGACAGACATTGAGTGCTGATGGGTGATCTACAACCCTCAGGGTCACAGCACACATCTCCTGCGATAGCTGTGGTGGGGTGACCCAGAGATGGGAACTCCCCAGAAGGAGTCTGAAGACACCTCAAGCACAGGGATGGTTTGGTCAACACCAACTCCTACATACTTGACGTGATGCCCCAGAGTGGGCAGGTGCTGGGATTCCACCATGATCCCAGCTCTGACCTCAAGCCACCAGCCCTTTCCAGGTGAATTTACAAAGAAGCTGGAAATACCCTGATGAGCAGAGAGCAGCCAAGGTCTGAGTTCTCCAGCTGAGGTTCATCACCAACCAAGATCAATTAGGTGACGGCAGAAACCAGCGTGCTCTCCGGTACCAAACCCCAGCAGCACCCCCCCACACCTTCTACCCACACTGAGCAGCAAGCTTGCTTAAGGCAATGTTACCTGTGGGGCATCCCCATGATCACATAATCCACTCCCTTCTCACTTGACTTATCAATAATGGTCTTTAAGGCTGGGATCAGCACTTCGCATCCCTCCAGACCAAAACGCTTCTCTGAAGACCATTTCCGATGGAGGAACTCCTCAAACCTAGAAGGCGAAGGGAGGGAGGGATCAACGCCAGGATTACAGCTGAATGCAGAAACCAGCGAAGGGACAGGGACTGCACCAAGGGAGCCACAGCACTGACTGATGCTCAAGCTGGTACCATGCAGTGCACAACAGTCACTTCAGTATCTTTCCACAGAGCTCAGCTGGCCATTTCCCCCCACTCCAACACCATGCTGCACTTAATCCTCATTTTTAGACCTTTTCTTTCAGGATCATCCACATTTTCAGGCTGCTTGCCAGCACCTGAGCCTGCCAGACTGCCAGCTCACTAGCAGTCAACCTGCTCATTAGGTTGATGGCGACAGATGATGTCAAGACATGACTCAGCTTGTGACTGCATCACTGGCTGGAAGCAAACCTCTTGGGGAAGATACTGAAAAGGTGAAGACCCCCCAGGGTACCTGGTAGAGCGGACCAGCCTGGCCAGCAGCGTGCGCTTCTCTTCATTGGTGAACTGCATGATGCCTGGGGTCTCAAACTTCTGCCGGATCCACTGGCACTGCTCCAGGTCATTGATGAACATGAACTCCACACCAATGTGCTGGCAGTATGCCATCTGTTCCAATGGGAAATAAGGGGCCATGAGACAACAGCCAGGGCTTCAGCACCTCAAACCCGCTGGCACTTGCAGCACCCCACTGGATCACAGGGCCAGGGGGCTCTTCATTTACCCCTTTACTCTTTCAGCCAAAGAGCCCCTTCTATAGTGGCACAGACATTGACCCTCATGCCTGGCACCTGGAGGAGGATGCTGGGGAAAACAGGTTGCCCTGCAACAGCCCAGCTTTAGGAGCCTTGTTTGAGTTGTATTCCCAGGTAAAGGGATGCTGCAGGGCAGCTCAGACTCTGTACATGACCCAGCATCAAGCTGTTTAATTTCCCTTCCCTGAGGGGCCCACAGTCAGCTTCTCAAGTCCTTTACATCCACCTCAGAGGAGAGATTTTCCCTCTTGGTGGCATCACCTGTGAGCAGTCCAAAATTCCACATTACCAGGACAGGGAAGAATCAGAAGCAGCTTGTCCCACAATGATGAGCCCATTCCTGCAGCTGAACTAAGATGCTGGCACAGTTTTGCTTCTTCCAAGGTCAACTAGTCTCAGCAGAGACCATCTGAGCAGCCTGAGAACTGCTGGAGATCAGTCCAAGCATGGGAGGGGATGAAATTTGGCAGAAAAGCAGAACTGCCTACATCAGCTGGAAGCCCAAGCCCCAAGGGTCTCAAACCTGCACCAAGACCCTCAGAGGGATATCCATGCAGGACAGCAACACTGTTGCAGTGCCTGGAGCGGGGTTCACTGGCCTCCAGCCCACTCCTGTGCTCTGCCAGCACCAGCTGCTGCTTCAAACTGGAAAGCACAGCTAGGAAAGGCTTCAAAAAAGGCTCTATCTAGCTGCCTGGGGTTTGCTCCACCTTGGGCAAACTAAGTGTGTTGCTGCAATGCAGCAGAAAGCTGGAGGCAATCAGAGCAGGTTACTTGAGGTGGCTCTTGTGAGTGGCGCAAGTGCTGAGAAGCAGTTCCCAAACTGAAAATCTTATAATGTGCAGGTTGACCCAAGACTTTCCAAAGACAACTGCTCTACCCCTGTCCCTGGCTGCACACAGGTCTGGTATAGACCCCTGCCCTCCTCACCTCCAGCCGACGGATGATTTCCCGGAGTGGAAGAGCCGATTCATTTCCACCGATGAAGGTGGTTGTGGGCAAGTGGAAAACTTTGTCGAGGTCAGATTCATCCAGACCGTAAAAGCCTGCAGGATTTGTCATGGGTGGGACAAGCAAGAGAAAGAAGGAAGGGAGAGGGACGGAGATACCATCACACAGGGAGCAGGTACATTTGGGAGAGGTGGAGAAGGGATAAAAAAAAGCACCATAAAAAAAAAATAAGCATGAAGGAGATTTATATGGATAAAAAACCAAGCCATAATTAAACAAAAAGACATTAAGCACAGAACAATGAGTTATTATGGAAGGCACCGCAGGAAATAAACCACAAAGCAATGTATATGCACGGAAACGGGCAATAAAAATCCAGGGTGAGTTTGGGAATTTGGAGCCCCAAGAACAGAAAAAAATACAGAACAAATAATAACAGAGGGGAGAGAAAAGAAACAAGAATTGAGGAGTCACCGAGCACATCAGAGGCATCAGCGCAGAGAAGGAAACAGTTAAAAGAGACACAACCGAACAGACAAAATCCCAAGGAGGGAAAGACAAAGAAGCAAGAAAGAGAAAAGGCAACAGGGCTCTGATGGACTCTCCTGAATAGCTCAGCCCGAGCTCAGCAGCCACTTAGGGGTTTGGCTGCCCTGGTACCCTTTCACCCCAATCAACAGCTTTTTAATTAGAGCTTTTGCCTAGCTCTGCTCAGCAAACCTCCTCCCTTTGGCGCTGGCAGCTGATGATTTGGAGGCAGCTCCTACTCATGTTATGGGGGCTGTGGGGAGCTGGCCTGGAGAGGGGCTAAGCATGCCTCAGGAGCTGGAGATTGGAATTTAGGATTGCAGGTGAGTCCCGCTGTACCCCAAAGCCACTGTACCCACTGAAGCTCATGGTTGTCTTTGGGGAAACTGAGGCACAGAGAAGGAGGGACAGTACTGACCTTGCTAAACTGAGGCAGAAAGCCAAAAGCACGTCCAGGAGTCGTAGAGACCCTTCTGAAGCAGGAGCTTGGATAAAGGATTGGCTCTACAGCCCTGGCACCTCTTTCAGGCTTCTGCTCATCCCTCCCGCACTCCTAACAAGGCCTGGTCCCAAGATGTTTCCTAACCCCTGGGCAGGAGCTGCAGAAAAGACACATACCACTACTCCTCCCAGCTTCCTCCAAACCATTCCAGGACTCCAGCTGGGGGGTTGCTTTAGAGAGGGAATGGGGAACACCATCTAAACATGGCAGGGCAGTGTAACACACCTTCCTCAGGGGAATGGGAGGCAAAAACTGGCCCCTTGTGAGCTGGCCCCTTCCATGAACTTTCATTTAAAAATCTATCCCTTGCTGTCTGGTCAGGAATGGATAGTGAGCTGTAGACAGCCCGATCTCTGAAGTGTTCAACACCAGACTTGGAGCAACACGGTCTAGTGGTCTGGGTAGTATGAAAGGCCCCTTCCTAAGCCAGTGGGTGATTCCATGATGACAGGGCTGGTCATGGCGTATTCCTGTACAGCCTTGGGGGGCGACTCCCGAAACTGGGAACGCTCCAGCCAGCCTGTAGTGGACACATTTCTGGCTGCCACTGCTTCTTCATCCCCTCTGCTGCTCACACAACCCTCCTGGACACTAGATTCCCAGGAGAGTAAATGAAGCCAGGCCCCAGCAACTCTGCTCCAGAGCTATGCCTAGAACACTGAACCAGACAGGACTTGAGAGTTTGGCCCCATGTCTCTGGGGCTTCTCTTTGGCTCCCACTCAAACAGAAATCCCAGAGAGAAGCAGCAGGGAGCATCCCAGACAAATTGCCTGTTGAAGGGTTTCAGGGAAACCTCAGTAATTTACTGAAGCTTGCAGACCTGTAGCATAGCACTTTGGCTTGTTCTGCTGTGATGCTTTGAAGACACTCTGGCACACTTTGCGGAATATCCGATTTTAAAAGGAGTTTTAGGACATCTAAGCATCTTTGTTTCTTCTTTGCTGCAGCCTGCCAGCTCTGACAACATTCGGTATTTATAGCCAGTAACACCATCGGATGATGGAGGAAGGCAAGGGACAAGCTGCTAAATTTTCCCAGTGAAAAAACCAGGAGAGGACAGCTTGGATTTTTAGGAGCCTTGAACCAGTGAGGGAGATTGAGGCCTTGAAAAAATAATATTCACAACAAAACTCCAGCAAGCCAGGCATGCAAACACAGTACAGAAAAGGCCAGCAAGGCTCAAACTGCGGATTTATACAAGGCAAAGGGTCACTAACCACACACCTACATCAAGACTTTGAGCAGAAATTAAAAATAAAACATGTCGCAAAACTCAGGAATGATGTGAGATGGGAGGGGTCCACTTTACCAGCTCAGTTCATGCCCAGAATAACCTATTCAAAGAGAGTCCTGCACTCCAGAGGGTTAAGGGCTCATTAATTGCATACCTCCTACTGTTAACACTCTCAGCCGCTCCTTGAACACTGCGAGGTCTGGGGTGGGGGGATGGGGGCAGGGAGGGAGGTGCAGAAAGGGAGAAGATAGAGAGATGCAGTCAAAGTTAGTAAAAAAAACTTGTAACTGTGAAAACTAGTCATGGAAAGCACAAGTCAAAAAAACACAGTATTTAAAATACAGTCAAAATCCATCAGAGGCAAAAGGGCAGGGATGGAGGACGACAACACACTAGGCAGAAGAAAAATCTTAGTGGGAAGTTTGATGAGAGGAGGGAGGAGCAGGAGGGGAAGAGGGGCATCAGACACTGGGGAGCAGTTGAGCTGCATGGTTTGAGATCTCCTCTTGCACCTTGATGGGAGAGAGGGCGGCCTGGCACCTTCATTTGCCACAACCGAAAGCATCCTGCCAAGCTGCATCACAGGGAGTGGGACCCTCTTGCAGAACTGGGAGCTGCCTCCCACCAACACCTGCTCCAGAGGGTTTGCTCAGCTTGTGCTGCTGGGAGGATTTCAAGGTCAACCCACGGAGGTAAGGGTGCTGCCTTTGCAAAGAGGAGGAGGACTGAGGTGTTAACAAGCAGACAGTTCATGAGGAAGACAGCGAAGACGGCGGGCGCAGCAGGCATGCACAGCTGTCTCTTCTGAAGCACGCTTGGTGCAGACAGGAGTGCCTGCACACTGGAGCAGTGGGCAAGCACGCAGCACCAGAGCTGCCTGCCCGGCTAGGTTAGGTACTGCCTCAATCTCACCTGGGTTACAAGAAAGGCCTTGGAAACACTTGTCCTTTGGGTCAGCAGGGAAAATCAGACATTTCCCCAAAGCGGGGAAAAGGAAGGTGGGAGCACCTTAAGCGCAGCTCCCTGCAGGGGCTCGCCTGGCTCTTCCTGAGCTGGAGGAGGATTTCCATCAATTCCCCTTGGCATGAGGCAGAGGCAGCTGCCTTCCTCGGGGAGAAAGACAGACAAGACAGACACTTAAAACACACACAGCCTTCCACACACCACCCAGATTTCAGTGCGCTAAAGTAGTATTTCTTTCTTTCTTTCTATTTTCAGGGTCATACTGAGTTCCTGTAGTCATCCTGTCCTTGCTTTACACACCATGCCAGACCAGCTGCAGTGGAAGACCAGGATGAGATTACTTTGGGGTTTTTTTAAATAACAAAGAAAAGACAAGAGAAAGGGGAATTGGGTGGCTCCAGCCCCTCCACTCCTCAGACTGAGTAGCCCTGGGCAGGTTTTCTCCCTCTGACCATTTTCCTCAAAGAGTGAACTGCTTAATCCAAAGAGAGCTTACAAACCAGAACCAAATCAGTTGCTAAACAAAATTAATTGAGTAGAAGTAACTGAGAAGAAAGATCAATTTCTGAGATTAATCATCCAACTGTTTGAATCACAGCACTACCACTTAAACTGTTAGCAACTGCGATCACACCACAAAAACTGACCTTTAAAGGACTTCACTGTTCAGAAAGCGGAAACAAGATTGTTTCCAAGTTTCAAAACCACTCCTGTTATTAACCACCCTGTCAAGTGGTGCATATTCTTTCAAAGAAAGAAAAAAAAAAAAAAAGCCAGCAGAATCTGCTTAGAAATTGGCTTTTTCTGCCACAAGCAGGCAACACCCAACCTTAGGTCCAGCCGGAGTTCTGTATTCTGCACCATCGCAGCTCCTTCTCCACTTCCTGAACACATTTGCAAGCTAAGTTCACCCAGTTACAGTCAGGACTGACTAGATAAGGTTTTTCCAAGATAAGAATACCAGGGGAAAATATACTCAGTATAAATAATACTTATAGCAAGATTAAAAAAAAAAAAAAGTCTTTTGCTGAGATCTAGCCACCTGAGTCTGGGGTTCTAGCATGAGACACAACCCCAGCTTGAGCTGGCAGCTGCCACCATTATATCTTGCTCCCAGGACTCATTATTTCCTAGGAATTCATGGATTTCTGGGAAGCAAATCAACACCAGTAGCCACAATGACAAGTATTTTAATATGAAAGCCATAAAGGAACAGAGATTCAGCTTAAGGGCTTGCTCAGACACAAGGGATCCCATACTGAGGCTCCTTCCAACCAATGCCTATCTACTAGCTATGCCTGAATGCTTCCTGCCACAGTGAGCCACACTGGGACACACTACTTGGCTTGTGGCAACCCTGGGGAACCAGGAAAAATGAAGCCTGGACTGCTTCCCCCAGATGTTGTTACAGCTGTACACTGCCTCCAGCCCAGTGGGCTGGCTGCCGCTGCCATGGAAAATTGCCGGTTGCGCTTGGATCACACTTGGCTCTGCATCCCCTGAAGCCAGGACATGGCTGGAACACACCTGGTTCCTGAGGAACCAGAAGACTCAGCAGCACTCTGAGCTGACTTTCCCTCTGAACTGACCTCACCCTGAAGCAGACCTGTGAGTTTAATGTACAAGTGGAGAGCAGTAAGGAGCAGTGTTTTTCAAGGGTCTCTGCTGGGATCAGTAGGGTTTAAATCCTCCATCAATGGTATGAACAGTGGAATGATGGGCACCCTCAGCCAGGTGACACCACTGAGTGTTGCAGTGACATGCTGGAGGGACAGGATGCCATTCAGAGGGACTTGGACAGGCTGGAAGAGACGGACTATGGGGCCTTCAGGAAGTTCAGCTATGCCAGATGCAGGGGTTGGGGCAATTTCCAGTCCCAGCATGGAGGGATGGATAGCAGTTCTGTAGAGAAGGACTTTGAGGTCCTGGTAGATAAGAAGCTGAACATGAGCCAGCCACATGCACTGACAACCCAGAAATCCATACACGTCCTGGGCTGCATGCAAATTGTGACCAGCAGGCTAAGGGGGACATTCTATCCCTCTGCTTTGCTCAGGTGAGATTCCACCAGTGCTGCCTCCACCACGAGGTCCCCAGGGCAAGACAGATGTGGACCTGCTGGAGCAAGTCCAGAGGAGACCACGGATATGCTTAAACATCTGGAGCCCCTCGGCTACAGAGATAGGCTGGGAAAGCTGGGGGTGTCAAGCCTGGAGGAAAGAAAGCTCCAGGACATCATGTTTGACCTTTCAGTCTATAAAGGGGAAGGAGCAGAGAGACTTTTTACCAGGGTCTGCAGTGACAGAACCAGGGACAACAGTTGCACACTGACAAAGGATATGTCAGTGATTGGACATAAGGAAGAAATTCTTCCCTGTGAGGGTGGAGAGGCCTTATCACAGGCTGCCCAGAGCAGCTGTGGATGCCCCATCTCTGGAATTGTTCACGGACAGGTTGGACAGGGCTTGGAGCAACCTGGCCTAGTGAAAGGTGTCCCTGCCTGTGGCAGTGGGGTTAGTCTAGCTGACCTCTTAAGCTCCTCTCCAACCCAGACTGCTCTGTGAGTCTACGACCTCCTGAGCAGCACAGTAACTCTCTCCCCACACCCAGCTCCCTTTCCTGTCGAGGGACAGCTGTCACTGCCGCCACTCAGCTGACTTGCTCTGGGTTTCATCCAGATCCTGCTCTACTCTCAAAAGGGATACACATCTACCAGGCATAAGGCTTCAGGGCTCTCCTCTCCTGCTCTGCTTCACAACTGTAGTGCCCACAGCAGAGGCCAAAATCTCTGAGTTGGAAAAGTCTTTCCTCATCCTCTCCACTACCCAGCCATGGTGAGTGGCTTTAAGTTCATCTAAAAAGTCTTCCTGCTTTTCTCACAGTGCTGACTATGAGCACTTGTGTCTTCTCCTACAGCTGGGTTCACAGCCATCATCTCCCCACCTCTTGCCACCAAAATATCTCAGGCACAGGAGACACTCCAAGCTGGAGCTGGACAGCTCCTGAGGTTCAGCCAAGGGTTGGTCCTCCAGAGAAGCATGTCAGAGTCCAGATCATGGGATGAAGTAGCCTCCTGATCATCCAGCGAACTGGTCCAACCAAAACCTACTCCCTTCCCTACCGCTCCTGGTACGTGTAATCCTGTCCAAAGGTCCAGCAGGTCCAGGGCTGGTGTCCCTGTGCTGGCAGATGAATAAGGAATCAAGGTGGTTTACATGCACTGTGCATTCTGATTGGCTGTTTCGATTGGCGAGGTTAGTAATCATCACTGATGCTCTACTCTATGTTAGGAGCATGAGCATGCCTCTGGAGCACTCAGAGTGCCAAGGAACCACCCCGGGAAGCACCAGTGAGGTGACAGAGTTCAGAAACCTCATACTGGCTAGGAGAATGGTAGCAAACTACAGAAATCAGCTCAAAAGCACATGGAGAGGTGCTGGGTTTAAGCACTTTCAGAACAGGATTTCAGGTCCTGTGCACCACACACACTTAGGCACAACACTCATGCAGCTCTCACTCAAACGCATTGCAAGTTCCACCTCTCTACTTGGTGGAGAGTATGCATCCCAAAGCTTCCTTGTTATGATCACCAGTAGGGACTCATAGCTCAGTCTTGGACAAAGAGCAATTAAAGGATTTACAGATGCTGGGGGTAGCTGGAAGTTCAGGAGGGCACCCTCAGCCCTGCAGAGATGAACCCAGTACATTCAATTCCCAGCTCTGAGGGTCCCCAAGGGCAGCAAGAGGTGCTGAGAGAACAGACCCCCAGCTCTCACCAACACAAAACCTCTCTGCTTTGCATTTCCAGAAGATGCAATTGCAAACACTTCTGGTTTTTTGCTTCTGGTTGAGCAAGATCAGTGATAACACTGATTGGCAGTAGTTGAAGAAACATGAGTTGAGTACTGGACTGACAGCCGGAGGATGGCAGGACTGCACTGCTGCTGCGAGCAACTACAGTTTTAGAGTGATCATTACTAAGGAAACTTCAGATCCCTGGCCTGTGAAGCAATTTACCTACGAAGCTGTGAAAGAGAGGGGAGCCCAAGCAATGCAGCACCAACTGCTCTCAAAGCCCTCACCCAGTTTGTCTGTGGATGTGATAATATCGGCTGGAAGGGAGGAGTCCAGATCTGCATCCAAGATGCCCAGTGGATCGAGCTGTGCTACATGATGCCCTCGAATCTATGAAATGCACCAGGAATGGAAAGGAGAACAGGAACCAAAAGGGAGAGAAAAACAAAAGAGGGGAGGGGTAAAAAAGTTAAATTACATTAGAATTAATTTGCAGAGTAATTCTCACCGACGTTTGGAGAAACAGTTACTGGCGCATCATCAAAATTTACACAACTAATGCCGAGAGGATCAAGCTTTGCAATGTGGTGACCCCTGACCTGAAAGCAACAACACAGATTAGTCATTAAAACAAGTTAATTGAAGAGACATTCCTTAAAAAAAAAAAAAAAAAAAAAAAAAAGTTAGAACATTTCATTCAGAGTTTCCCTCTTTATGTTTTCTAGTTGCATAGCTACTCCCAATTCTACCTTCAGTTGAAGCCTGGAGAAGTTGGATTTACTGTCACCTACAGGACACAGGAGAGTGCCAGGAGCCACCAGGACTGTTCTGCTCTACCTGACACCAGTTTTGGCAGGGGTACAGGGGGATGGCAAGCTCCTTCACAGCAGAGACAGGGTCTAAGGGTCTCCTGATGCTTTTCCAATGTCCAGCTTGAATAGCTCCTTTCTACAGACGCAGTAACTTCACACTGATGATTTCCTCCTAAGAATCACAGGCCCATGAAGAGGAAATTTGCCCAGAGAAGCTGTGGTTGCCCCATCCCTGTCAGTGTTCAAGGCTACACTGGATGGGGCTTGTAGAACAATTTGGAAGGTTGTAGTAGGTGTCCTTGCCTGTGGCAGAGAGGCAGCAGGGTGAAACAAGATAAGCTTTAAGGACCCTTCCAACCCAAACTATTCTGGAATTATATGAATTTTCCGGATTTTGGTAGATATAGATGTTCTCTTGCCAATAGGGCAGAGGAAACAGCCAGTGCCATTGGCAGTGGTAGCTCCCAAAAGGCCAAGGAACATGTCTGAGGAACATTTGCCTAGCTCTGCAGCAGGTCACAGCATCCCTCTGGAGAGAGGAGCCCACAGCAGAACCTGGAGCACTCTCCTGTGAAGGGCCAGGTGTGGAAATAATGAAGAGCTTTTGCATCAAGGAAGTCCTGACAGCTCCTGGCAGCAGCAGTCAGGCCAGGAATTCCTATACTGGTCTGAATCCACATCGAGTGCCACAGAGAACAGGAGGTAATGAGGAGTTCTGGGTTTTTGCTGCCACAAGGTAGGTACCCATGGACAGACTCCAGCACATCTCACTGGGCAAACTCAGGTCATCTCGGTGGCCAGCACTCTCCAACTGCTGAGCTGCAGGTTATTCCTTGACAGTTTTCAGGCTCAGCGATGTTGGGAATGGGGCAGGAAATACAACTGCCATGGTATGGGTTGCAGAGCCTTCCTTGCAAGCAACACCCTGGGCATCAAATCTGCTACCAGTTAGGAAAAGCACTCAAATACAAGTGCATTACTAAACCTCTTGGACAAACCAGACACATTGATCTGACCTTATTTATCAGAATGTATTCCTATTCAGAGCATCTCATGGGGATTATAGGATGGGACTTTTGTGGTTTCACCAGCCAAGGAGCCTGAAATTAGCCATCAGCATTAAGGGTGAAGAAAGCACCATTACCCCTTGCTCTCTGCAGGGCCAGGTGATACCACAGCCCTGAGCACTGATGGCCACAGGAAAGCTCTTCTGGGCCAGCTCTGTCTGTGAACTATTTGCTTGTCCATCTTGCTGTAAAGCACAGGGGTCAGCCCACCACATAGCAGTCAGCAGGATGGAAGCTCACCATGCTACTCCCCAGGGCCAGGATGCTCTCAGTGGGATGAGGAGGCCACTTAGTCCAGCAAACAGCTTTGAGCTGGGGACACCTGATGGCTTACAGATTACCTCAGCATTTTGCAGGTACACAGAAAATCCTCAAATCAGTGTGGGAGCAAAGAAAACTCTTTGCTCACAGGAGCCATGCTGTTTGTTAGCGTCCATATGCAACACAAGCCAAAACAAGGAACAAGAAAGATGCTCCAAAGGCTGGAGCCTCTCTGCTCTGGAGTCAGGCTAGGAAAGCTGGAGGTGTTCAGCATGGAGAAGAGACAGCTCCGGGGAGATCTTGGAGCTGATTCCAGGACCTAAAAAGAGCTGGAGAGGGACTGTGGACAAGGACCTGGAGAGACAGGACATGGGGGACTGGCTTCCCACTGCCAGAGGGCAAGGTTAAATGGGATATTGGGAAGAAATTCTTCCCTGTGAGGGTGTTGAGCCCTGGCACAGGCTGCCCAAAGAAGCTGTGGCTGCCCCTTCCCCAGAAGTATTCAAGGCCAGGTTGGTCCAACCCTGGACTGACCTGGGATAGTGGGAAGTGTCCCTGCCCGTGCCAGGGGAATGGGAACAAGATGGTCTGTAAGGCCTCTGCCAAGCCAAACCACTCTACAATTCAAAATTAATAATGACTTGGACATGCAAACAGAGTTGCAATTAAGGTTAAGGAGCTATCACTGATGTCACCGCAGAATAGTCATTGCTCATCTGTAATTACAGGGAAAACCAAGCTCAATCCAAGTAAGAAATTATTGTGTGGTGTTTTAAGCAGGTTACTAACCACATGCAGGACTTCCTTCGCCTTCCTACTCTTTCATACCTCCATATACTGTCATGAACCTGCCCACCTGGACATCCCACTGCAGCTACAGCCCTACTGTGACACCAGGGCAGGGAGGGAGGCAGGTTTCTCACTACGGACAGCTTAGAAAAATACATCCAAGAGCCATCATCTTCCTACGCTGCCATTTAGAGCCTGAAGAAGAGACAGGCACGCTGAAGTGGTTGCGGATTTTGTTTTCAAATCACTGACTTCAATTACATCAGTCATTCCATGTTCAAACTTGGCATCTGCCCACTTGTTCCACTGGCAGGGGCTGCCTAAGAGCTAGCAGGGATGTCATCTCCCATGGAATTAGCCATGCAGGTCCTCACAAACAGGTTCTAACGCAGACATCAGCACCGCAGTTGCAGCGGCAGGCACAGCAGGGACACTGTGTTTTGGAGCCAGAGAGCAGGGCCAAGGCTGGGCAGACCTTTGGATTCTCCCAGTGCTACAGTTCCTGCTGTAACTCATAGCCTTTTATACTGGATTTTCCCCATATCTCAGCAGGAACACAACTGCACAGCACAGTGCTACATCACAGGAACAGGTGAGAAGCTCACAGTCAAAAGTGCGCAGCACCTGAGTTCATTAACTTCTCACCATAGCCATCCATACTTGATAAACCAGAGCACAACAAAAAGTAAAAGGATAACACAGATGCAGAAACACATTTAAATGTTAAAATACTTGCTGGCCTTCCCTCAGCCACAGGACGTTTCTTCCCTGCTCCGAACTCATTTCTCCCTTCTGGGAGAAACACCCACCAGTGCCATGGGCCACTTCCAGGTTGCAAATCACATGGAAATGTTTCCTGACATCTGAAGTTCTGTCAGCAATGGAGGGAAGCAGGATAGGTGCTGCATGCCACTGCTAAGCATGGCAGGAGCCCTTGGCACAGAAGCAGCATTCCAGACAGCAGCAAACTACCCAATGGGGAGATGCCCCCCCCCTCCCTGCTACCCTCTTTGGATGACAATAGCTTTAATCTTTCTGTTGGACAGCAAAGC
This sequence comes from Sylvia atricapilla, assembly GCF_009819655.1. Taxonomy (NCBI): domain Eukaryota; kingdom Metazoa; phylum Chordata; class Aves; order Passeriformes; family Sylviidae; genus Sylvia; species Sylvia atricapilla. The sequence goes on from NC_089167.1 coordinate 41,526, forward strand.
ATCAGCTGAGCTTCTGCCCAAACAGATCAGCTGCTCCTGTTCCTAACAAGGCAGCCCAGCTCCTATCCTGCATGCTCCCCACACAAACACATGCATCACTCGTAGTAACTCCAGCCCACCTCAGCCACCGCATGCCCCTCTTCAAAGGACGTGACCCTCCTTGGCACAAAGTCCCCTTACCTGATAGGCCCTGATGAGAGATTGCACTGCAAGATGGTCCTCCACCAGTTTATCCACGTTAGGCTGTGCCTGAACCAGGGACTGGGCTTGGGACAGGGTGGAGAGGCTGGTAGTCAGTGGAGGGGGGCTTTGGTAAGCAGTGCCTGGAGCAGCTCCAGCATTGGCGTTGCGAAAAAAGATGTCCCATGACTAGGAAAAAGGAAAGAAGAGAGGTGACCAGGGTCTTCACTTGTAGTCCAAACACCTCCTCAGTCAAGTTTACAGAGGTCTCAACTTTACTGCCAAAGCAGGGGACAGAGCTGCCTCCTCCCCAGTACTTCAGCTCCATGCATCTGTCACTGAAGGCACCCACCTGCCTTGAACAAGAGAGCACTAAAGATCTCCCACTATTCCAATTACATCACAATTCAACTTCCCATCCATCTGGATTATTTACTTTGGCATGAGGCCAACACCAGAGCCACCCCTCCCTTGGCAGTGGCACCAGGACATGACACAGTGATACCTCATCTCTGCTTTTGGAACTGCTGCTCTGAGCAACAAGCCCCAGCCTGGACTTCCAGCTTGTTTCCTTCTCCCCAGGTGAGGTCACTGCTCTCTAAATACCCCAAAATTTTCTGAAAAATATTTCTGACCTGCAATCAAATACACATCTTCTTCCTTCCATGGTTTGAATGGCCTAAATCTCAGCATAAGCTGGGCTGTTCAGCCCTCAACCAGCAATGTTTTTATTTTTCTATATCTTCTTCAATTTTCTCCCATCCTTTTGGTGACACCAATGACAGCACTATGGAGGTACTCTCATACTAGCTCTCCCATGCCCAGAACGAGGCAGCTGCCATCTTTGCTCCTGTTCCCTCTGCAGATGGGCATTTCTAAGTGTTAAGAAAACAAATCAAAACACTGGAAAAAAGTCCTGGACAGACTTTGTGTACTGTCATACTTTCCCAGGACTGTCTGAAAAGCCTGGAAGTATCCCAGGCCAAACCCAAGTTAACCAGTCTCCTTGTAGGAGCACCAATAGATTTGGGGAAGGAGAGCCTGGCTGAACAAAGTCCAATCCACATCCTCCTGTCATGCTTGTGCCTAATCTCATGTGCCACCAAATGATGGCAAAGGATGAGGACACAGCAGAACAGCAGCTGTGTGCCAGCACAGGCCCAGAAAGCTAGCAACAGCAAACAAATCTTGTGGGATTTGCATGCTGGCTTCAGCTCAAGGGTCTCTCCACCGACTGGGAGCTAAGCATCCTGCAACTTGGAGAGCACCAAATACAGCCGTGGTGATCGGAGACGGGTGAAGCCCAGTCATCCTCAGAGTGTTTAAATCAAGTGGAAAAGTGCCCTCAAAGCACGGGTTGCTTGGGGCAGAAAACAGTTTTTGTCCCCTGGAAGCAGGGTGCAGAGGACCAAAAACCTGCCCTTCGCTGGAGGACTCGCAGCAGCTCAGCTATTCCCCCCACAGCTCCTCCAGCTGCAACACCCATCACATGCCCCAGGAAGGTATTTCCAGTCCCAATTTACCCAAACACCCCATTGTCCCGTCACATGACTGCACAAGCTGAATAAATTTAGAAACAGGTCACGCTAAAGGAACATAAATAAGATCTGGAACATTTTGACACTGTAAGTGATAAACAATCACTCCCCTAAGGGAAAAAAAAAAGGAGAGACAGTAAACACTCAACCCTATTCTGATTGCTAAAGGAAATTTCAGTGGGAAAAGAGGGAAAGCTGCTTTTTGTTCCATCCCTTCTCTTCCCTTCCCCCGGTTCACAGAGCTCCTGGGTGCCCCCAAAGCCACCAGCTCCTGCAAACGGAGGGACAAGCACCCAGGGATGGGCTCTGTGCCCTTGGGATGGAGAGGAACGGTGGCTGGCTACTTTGCTCCGTGTTTAAGGTTGTTTCACGTACTGGCAAACAAAGGCAAGAGAAAAGGAGCACTTATTAACCTGAGAGGTGGGTGGGGACAGGGACAGAGCCAGGGGTGTTGCCTTTTTAACCTCCTCTCTTCTGCCTTTCATACCTCCTGGAGTTGCAATTAGCTTCTGTTTTGAAAGAAAAGGTTCACTTTAAACTCTGCAAACAAGATGTGGCACTGGCTGGGTCATCTTGGGCACTTTCACTGAGTGCTTTATTGCTCCACAGAATGTTGTCTGGATGGCACAGGGCAGGCTAGGACTCTGGTAAGTGCCATAAAAACATCAGCTTTCAACCTGCTGATGTGGATTCGAATTTATAAGAATCCAAAGGCTATCCTATGGGTTTCTGGGGAGCACGGAGGTGCCTCTGGTGCTCACATCTCCCATGGGAGAGGCTGAACAACCCCGTAAGTGTTATCCTGCTTTATCATGGGAAGGAGAACTTTGACTTAGTCCAGCACTTGCCAAAGGTAACAGCAGTAATAAACTTATGGGGTTATTCCTCTCTGATTTCTCTGTGCCTGTGACAGCTCTGTGAGCACTCCACTCACTTTTATACCCTGTATAGCCGCATATAAGATATAAGATACATAGATACACATTTTGGAAACAAGAGAGCTCAGAATCAGGGCATTTTTAGACAGTTACACAGCTGCAACACAAAGCATTAGCCTGGTCCGGCTTTCCCAGTGCTCCTCATGCACTGGCAAAGTGGGATCAGTGAACCAGCTGCCTGCCATAGACCAGAAGAGTTCAGGCTTTAGAGGGACCCTGAGCTCAGTTCTGTGAGTGGTACGCAGGGCAAGCTCCTCTATTGGGAACAGTCCCAAACCAGTTCACCAAACCAAACCAAACCAGCACCTTCTACCAGATTCAGCTTCTGAAGAAGGGTGTGGGCTCATACTGTCGTGTCCCAGCTAGGAGGTTTGGCACATACAGCAAGGGAAGAGGGGTGATGTTTCTTATCTACTGCAGGCACTGAGGGTGTTTCAGGCTGGGATGTGCATATGGGACACACAGTTTCCACCTCCGGGTCAGGCCACTTCCTGCTCCTTCCCCTGCAACAGGGTCTAGAAGCATCAGTCCTGCTTGGCATGGTCCACAGGTCTGGCAGCACCTCCTGCTCCAGCAGGGAGAAGATGATGAACATCAGAACTTAAGGCTGCAGGAGGAGGAGCCTGAACGGAATTTAAGGCAGGTAGTCAGTGCTGAGAGCAGGCAGTCAAGTAGCAATGGGCTCATGCTATGCACATTGCTGTGTCTTTTATCAACCTAGACAAGAACCTTCAGTTTTCTGAGGTGTGATGTGGCCATCAAACCCCTTCCAATTTTAATCCCCAAACACTGGCAAATTAAGGCGTCTGTGTTAAGGGCTGTTTAATGTACAGATCCACGGGGAGAGCTGTGTCCCTGTCCCCCAGTTCAACCTAAACTCCAGGGCTGCTGCTTGGGGAGGCTGAACCTATCCCAGATAGGTTCCACTCACCTGCAGCCACAGCTGTTTGGCCACCTTCCCTGAAGCACCCAAGCTGGTCAAACGGAGAGCAGGAGGATGGTGTCCCCTTCCAGGGGATGCAGTCCCAGGAGCAAGCAGCACTGACCCTGTGGCAGCCCACTGGCACTCATTCCCCCTGCCCTCACCTCCTCTTTCTCCCACTCTGCTCTAATTTTTGTTATTCTATTGTTATTATTATTATCCAACTCTGCTCAATGGACTTGAAAACTGGAGTTCAGCTAAAGGATTCCATGCAGAAAATGCCGTAAACAACCTATTTTTTTACCTTCCCTATTTTAAGCAAGCAATAAAGCTTGTTCTGCAGTTTAAACCCCAGGTGTATACATAGAGAAATGCATTCAGTGTGCTCAGATGGGACCACTGCACCAACTGGAAGTCTCAGAGGTTTTTGGTGACAACAGCAAAGACACTCCAGCTCTTCCCAGTTGAACGTGTTCCTCCTCCCTGGTGGGACACAGCACAGCAAGGAGCAGCTGGTCTCTGTGCTACACAGGGATAGAAAAACCTCAGCCAACTCCTCATGACAGCCTGACTCCTTCCAAGACCTCCACCCTAGGATCTGATCCTCCACCTGGAAGGATGGAGGCCAATGCTTACCAAGGACAGAAGGGACACTTTCCCTCACCCAGTGAGGGCACACAAGCTGATTAAGATTGCAAGTCAACATGACCAGAGATAGTCGCAAGCCCAGCCTGAGCACAGCAGCTCAGCATCGCAGCAGGAACAGGGGGACCCATGAAAAAGTGCAGAGAGGAGCTGGGAAGGAATCTTAGTAAACAGGTCACTGGAACGAGGTGGAGTCCGCACAGGACACAAGGCCTAGAATGAGGCCAAGTGCACCAGGAAGCACCAGCAAAGTCCACATCAACACATGGATCACACATCAAGCCCACCAGAAGTTTTGTGACCTGGATTCTGTAGGATCACAGAATGGTTTACATTGGAAGGGACACTCAAAGGTCATATAGTCCCATCTCCCGGCTCCAACCCCTTTTTGCCAAGCAGGACTCCAGCTTGGTTTTATTGGAAAAGCACTCCCTAATACTTGCTTTTTCCGTCATGAGTCTCAGGTTTGCTTCCTGGAAATGGCAAGATCTCATTTCATTCCATTACATTCACTGATCTTCCTACTGTCACAAACGAGTCCCAGCCATGCAGGAGGAAAACTCTCATGTCAATTACAGCACTGCTCTCTGAGCACTTGGAAGTACTTCCAGAGATGTTGATTTCCAGGGGGTCAGTCACCCAGAAATCGCACACTTGCAATTCTTCACCATAAACACTGGACTTGGGGCCTGGAGAGGTGGTGAAAGCTCCACCCTTATAGGGGCTCAAAACCTGACTGCACAAGGCCCCTGGTGACCTGGTCTAGCCATGAAGGTGGATGTCCTGCACAAGCTAGAGGTCACCTCCAAGCTGGATGCCAGGGCAGAAGCTCCAGAGTCTCCTTCCAACCTAAATTCTTCTTCAGCCAAGTGCGTACATGCCCTGCCAACTTACAGACAGGCTGACAAGCCACATTAGTGAGGAGACAAGACCAGAAGCAAACCAGAAGTCTGGCCACAGAACCCTAATTCACTTCCCAGCCAGCTTCCATGGTCAGTCCTGATGTTCACTCTCATATTCACTTGGAGTGACTTTCAAGACTGTCCAGAGTCTGGAACAAAAGAGCTGGTATCACACAGTGACTCTCTGTCAAAGTCATGATTGTGCCTGTTGCTGGGACAAGGTGGTGTAACCCCTTCTTGTTTTTAAATCAAGCTATAGTATTTAAACTCATGGATTTCAATTCAATATCCCATCTCTGAAGGAGGGGTTGTTCCACGTGCTTGGGCAGCTTTCAAGTCACTGTTTGGCAAAGCACACAATCCAAACGAAGCTGTTTTGTGATTTCCAAGTCTACAGTTTGGCACAGCTACCCGTTTCCCTCCAGAGAAGCATGAAGTCAACATTTTTTATGAAAATCTTACATTAAGAACTTTTTAGCACCTTCATTTTGGATGGGTGGGATCAGTGCCATTGAAAACACATCAAAACTGCCATGAGTGCTGGAGCATAGGATTCCCTTATACCCTCAACTGCTCATTCATCATTCTATTCTGGTCTACACATGGCTTATAAATAAAGAAAATCCCTGGTCCACATCAGGACATGTTCAAAACTGTCCTAGAAATCCCCTGGGTAATGCTGAGACTTAGTCACTGGAGGAACATTTTCCTTGTGAAACAATGGAGATGGGGAAAAAAATGCTGTCAGGTTTCAGAACACCTCCTCCCAGCTGAGCTCTTACCTGCTGGGCTCAGCCTTGCTGGAAGCGCTTCAGGGATCAGATCAGGACAGACCTCTGCACATACTGCCCACAGATGGACTGTTTTCCCAGTTTTCAGTTTAGGAGCAGCTGGTGGGAATACCTCTGGCCACCAGGCCCTGTCACCCTCCCCATCTGTACATCAGCAGCCTGGCTTTACACACAGAAGCTCAAAGCCAAGCTCAGCTACATGTGCCCCAACACGGAATACCACCCATGCCTGAGACAAAAAGGAAACCAGCCACCATGTGGAGAATACCCTCCTTGCCCCTTTTCCTCATCCTCCACTCTGGAATCAACCCTCTTGATGAACCATCAGAGACGGAAAAAATACAGCATTGGGAGCTCGCTACAGATGGATTCCCAGAAGCCATTCCTTGTATCCACTTTTGATCCAGGATGCTGCCTTGTGTCCCAAGCCCACCGGCGTTCCCTCTTGAACAGAAAAAGCTCCTCTTGGTTCTTGCTCAAGGAATCGCTGCTGTTTCTTTTGGACAAAGAGAGGCAGAAGGACCATCCACAAACATCCAGCCCCTACAGATGAATTCACTCCTCCTCAAGAGGTGGCACTTACCCTGCACCCACTGCTCAGACACACAGAGAAGTAAAGATGACATCCTGGCAAGGTTAATCCTTACCTTATGTACACTTTTGGGATTTTCCAGCCAAGCATAATACATTTCCTCCACATAGTTTGAACTAGTCCCACTCAGAAATGGTTCGGCAGCCACCGGTGCACTGTAGCACCTGAGCTGTTGGAACGTCCTGGGTGCTGCCGGTCTGTGTTGGGAAATTGTTTTTACAGTCTGTGAGGCCGTCAATGGCCTCAGTTTTGCTGCACAAGTCCTTAAGTTAAGCATTTTTGTCCTGTTGCGTCACACAAGTTCCTGTTGAGGGAGAACAGAAGAGTGGGTTATGAACTACTTCAGGAGAACACTGAACAGAGACCACTCCCTCCCCCAAGCACGGAGAATCAAGCTTAAGATCGATTTTTAATTTGGATTAATCCATCCACCCTACCCCACAGCCAGGTCCCTGATGGCTTGGAAATGCATTTTTTGCTCAGTAAACTTGGCATGGCTAGGGCTGCCTCTCCCATCCCAAGCAGCATGGCACCATCATCTCCTCTGTCACAACAGTGCAAAGCAAATTTATCTGATGGGTAGCAAATTTATCTTGGATGAGCCACTGAACATCCAAGCCACCCACATCTCTTGATTTCAGCTTCTTCCATCACTCTCCCTCCCAGGGAGGTCTGGACTTCCATTTCTCTGACCACTCTGCTTGGCCAAGGTTTTCTTCTTGGTTTGTTGTGACGTGCACTAGGATAAAGCTGGGAAGAAACCATCTACAGGGAAAATCACTTGTAAAGTAGGGATATAGCAGTGCAAAGCACTTGAGAAGTGGGCTCCAGGAAAGACTGCTTCTCCTCAAAAGCCCAGACCCAGGAATATCAGTGCAGATGAAAGACCCAGAGAGGGGCTCTCCCCTGCTCAGAGAATCCAGAAAAGCAACCTGGAGCCAGTGTTGGACCTTTGAGAGGTCCCACCTTGCCGCTTTCAGCAGGACACATACTGGGAGGCCTGGGGTTAGCCAGGGATTTGCCACAGGGCTGGCCATGGCATTTAACACACAGACAACCAATCATCACAGCCCAAGCAAAGCACTGGAGATCGTCCTGAAGGAAGTGCAGGCACTTGGAGCGACTCTTCTTAGAGTTGCCCTTTCCACCCAGCTCCTCCCACAAGAGGCAGGACCCAAGGCTAGAGTGACCCAGCTGGCTGGTTTCCATATCCCAGACCAGTTTAACGAGCAGCAGCCCAATGTCAAAGCAGTTATCATGTGTTCACCACATTAAAATGAAATTTCACAAGAAACTAGAAAGAACAACACATCTTCATGACCAGCATTTTGCTAGCCAGCCTTCTAGGTTTGTCTTGCTGAATCTAGTTCAGATACTCATCTCTTCCCTGTAGTGACCAATAACAGGACCGAAGGGTTGCATCAGGGGATGTTTAGGTTAGATATTAGAAAAAAGGTCTTCACCCAGAGGGTGTTTGGGCACTGGAACAGACTCCACAGGGAAATGGTTAACGCACTAAACTGAGAGCTCAAGAAGCATTTAGACAACACTCTCAGGCACAGGGTGTGACTCTTGGGGATGATCCTGTGCAGGGCCAGGAGTTGGACTTGATGATCCTTGTGGATCCCTTCCAACTGAGAATATTCTGTCATTCTGTAGTTCTGGTTGCATAGCATGACAGGTGCTACACTTCCCATTGCAAACCATAAGGTTTCAGTTCAAAGAGCTTGAGGAAGATCCAGAGTCACCTGAATGCAGACAGTGTTTGGCAGATTTACCCATAAGAAAAAGAGAACCACTTGTTTCCACCCTGCCCACAATCACACCTGGCAAGAAAGGCCAGCAGCTGCAGGACCACAAGTGCCACAGCACTGTGGATTCTCCCAGTTCACCTCATCAGATCTACAAAGCAAAACACATGCTGTTGTTTTTCTGAAAGGCTGAGAAAGTTAGGGATGTTCAGCCTAGATAAAAGAAGGCTCCAGGAAGACCTTAGAGACCCTCATAGTCCCTAAAGGGGTTCTAAGAGAGCTGAGTAGGGACTTTAGACAGGGCCTGGAACGACAGGACAGGGGGAATTCGCTTCCCACTGCCAGAGGACAGGGTTAGATGGGATATTGGGAGGAAATTCTTCCCTGTGAAGGTGGGGAGGCCCTGGAACAAGTTGCCCAGAGAAGCTGTGTCTGCCCCTGGATACCTGAAGTGTCCAAGGCCAGGGTGGATGGGGTTTGGAGCAACCTGGGCTAGTGCAAGTTGTCCCTGCCTATGGTAGGGGGTGGAACTGATGATCTTTAAGATCCCTTTCCACTCAGAACATTCCATGATTCCGTGATATTTCAGCGAGCCAAATGAATCAGGTGCCAGAGCACAGGCATGCATATGGCAGGGGAAAAGCCTTAGGACAGAAGCATCATCATCATCTCCAGTTTCATGTCCAGTTTTTGGTGCTGTCACTCAGCAGCATCCAGTGACCTCTCTGGAAAACAGTGAGGTTAATGCCAGAGTTTGACCCAAAGTGAGCAGAACTACCTTCTCTTTGAGGATCTCTTGCAGGAAGGGTTAGCTAGGAGCCTGGACAGAGACAGGCAAGCTTGGAGCTGGGATGACTGCAAGTTGGATCAAAATAGAGAACCAGAAGCAAGGATGAACGAAACCGACTTTGAGATAAGGGATATCAGGGTCACACAGGAATGCAAAGGTCACACTGGGAGTGACGACTGAAGAGAGTGCAGGGGGGGAGCCAGTCACAGCCCGAACCTCACTAAAAGGCCAAACCCCAAGAATGCCCACAAAAGATGACGGCTCAGTGCGCGCCAATAAGCAGATCAACGTGCTAAATGTGACCCACCCGCAGCCGGGATGGGGACGTCAGCCTACACAGCAGGTACTTGGTAACGACTTGCGACTTAGAAATACTTTCAAGGTTAAAAACAGCACAAATTCCACCTTCCAGGAAGCGGCGGGGCCAGAGCCACCAGCTGCAGCCACAGCTTATCCAGCACCGGGCAACTTTGAGCCCGCGGCAGGCGCGGGCTTCAAGGTGGGCAGGGGCCGGGGCAGACCCTCTGTGGCCGCTACACGGCCGACCCCGGCCCACCAGAAGCCACTAGACATCTCCGCAGCCTCGGACAGCATTCCCCGACCGGGCAAACGGAACGAAGCGGATCCGCAGCGGGACCCAGCGAGGGCATGGGGGGACCGGGAGGGATCGTCAGGCGCGCGGTAGCCCCGGGAAAGGGTAATGGGACCCCCCGCCCACGAGAGCGCGCCAGGCCCGCCCCCGTCCCGCGCCCCCCAATCACCACCCGTCACCGCCGCCCGGGCTTGGCGTCCCTCGCTTTCTATAGGAGAAAAGCGAGCAGCTGAAGCTTTCCCATTGGCCGCAGGGCTGCTCATCTCGCCACAATCCCGCCCCCCTCGCTCCCCTCCTTCCAGGCGCCCGGGCGGCGCCAAGGACACCGGGGCGCGACCGCGGGCACCCGGCCCAGCGCGGCCCCCGGCGCGGCCCCCGCTCCGCTCCGCTCCGCTCCGCTCCAGCGCCGGCCCCCGTTCCCAGCCCTCCTGCACGGCACGGTCCGACCCCATCGTCCGGCCCTGCCGTGGAACCCACCAGCGTGTCCGTACACTCTGCTCGTGGCCCCGGCTCTGACAGCACCCCGACCACCGGTCCCGCCCGGCCCCTGCGTCATCACGTCGCGTCGCCACGCCCTTTTTGTCACGCCCTTCGATCCCAGCCCAATGCGGCTGCGCCGTCCGGCGTGAACCAGCGGGGAGGGGGCGGAGCGCGGCGTGGGCTGGGCAAGGCACGGTACGGCACGGCGCGGTATGGCGCGGGTGTGGCATGGGGTCCACTGTACGGTATGGGCCAGAGAACTCTCGGCATGGCCTGGACGCCCTTGGTATGGCCTGGGGACTGCCGCGCTATGGCCAGAGAACTCTCATAACAGCCTGGAGCCCCTTGGTATGGCCAGGGGACACCCACCGCGGTTCATGGTTCACAACCTTCGTCATGGCTTGGTGACTCCCATCGTGGCTTCAGGACCCCACCTGTGGCCTGGTGACCTCTGCCATGGTCTAGGTGCCTCCACTGTGTCGTGGAGGACCCTTTGCCCTGGGGCACCTCAGGGTTTTGGGGATATCCCACTGCGTGTGAAAACCAGTAGATGCCCAGCAGGGCCCTGGAGGTGCTCTGGGAGCTCTGCGTTTCTGGCAGTTTCCTGATGATGAGTCATGGTGGCCAGGAGCTGTGCAGGGCTGGATGGCACTTAGAGGAAGTGAAACAGGTGCCAGGAAAACACCCCAACAACCCAAGTCCACGCAAACCCGGCCACGCACATCCCCGGCCCTCTCAGCATGATGTAATCTCCGGCACACTGGATGGACCATGAGGATGGTCTAAAGGCCATGACTCTGAAGGACCATGTCCCCGGGGTGGCATGACTGGGCACAAGAAACTGAGCAGACACGAGGGTCCTGCACCCACTGGTGTTGGGGCAGTGAGGACAAGAGGGGTGACAGAGGAGGCACAGCTTGCCACGGTACCAGGGGTGTGGGCAGTGCAGGAGGAAGCCATGAAGAAATGGTGGAGAGGCAGCACTTGCACCACTGACACCTTCTGGGACACCCACAATCCCTGGCCCTGACAAGGGTGAGTGTCATCACAGCTGGGCTAGGGCTGGGATTGGGACTGGGGTTAGAGCTGGTGCTGAGTGAGTCCAGATCCCTGCTGGATCAGCTGACTGGCAGGCTGGCACATGGTCACAGGCCCCATACATCAACCCCAAATATCCCCTCTGCTCCCTGTCCCACTCACTGGCCCTGGAGCATCCTTCTGCTCTGCCCTTCTGTTCTGCACAACCCAGGTCGAGATCACCCCCTGCTCTGCCCCATACTCTGGTCCTGGAGCATCCCCTGCTCTGCTCCATGCTCCACCTCTCCACTGCACTGCTTGGGGACAACCACCCCAGCCCTCCACCCCTCCAGTCTCAACAGAGTAATTGAGCAAAACCAGGCATTGCGAAACCTGGAAATCCCACTCTGACAGCGCTTCCTTCTAGCGACTCTTGAAAACCAGCCACACTGACACCGGACTCAGAGAGCAGCCAAGCAACACTGCAGGCAGGACTAGCAGGAGCAGGCAGCCAAGCGCCTCAGAAGTTTGCAAGTACTGTGAAGTCTCTGCCCAGGACTCTGCAGTCAGTGGCAGCAATGGCATTTGTCCCTGATTTGGACACACTGGAGAGCAGCAGGTAAGAACAGACTTCCCAGAGAGGACTTTGGGGATGTGATGCTGCATTCCTGACCTTGACTTCACCATCTCTCTTTGCCTTTCAGCCTGAACGAGGAGACGTTGTATGGCCCCAACTGTCCCTGCCTGCACAAGGTAATGCTAGGGTCATGGGAGTGGTGAGGGTCCATGTTGTATGGAAGCCAGGCTCTCACCCTGCATCCCCTTTCTTCCCCAGAAGCCCCAACTGGACTTGGAGGTGACATCACCTGGAGTAGGCATCCAGGTGACAGTGACAAAGGGACACCTTTCCAGGACCTTTCGCCAGGCTGCCGTCCTGGTGGTTGCTGTGACCAGGCTCCTAAAGCAGCCATCACACGATTTTGCTGATAGTGACCTTGGCAGCTTCTTGGATGATATTTTTGGTACGAGGGTGATGTCAGGGGTGTCACCCCAGCCAGAGGATATTCTTGGGGGATACTCTTGGACCTGGGAACAGCATCCTCCTGATTGTCTTGCTCCCCACAGAACCCGTCTCCTTTGAGTGCATCAGGGGCAATTATACCAGGGCACCCGTTTTCCGCTACACTCGCTCCCAGTCCTTTGACATCCTGGACATTGACCACAAGTGCTTCGTGCTGGAGTCACCCACCCAGCTGGTGGCCCTGCACCTGCAGGGACCCTCTGCTGGACGGAAAGGTGAGAGCCTATGCTCCCATCCCAATGTCCCTGTCCCCAGACCCAGGACCACCCGGGAGCTACCCTGCAACCTCAGGATCACCCATTTACCTGTTCCTTCTCTCTGCAGTGAAGCTCAACATTGCTTTGTACCGTCCCCGGTCATCGCAGGGTGGTCCAGGGTCTGGAAGGGTCCCAGTGGCATTGGGTATCAAGGGCTACCAGCTCTACATGTCATGTGTGATGAGTGGCACCAAGCCTGTGCTGCAGCTGGAGGTGAGCAGGGAGTCTCACCAGTCCGTCCTCTGTGAGGCTGGGGTCTCCACTCCACCCTGACCCCCATTTCACCCCTCTTGCTATAGGAAGCTGATATCAGGAGGGATATTGAGAGTGTGGAGCTGACCCGCTTCATCTTCTACCGCCTGGACAGCCCAGCTGAGGGGACCACCCGCTTTGAGTCGGCTGCCTTCCCCGGCTGGTTCATTTGCACATCCTTGCAGCCCCGCCAGCCTGTCGGCATCACGAACACCCCAGACCAGGTGAACATTGCTACTTATGAGCTGAGTGGGCGCTGAGGACCCTACAACAACCCAACCGGCAGTCACCGGTTTTCAGGCTGTATGTACTAAGTACAATCTCCTGGGACACAACCCCCCTGTTCATCTATTTCATGTGAAATTAGCAGCTCTGGGCCCCATGGGCTCGAGCCACCCCAATCTGTATTTATTTATTTGTTGTGTCTCCCCATTGCTTTGGTATTTATTTTTTGTGCCCCCTTATTTATTTTTGCTTTTAATTTGTATGTGGATGGAGGTGAAAATAAAAAGTTTTCTAGGACAGCATTGCTCAGCTCATTGCTCATGGGGGATGGGGTTATGGATGGGAAAATCATTCTGCTTTGGCTGCTTTTTGGGTGAAAATCCAGGGAATTATGGGCCACCCCACAGCCCAGGGACCACCCTGACCCATGCAGGACCCTCCACCATCTGTCTCCATGCCCACACCACAGCTGGGAGGCGACTGGGGTGGGCATCCCACAGTGGATCGCCAGCAGCCCTGACAGTTGCCTGGAACTGTCATGTCTGCCCCAGCTGTGGCCAGCACATGGTATGGTGGGCCACAGTGCAGCAGGACAATGAGTGGCATGGCATAGTGCGGCGTTACAGGGTGTGGGATGGTATGACATAGTATGATGTGGTGTACCATGTCGTGCGATTTCACACCACACCATGCCTCATCATGTGGCACAGCATGGTGCAGTGTAGCATGGTGTGCCATGGCATTTTGTGGTATTGCACGGCGTGGTATGGCATTATGTGGCATTGCATGGCATGGCGTGACATTGCGTGGCCAGACGTGAAACGGCATCGCACACCGTGCCGTGGCACGTTGTGGCCTGGTTCAGTGCGGCACGACGCTGCTTGTCACAGGGTTGCAACGCGTGTCATTGCAGGCACCCACCAGCCCGCCCCGCCCCGCCCCCGACCCCGCCCCGCCCCCGACCCCGCCCCCGACCCCGCCCCGCCCCCGACCCCGCCCCGCCCCGCCCCGGTGGCTGCGACGACGGGAGGGGGCGCATTGTCACCACCCCCTACCCCCCTCAACCAATCACGAAGCCAAAGCTGGCGTTTGGCTCTCTCCATTGGTCGGTTTGAAGAAGGCTGTGGCAAATAAAGACGGCGCGGCGGTTGTTGGGAGTGCTGGTCGTCGTGCTGCGGCAGCGCCCGGGATGGAGCGGTCGGGAGCCTCGGATCTGGATCTGGATCTGAGGGATCCCGGTACTGGGGGGTGCAGGAGAACGGAGCAATGAGGTCCTGCGATGCGGGAGTGCTGCAACGTGCGGACTCTTTGGGGCGGGTACTTCGTGAGGAGGCCGCGAGTTCTGGGAGAGTGCTTAACTGGAGGCGGGCAAAGAGGGGCCTATGGGGTGGGTGTCAGGGGCGGCCTGGGGGGCTGCTGAAGCCTCGGGAGGGAGGCTGAATGGGGGCGGTGTGAGTGAGGGGGTGTGAACCCGCGGGAGGCGCCCACAAAATGAGCCCAGGGACGCGGTAGGGGAGAAGGCAGTGTGGGAGGACTGGGGATGTGTTGGGGGGGTCATGCTGCTCTTGGGGCTCAGTGGAAGCCTTGGGAAGCAGAGGGCAGGGGGGGCTTGACATGTCCCCAAAGCCCAGGGTGAGATGTGGGTGTGACGGAGGGTCACCCTTGCGGCTGCTGTTAGGAGCACAAAAGGACGAGGCAGGCCAACAGGAGGTCAGGCAGGAAAGCTTCTTCTTTAGTTTTCTGACTCCATAATATATACAATTTTACAGACAGGCCAAGACTGGCTACACAGGTAGCCACCTCTTCGACCTCGTTGGTGAACGTCACCATTGTCCTGGTTTAGGTCAAATTTGGGAGGAAACCTCTGAGTGGGGTTCCTCTGGGGATTAAACCCAAACGGCCCCAGCCCCAGCAGGTCCGGGGGGGGGGGGGGGGGGGAAATCCTCAGAGAAAAGTGGAAAAAACTATTTATTTAACAAACAAAATGCCCACGGGCATGAGGGATGGGAAAATTAAACAACAAAACCTCTCGCTGCTCCGAAGAGGGATGGCAAACTGAGGAGGTTCTCGCCAGAAGTTAGTTTCAGTCTTTCTGGTGCTGGAAAAGGCCGAGGTCCACCCCCTGGTGGGCCACGGATGCCGGATCCCAGAGACTTCTCTGAGTTTTCAGTCCAGAGCAGACTTAAACAGTCCCAAGAAAAAGACAGAAAAACAGTCCAGGAAGCTTCTTTCCCTCACCTAGCTAAAACTAACTAAAAAGGAAAAAAAAACCTCTCCGAAGTATCCAACACACCATCCCGAGGGAGAAAAAAAAAAAAATGTTTTTTTTTCAAAAACAAACTGCTCCCGTCTTCTTCCCTGCTCACCCTCAGAACCACTCTTAAAGAGCACAACCTACACCACACGCAGAACACGATTGGTGATACAGAGGCATCGTAGTCAACCCAGGACAACCATCAATCATCTTTCTCCTCCCAAAGAGGAGAAGTATGTAAACAAAGATAATTTTCTAAAAACATGCATAGTTTACTTGAAGCTGCGTGAGAACAAAATGCAAACAGTGGAAAGCAGTCTCACCCGAGGCAACAATCGGGTGAGACTGGGAGAGTATTAGAGACTGGGGCCCTGGGGATGGAGTGATGCTGGGCTCTGGCTATGAGATGCCCTGGTGCTGCAGCCAAACTGGGGGTGTCAGAAGTATTCTCTGTCCTCCTGTTGAGACACTCCTTGCTTTTTTTTTCTTACTTGTGTTAGAAGAGGGCATGAGTGCAGGCCTGTGGGATACGCAGCTGAAGTGGAATCATGGGCAGCATCTCTCGTTTTCTTCTGCAAACTGAGTCGTGCACGGTTGAGGTGTTGAGTGGCATCACGCTGTGAGTGTCAGGAAGCTTAAGATGGGCCTCTGGGCAATATCATGTCCGTGGGAGTTTCTAAGAGCAGCATTGCCAGGCTCCCCAGGCAGGGAGGTCGAGAGATGTGCAATGTAGTGTTTGAAAGTAACAGAAATTCATTGTCATGGGTACTCATTCTTGGAGTACTGAGGCCATGCTGTGTCCACTGCATTTCCTGTCATCTTTCTGCAGCGCAACGAAGGACGCAGCTGCAGAACTGCCAAGAAGCCGAGGAAAGGCTGAAATGCCCAAGTGCAAAGTAAGTTAGGAGGATGTTGGTCTTGGATGAGATAATACGTAAAGTTCTGTGGTATAGCTGGCTCTCCCCACTGGCCAGTGTCTACCTTCTCTGGCCTGTGTACAAAGAACACAGGGGCCTTGCTGTCTGGGCTCTGCTGCCACAGCACCCTGGCACCAGTCTATAGTTACTAGCAGCAGGAGCAAAGGCATGGTTTGAATGTTTGCATTTTCCAATGGCTGATGGTGTATCTTCTGTATATTTTATGAGACTCTGTGAAACTTTCTCATCTCAGCTCTTGACTCTGGCAGAACAAGCCTTGCTGTTAAAAAATTCAGATTTGGAACCAGATCTCGAGGAAAGGGTGATGGGAGTCTCACCACTGGTTTTTAATGGCAGCTTCCAATGGCCTTTGGAATATGTTAATATCAGGAAAGGGCATTTTCTGTGCATCTGGCAGGAAAACGTGAAGAGAAGAAGCAGGATCAAAGAGCAAACCAGTCCCTGTTGCCAGGCTCTGGGAAACACCACTAATAGAAATGAGAGAAGATTCATGACCTTTCTTTTTGGCATAGTGCAGCACTTGGGCAGAGCAGAAGATGGCCCTCACCCTCTAGGCTCTTTCTTACAGTTAAAAACTTAGGCAGGCATTAATCTTCCCAGAGGACTGAACTGCTACCCTAGAGCAGAGGGATGGGAGAACTACACAGCTGCTGCTGTCAGAGGGCTTCAGTTCTCTGCGTAGGAGGAGGGGAGGACAGAATTGTGGGAGCTGACAGTGGCTTGCTCTCCTACCTTCCTGCTTAGCTGTAGTGCCTGGACAGCTGCTGGGCTTGTGGATCAGCCACACTGCAGTGACCTCTGGTCAGGATTCTCTGAGGCACCACTATAACCTGCAGCATGGCAGCAGCATGGCCTCAGTTGTCTGTGGCACACAGGGGAGTTTGGGAGCCTCCAAACCTACTACCTGCCAGACCACCACCTGCAGGAATTATTTTGGTTAGTTTTGTTGTCCATGGGAAATTTTGTGACAACCTTGGATGTTAATGGCCTGTGTCGCTTTTCTGTTGCCACACAAAAGAAAAAGAATTAATAGTATGTGGTAGTATTCCTTGACAGGTGTTTGATTTCTGAAAGCTACTTCTAATCTCCTGTGTCTGAGACAACCAGCAGTGGGTTAGATAGTTAACTCTTTCTGCTTTTCTTATGGCTGTTAAATAACCTGATAACTTGTTGGACTTTTACAGACCCTTTTTAAAGGTCTGGACTAATCACCTGAATGCACCCTTAGAACCAGTTTCTAAACTCAAGCATGTAAGTAAGAAGTTTGAGTCCTTCATGCTTTAAGTGAGTCTGGGGAGAATGGGGTCCCCTGTCACGAATGAGTGTTTTCTGGTTGCTTAAAGAATTACTGGTAAATGTATCAGCAAAAGCAGGTTTCATATAAAAGTGAATGCAAGACAAAGTTCATTGTCAAGGTTCACTCTACTACTTACTGGATGGTAAAAGCACATAGAGAAAAAGCAAGCTAAAATTAATCAATCTAAAACTAAAACCAACCCAAAAATTCTGTGTGGAGGCTGAGGGAGTGAGGCAGAAGAAGGAAAGGGTAGGGACAAAAAGGAATAAGGATAGTCCACTGAGTCACAAGATTCAGAGCAGACTGCCTTGCTAATCTGAGCACTGGGCTTGACCAACAGTTTAGGCCTGAGGGTTCTAACAGCACTTAAACTTAACAGCACTTAATGAATAGGTTAAGTTCAAGAATTTAACAAAGGATTTGCATAGAATTTACTGTAACACAATAATAACTTGCTCACAGGCCTGACTTAAAAATCTAAAGTACTTAAGAACCAAGGAAAGCCACATTCATGGAACATTCACTCTAGCATACTTACACACACATGAACCCAAAGATTTTATACAAGGTATATATCTGTGAAAAATTCCCCTCAAAATCAGTGAAAGACTCATGTTGCTGCCTTTGTATCTTCTCAACACGCGAAGGGTTGAGCTTTGGGGAAAGGGGGCATCAGCCCAGGTTTTGTTGGCATCATTTGCTGTTCCTCCAAGTACAGCAAACATGAGAGTTTGCTGGCTCTGAGAAGCCCCACTCAGAGGGAGATGCTGGTCACAGCCCATACAGTCCAAGAGAGCTCAAAAGGTCTCATTCAGGATGACTTGCTTATCAGGTCAAAAGAGAATGTATTTTAGTTATCATAATTTTTCATCCTGGCTGCAATTCAGATCTGTAGCTTGCTTTGCAAACCACATCCTCAAGTCAGGGTCATGAGTTCCTGACTCCAAATGGGGGACATACCACAGATTGCTAAATAGCTGGCAGTGAGTCAGCTAGCTATTTTTCAAAGGAGTTTAGCCTAGTTAGGCATTTCAGTTTGGGAGACTGATGCTTTGCCCATGTCCAGGTGGGTGTTATGTTATTGTTGTATTGACAGCTGCTTTGTCACATGACTGTCTCCTGGGCCAGCTGTCAGGGTCTGACCAAGCTGTGCTCTCCTTGGAGCTGAGGGCTGCTTTGTCTTTCCAGGTTGACAGGAACAAAAAGGATGTTCTTGAGAATGTGACGGTGGGTGCTCAAGAGGATGGCAAGCTTGGAGCCAAATCCACACAGCACACTGGCCACACTGCTCAGAAGAAGCCTTCAAATACATCCCAGAGAGCAGGAGGGGTGCATCCAGTGCAGCCAGGGAACAATGTGACACTTCCTGCATCTGCACAGACTAGAGGCAGGGTCCCATCTTCAAGCTCTGGTCACCTAAATCCAGGAAGGAACCTGAAGTCTGCACGGGAGACTGTTACTGCAGCAGCACCTCAGGTGGGAAGTGACCACCCTCCTCCTGGGGCACCTCACTCCCTGAATGAGGGTCTGCAGGACAGGCTGGTCTGCCACAAAGAAAACCTTGACCCACAAACCTCCACATCCCCAGAGCTGATCAGAACTTTCCAATCTGATGCAAAAAGTCTCAAGAAGAAGAAGAGAGTCTTGGCCCACAGGGAAAGCTCAGCTGTAACGTCAAGGCCTGTTCTGTGTCCAAAAGACAGAATTAGTAACCACCAGGCTAAGGAAGAGCCAGTTCTGGATAAATTCAGGAAATCCCTGCCAGAATCAAAGAGCATATCTCAAAATACAAGTATCAGAACTCAGCCAGTGCAGCCCTCTCGGTTCCTTCCTGCTTCTGCTAATTTGCTACATAAAAACCCAGGGACAAGCCAGGGAAAAACTTCTACAGTGATGCAACCTGGTACAGCCCCAGGGGGAAGTCTGAAACACCACAGCCAACCTCTCCCAGTGAGAGGATTTCCCACCAAGCCTCCCACCTTGGGCAAGCCCCAGGGGACCACAAACCTGAAATCCAGCCTGAACCCAGGTGTCCCTTCGCCATGTCCAAGGCCCATGGTTAAAGAGGGTATGGACAGGAGGGACATGAAGGTGATGCCTCCTGGACACACGGCAGCATCCCAAGGGACAGGTCACCCAAGCCAGTCTTGCAGCATACACAATTCCAAAACTCATGTACTTGAGGATGATTTGAGAAGTCAGAGAAATCAGCTTAAACCAGAGCTGCTGATGGCAAATAGCATGCAGGCTAGGCACATTCCAAGGATCCCATCAGCTGCAGATCGTAGGTAAGTGGCAGCTCTGGCTGCCTGGGTCCTGTCTCCAGGAAACAGCAGAGTTCAAAAGATTTGACTGGGTGAACCAGCACCATCCTGTTGAAAACAGAGTCCAAAGTCTTTAGTCAGTGAAAGCTTGTTGGGAGGTTGATGTCCTGAAAAATAAGCGGTTGGGGATGATGTTGGGTGGCACCCTTGGTTCCTCTCCCACTGATTCAATAAGTGGAAGGAAAGTGTGTAGCCACTCTCCTGCTTTAGCCTCAAGGCTTACACTTGAGAGTGTTTTCCTTTCCCAGTCTAGAGCTCGGGTGTGTTTCTCAGATAGATATACTGATTCTTTTTAAGCAGCTGAAGTTGGCTAAAGAGAGATTCCAAGGAAAAACAGCCAGCTCTTGCCAAGCTTCTGGGGTAGTAACTGTGATCTCTTGGTCCTTGGACAGGAAACAGCTGGAGGAGTGGTTGGCATCCAAAGGCAAGAAATACAAGCGGCCACCAATGAAGCTGCTTCAGAAGCAGGGAGTGAAGCCATCCTGCAGAAAGGTCAAAGCAGGAGAGGAGCAAGAGAATCCAGAGCAGCACTGCCAAGCGAAGATCAACAACATATTAACTGAGTGCCTGGAGCTCATTGAGGAGGTGGGAATGGGAACGGAGCTGCTTGAATGAGCTTCTCCTCTGCTGGAGCATGTCAGGGGATGAGGGCCATGTCCCTCCAGTGGCTAAGAGGGATTGGGAACAAGTGTTCAGTTGCCAGAGGCAGAACATAGGAAAATAAAAGTCCTCACAAAGTTATGGGTAGGCCAAAGGCATGCAGTGAGCTGCGCTGACTGGGACAATGGAAAGGTACCGTGTCAAGAAAGACTCTTGTGGTTTAACCTCAGCCAGCAGCCAAGCCCCATTTAGCTGCTCACACAGTCCTCTACCAGCAGGACTGGGGAGGGACTCATAAGGGTAAAACACAAAGAATTCATGGGTTGAGGTAAAGACAGTTTAATTGGGAAAGCAAAAGCTGTGCACACAAGCAAAGCAAAACATTGACTCTGCTTCCCATGGCCAGGCAAGTGTTCTACCACCTCCAGGAGAGTGGGGCTTGGTCACATGCAGTGGTGACTTGAGAAGACAAACAGCATCACTCCAAATGTCCCCCCACACTTTATATACTGAGTATAGGGTCTGGAATATCTTTTTGGTCTGTTGGAGTCACCTCTCCTGGCTGTGTCTCCTCTCAGCTTCCCACACATCCCCAGCCTCCTTGCCACTGTCACAGCACAAAAAGTAGAAAAGGCCTCCATTCTGTGTAAATCCTGCTCAGCAATTGTGAAAATACTTGTTATCATCACATTTGTGTTTATCACAAATCCCAACCACAGCTCCATACCAACCACTGGGAAGGAAATTATTTCTACCCCAGCCAAAGCCAGCATGGGCCTTGTGTATGTTGCTGACAGTGTCCTGGAACCTGGCAGTGAGTCTCCAGCAGCAGCCTGGGCTAATTGAGCCAACTTGAGGTAGAGCCCTGGTGGGTGTCACAGCTTGAGGTAAGGCCCTGGTGGATAACAGTTGCTGGGAACACTGCTAGCCCTGCTCCAGGGTTTACTGGCCCCAATTAATGCCAACACTGAAGCCTATCCTTTGACACCCCTCTGGAATACTAGACTCAATTATCCAAGGGGAAGATAGAGGCAGGACAGCTTTTATCTGCTATGGTTATGTAGGAGACTTGCAAACCCAGACTTTTGAGGCCCTCCTCCTGAAGAGTGCCAGGAGCTGTGGTCAGGCACAGACTGCTTCCTGGTGCACACACTTGTCCATGCCATGGACACCTTTCTTCAGGCCCTTACCCTTCTCTTTGTAGGGTGTCCATGCAGAGGAGCTCACGGGAGTACTGTCCCTTGTGCCCCAGGCTGAGAAATTTGCCAAATTCTGGATCTGCCAAGCAAAGCTGCTGGCCCGAAATGGCCCCTTTGACGTGTTGCAGCTGTACAGAGAAGCAGTCAGTGCTGGGGCTGAGGTGAGTGGGGCATGCCAGCTGTCTGTGTTCTCTGCCTCTGCACTGGAGAGCTTCCTCGAGATCTAGGGGCCAGGTTTTGGAATGAGTTTAGCAGCATTAGTTGCTGGTGAAAAAGTCCTTTAGAAATGCCAGTCCCATTCCATGCCGCAGGATATGCCTGTACAGGGTGGGCACCTGGCCAGCTGTGCTGGGTGCTGATGGATCCCTCTGGGCAAAGGGGAATCCTGCAGCCTCTTCCTGCTGTCCTCAACATGGGGTGTTGTGGTGCAGCAAAAGCCTTTCCTCCTATTCAGCTGTAACTCTAGTCTCATTCCCATGCCAGACCTGCCTTGACCCACGTTCTGCTTTTCCTGCAGCCAATCGAGGAGCTCAGGGAAACTGTTCTCAATATTTTGAAGCATGCAGGCCAAACACCGGAAGGTAACCTGAGTGTTGTGCGTTGACTGAAGCATGGGCAGGCGGGGGCTCCCTGGTGTTGCCAGCCAGGAGGCAACATGGTTTATAGTCTGTTTCAGCACCTCCTGTATCTCCTCATGAGCATTGTGAAGGTCTGGAATCCTGATCTGAAAAATGGGACACTGCCTGGGTAGGGAGGGTCCTGGCCCAGCAAGCCTCTGCAAGCAGGCACCCTGCCCCTGTCCAGAGTGCCCAGGTGTAATCCCTCCCCAGCAGTCGCTCTCTGCAACTGTGTTGCCTTTTTCCTCTCCTGCCAGGAGAAGAGGTGGAGGAACCCATTCCTTGGGAGCCTAGGACACCCTGTCCAGGTGAGAGGCAGCCCACAACATCGACTCCAGGCCTGGTGGGGAGGCCTGTGAACTCCCTTCCCCCCTCCATCAAGTTACTGGTTACATCTGTGTCCAGGTAAGGCTAAACCTCCTGCTTGTGGTAGCAGACACCCTCCATGCCAGTGGTCCTCTGCAGGGTTTACCCAAGGCTCTTGTTCTCTCCATAGAGGAAGGGAATTCCTGGAAGGCCCAAAATTGAAATTTCTGACACCTGTGCGGCGCGCAGTGCGAATTGAGAGGGCTAGGAGTCACTACCCAGAGATGCTGAAGGACCATGACCCTGTGGTGTCATCCCTCAGTGAAATCCTGCATGCTGAGGAAGATACTTGCTTCTTCTTCCGGAAAAACATGGCTTTGCCAGAAGTGACAGAGCTAGAGGGTTTGAGTTCATATTCCCTCAAGAGCTCCTGAGGGGTTCCCAGCAGGGGCAGGCTGCCTGCCCACCATGCTGCCTTGTACACGTGCCCCTGGCTGTTCTTGTTGCCCCTCAGATGTAGAGGAGAGGGGATGGCACAGAATAAGCCTGTATCAAAGATTTAAATGCTTACATATATTAATGTTTAAATGGTTTTTCTTATATTTATGTTTAAATGTTTACATATATTAAAACTTGTGGTAGAGATGTGTGTGGGCTAGTGAATGGTGTGGAGACACTGGCTCTGTCTCCTGAGATTGTGTCCCTCAGGACTGCCCTCAGCTCTGGTGCCACATGACACACACTCTGGTTTTCCTGCTGTAGAATGGTGTCAGTCAGATGGTAATGTTCCAGGCACCTCACAGTGTGTGAAATGTCCGAAGCGATTTGGTCTGGAATTGCCTCGTGCCCTACCTGGACTCTCGGTGAGGTGCCCACCCAGGGACGCCAATTCTCATCATCACCCTGCACCAAACTACCGGCGTGGGCTTTTCCTCCCCCTTTGTCCCAGTCTCGCGGTCCTCAAAATCCCGACGATCGCCCGCGAGTTGTTTTCCCCCGCGATCCGCTCCCCCCTGACATGGTGTGTTTTTCTGCTGCCCCCCGTCACGTTCCTCCTGCCGCCGACGTGATTTGGGGTCGTTTTCCCTGCTGCTCTGGTGTTTGGCTCACTCCCCCTCCCCGCTGTTGTGTCTGTCCTTGCTCGGGTGGAGGAAGGGATGGCGAAGCGATTTCGCTCGGTGTCTGGGTGGGGTAAACGGACTTCTAGGTGGAATCTGATCTAAATCTTCCCGTTCCCCCCTCTGGGGCAATTGTCCCATGTCCAGGGGACATGCCTCAAAAGAAAGCATGTCTCTATCCTGATCGCTAGGATGAAGTACAAGTTTTTTCTTTCCCGGGACCGGCATCGGGGAATCAGGTTTCGGAATTTGAGGCGCCGAGATAGGCTATTGTGATTTATGTGCCTCATCTTGGGGAAGCTGCTGGCTATCCCCTCCCACATTCCCACTAGGAGATATGGGACCTGCCTGCTGCTGAGAAGCAGCTCGTTGCTGTTCAACAGAAGAAACATTGCTCTGTTCCTCCTGCGCAGCCCTCCGCTGCTGTAAAGAAGGAGGAACTGCCTTTTTATTATGTGAAGTTGCCTCTAGCATGATTCTCCCTCCAGGCAACAGCCTCACAGCCATTTTATCCTTTTTAGTTGCCCTGTGGTACAGTTCCCTATTTGCCTCTTGCCAAAATGCCGGCTCAAATAGGACGTGGGTTTCACAATGTGGAAAGTTACACCAAACCCACAAAAGCAGAGCTTGAAGCTCCTTTTCAGGAAGGCCTGCAGGATGTGCAGACATAACTACTCGTAAAGTAGATAGGATCTTAAGTTGTTCCTGGGAGACTCCCACCCCCATGTGTTCTGGATTTGACTGGTCTCACCAAAACTGAAGAACAGGGTGCAGATGTTCTCAAATTCGTCCCGGAGGTAGCCTGATCACCGACCAGCAGATCTCAGGGTGACAAGTCCAGGGCCCTTGGAATTCGTCTGTCCGAGGCGAAGTTGAAGTCAGCTGCTTTGGCCACAATTCTTCCCCTGTCTTCTCTGGGTTTTTTCCTGGCTTTAGAGGGCTTTGTCTGTCCACTGGAAAGCACCCAGGGATGCCAATTCTTGGTGAGGTGCCCACCCAGGGACGCCAATTCTCATGGGGGGTTTCCTCACCCGAGATTTAGGTGGTTTAAAGTCTTTGGCCCTCTAAAAGCCCTGAGTCGCGTTGGTATAAAAAAGCAGAGTCCTCAAGGTCTGTTTTCAGGTTTCTCGTGTTGTTTATTATTTGGTATCTCAAAATTTTCTCTGCTCCCAGCTGAGGTCCGGACAGCAGCTGGGACACGAGGCGAATGCCTCCCAATGGGATGTTCCCTAACATTTATACAGATAACTACGTGTCAGTTACTTACTATTTTGTACCAATACCTAAGTGCCCACACTAAAAGTGTCATTTCTACTTTGATCCAATCCACTCTAACTACTCTGTGCCATCACCACCCCAAAAGATGGAGGGTGAGGAAGAAGGAGAAGTACATGAGGTACCACCCAAATTCCGCCATCTTGTCCCCATTTACTTCTATTCTATAAACTCTAAAACTACTGAATTCTGTATCATCTACTGTACTAAACTACTGTTTTCACATCCCGGTGGTAATTCCTTTCTCAGTGTCGGAAGCCTCTCCCATGGATTAAAATCAGACCCGGTGTTTTCCTGGGCTCTGTGCCAAGGTCTCTGCGCCCCCTGGACCGGCTCCACACCCCCTGTGCAGGGCTCACATTCCCTTCCTCGGGTCCCAGGCCATCCAAGGGAATGTCCTGGACTCCAACATTGGACAGCATCTGTATGTCCCCTGCTGAGAGGCATATAGGTGCAGACCTGGTCTCTTGAGGCACAGGTGGTAGCAAAGGGTCTGCCTCAGGGGCTCAGGGACCTGCATTGTCCCAGCAGCTTCTGTGCAGGCCCCAAGACTAACAGCAGCTCCAACAGTTGCAGAGGACCTTGGGGTTCAGCAGGCCAGGCCCCCAACTCCTGGACATGGTTGGGGTCTGGGGGCAGATGAGCCCTGTGAGAGCACTCAGGCCCCGTCTGCTGCTGTCCCTGCACTTGGCAGCAGCACAAGGTACCAGGCAAGGGGCTGGCAAGGGGATCGGCAGGTGCTCTCTGCTGTGAACAATGACCATATGGCAGCTGTGGAAGGCGGGGGAGCCCTACTGTCATCCACCCAGCCCCAGCAAGCAGTGGTCCTGGCCCCATCATGCTCTTTTGCCTCCCCTCTCCCTCACAATGCACCCAACCCCAGCCTTGGCTCAGCATCTCTATTGAGTCATGGATGCTGGCAGGAGTCTCAGAGTAATGTGCTGGAGTTCTGGCATAGGGTTGGCTTCACTCTGTGGAGTGCCGCTGGCCTGGCCCCCTCTGCAGAGGTAGGGTAACTCAGGGCTGCCACCTTCTCCCCAGGGGCTTGTGCTTGCCCTAGCTGCTGGACAAGGATTTGGAGACTGCCGTTTGCCTCCACCTCTCAGGTGCAGGGACAAACCACTTTTCCTTTGAAGCAGCCAATTTTATGTCTCTGCACTGCCAGGAGTTTTGAGTATCTTTTATAAATAGAAAAGGGAAGAAAAAAGAGGGGAACAGCAGGTGAAGGGGGTTCCACCAGAGCTCCACCCCCTCTACCCAGCACAGCAGTGCTCCTGGCCAGGCCCAGAGGCTAAAAGGGGAGGAGCTGCTGGGACCCCAACTGCTGCAGTGGGGCTTCCAGTGATACTGCAGCAGTGGCACTGCCTGTTCACCCTGGTGTTGGACAGTCCCAGGCTGGCATTGAGCTGGTGGGAAAAGTGAGGAGAGGTTAAAGGAGCAGGAGCTAGCAGGCTAGGGGGGGCCTCTCTGTCTCTGGGCACAGTCAGGAGAAGGTCCCAACTGCCCAGGGACAGGTGTGACAGGGACCATGGTCAGAGACCATGGTCAGTCACCAGCCACCTGTGGCCACCAGAGGTGGTAGCTGGCAATGAGTGGCTTTAATCTGGCAGTACAAGTAGTCCAGGGCCACTGCATGCCCTCCTGTGGGTCTGGCACCTGGCATGACAGCAGTTGGCATATGGTCAGGCTTCTCCATCATCTTCCTCCTCCCCACTCGAGTCCTGGGGGACCTGAGACAGTGCAGAAGGGGCTCAGTGGTCACAGGATCCCAAGGGCATCAGGGTGGCAGGATGCCCATGTCCTTCTGCCCTCTGTTCCCTGCCACCCACCTGCTGGCCAGGATCACCATGCTGGGCCAGCCAGGGAGGAAGGGCAGTGACCGCATCCCCTGAGTCCAGGCGAGAGTGCTCCACTGTTGACTCATGGGCCATCTGTGGGCAGGTGGACAAAGCTTCCAGAGAGAGGCTGGCACCAGCCAGCCAACGGGTTGGGTGCCCACCCAACACCTCTATCAGCCCCATGGCCCCCTCAGGCAGATAGGTTAACTGAGGCGCAGTTGGTGACCAGCAGGCGCTGGGGGCTGCATACCAGGACAGGCGGTGCCCGGAAGAGGTAGCTGAAGGGATAATAGAGGAAGTTGATGAAGGAGGCAGCATAGAGGTCTGCATAGCGCATCAGCTGGTTGGCAAAGAGTGTCTGACGTGAGCCACAGCGGAAGAGGCTGCCCATCTTCCCATAGCACATATCCATCTCATGTGTGACTTTCTGTGGGCGTAGCAGGACAGTCAGGGCGCCCTACGGCCCCTGAGGGGCCCCCCCACGGAGGAAGTCGTGGCAGGGGAGTGAGCTGAGCTGTGTGTCAGCTGGGATAGTGCCCTGGTTGTCACCTGGATCCGACGCTTGATGGAGCTGATGTCTGGGCGCTCATTACTGCCACTGTCCAAGTGCCTGGAATGGATCAGACCCAGCTAAGGGCTTACCTGGAGAGTTCCTCACAGATGCTTCCACCCCTGCCTGTCTCCCACCCCAACTGACTTACTGGTACAGCTCGGCCAGGAAAACATCCAGGCTCCGCAGCTCCTCAAACAGCTCTGCAAGGGCAACAGGGCCAGCTCAGTGCAGGAGCATCACACACTGCCCAGCATGACCAACAAAGAGGGTCAGGGCAATGGCCACTGAGGCAGTTTTGCCATCAAGGGGTGTAGGAGGCTCCAGGCCTCCTCCCATTGCATGGCAAAGTCTGTGTTCCCAACCCGGCACTGCTCACCACTCTTCTCTGTCCAGACCTGCAGCTCACGGGCCAGCTCAGGAACCACCAAAAAGGTGCGCCAGCCCTGCCGCTTCTTGGATTTGAGGATGTCCCCAAAGATGTGGTCCCCCATATAGAGGATGTCTTTGCCCTTCACACCCAGGAGGTCACACACCATATCTGAGGAGCCTGTGACAGCCGAGGATTAAGGTGGGGGGGGGCAGAGTATTCTCCCCTATGCTGCCCACAGGGCCCAAACAGAGCCCAGCTGGGCACTTACCACCGGAGTAGACAGCACAGTGCTGGAGGGGGCCAGTGTATGTCCCAATGCGCAGCTTCCCTGTGTCCTGCAGGAAAAGAGGACCCCAGGATGGGGACACTGTTATCTGTGCCTGTTTGGTGGCCGACCAGCCATTAGTCTACCTTGCTGTGCCCACGGAAGCTCTCCAGGTGCCTAAATAGTGCCCACCATCCCAACTAGCCCTGCAGCAGGGAAGAGGTCGTCACCGTGTCGACTTGGCGAAGGACAGTGCCCTCGGCAAAGAAGAGGGGCTTCCGGGTGTCCACCACAATCAGGTCGAAATAGGACCTCCAGGGGCGCTGTGGGACGTCAGCCTGCGGATGCCGGGGAGGGGGTCAACAAGAAGATGCTGATGGCATCCAGCGTGTCCCACCCACTCCACAGTGGGGACAGACTCACCTTGTCCTCATTGCTGAAGTCAAACAGGTAGGACATGATGGCCTGCAAGGACATCCAGCATCATTGCTGCCCCCACGGAAGGCAGACCCTGCCTGTGCTTCGACACATCCCGTCTGCCTCCCCCGTCTAGGGCCAGCTGGACCTGGTGGTGGGGGATGTGGACACTCCCTACTCACATCAGTGTAGGTGTAGTCACTGTTGGTGGCCAGGAAGACCTTCCCCACTTCCTTCATGCGGCTCAGCAGCAGTGGCACACGGGGCTAGTGAGGGGCAAGTCAGTGGGGGGAAGCAGAAGCGGCCACAAGGAATACAGAGGCGGCCACAAGGAATTGATGAGGGGAGCAGAGTAGGGACGGGTCCATAGGGGTCTGCACAACTCACATCCTTCACCACATACTTCTCCAGGTTCTCTAGTGTCTTCTCCTTGAGACAGCCCTGCAGAAGGGGTGAGGTGGGGCTGGCCACAATCTCCCAGGGCATGCATGTGGGAAAACCCCAGCAGTCTGAGCACCCACCACCACCAGCCCCTGCCCATTGCACCCACAGAGAGGTGGACATGGTCCATGGCCTCGCGCACATCCTGGAACATGCTGCGGAAGGACATGAAGAGGTTCCCATGCTTGTAGCCGGTGTCACAGCTGCAACAGTCAGGAATGGAGGGGGTGAAGGGGCTGCCCTGCAAAGGGAAACTTCCCCCAAGATTTACCCCATCTGGTCCAATACCAATCCCCCACCCACCACCTCCCTCTTACTTGACATATCTGGAGCAGTTGGTGAAAAAGTCCACGAGACAGGCATAGAGGTGGGCCTCTGTGTGGGAGAGGCCTGTGAGAGGGGATGCAGGGCAGGACAGCACCTCAGGGTGGTGGGAGGGCCAGGACAATGGGGGTTTTTACTCACCTGTGAGGTTGAAGAGAGTGTTGAGGATGTGGAAGCGCTTCATGTCATCCCGCTGGATGAACTTGTTGGGGTAATAGTGGAGGATTTCGGCCCTGGGGAGGGAGCATGGAACTGCACTCCACCCTGAGGGACCTCTCAACTTCCCCCTGCCCCAGGGGTGGTGAATTCCCAGACTCACCCTTTGAGGAAGCGGAAGCCATGGGCACAGACTAGCAGGTTCCCGTGGGAATCCACCTTCAGCAGGTTCCCATACAGGGCATCAAACACCAGTCCCCTGCACCACACAGCTGTCAGTGGGTGGGGGGCTCACTTCCCCTCCCCTCCCATCTCTGGACCCCCTCCACAAACCAACCGGGTGGGGAAGGTGGGGTCATATTTGTAGGCAAGGATCTCAGGAGGGTACCCAATGGCAACAAGGTGCTCCAGCAACAGGGCGAAGGCCAGCTCCTCATAGTCAGGGGACTTGTACACTGTAGGCAGGAAAGGGGGATAAGGGCAGGGGCTGGGGGATTCCCACCACTACCCCACCCTGCCTTAGAGCCCCCCTAAA
Source organism: Sylvia atricapilla (assembly GCF_009819655.1). Taxonomy (NCBI): domain Eukaryota; kingdom Metazoa; phylum Chordata; class Aves; order Passeriformes; family Sylviidae; genus Sylvia; species Sylvia atricapilla. The sequence goes on from NC_089167.1 coordinate 71,306, forward strand.
ACGCACTGGCCAAGGTGTAGTCCATGTCAAAGCCAAAGCATTTGATCTTCTCCAGCGCCAGGCTCCGGTTGACAAAGATCCTGGGGGTGACCATGGGAGGAGTTACAGGGTGAGGAGAGGTTTAGGGCTGGGGGTGGCATAGAGGAAGAGATGTGGTCGTGTTTCCCTATCCCAATCTCTGGTCAGTGCTCTGGAAGGGTTGTGTGCTCACCCCAGCCTAGGGCCCCATAGCAAGTTATTGGAGCAGGAAAATGGGCCGTGGAGCTGGAAATGGAGTTGGAGGGGGGAAGGAGGGGCAGAGGGTGTGCAGGGAGTGGGGACAGTGACTACTGTTTGGACCTGCCCCCACCCCGGCATGTCTATATGACAGCCAGGGTCTCTGCCCCCTCCCGATAAAACACGCGTCCTCTCCCATACCTGAATCCCGGGATCCTTTCTTCGGGTCCTGCTCCTCTCCCCATGTGCCCTCCCACCCATCCTTCCCCAAGCCCTCGCCCCGCATCCCCAAGTCCTGCTGCGCCCATTGCCCGCCAGTCCCCCCGCATTCCTCAGCCCACCGGTGCTGGCAGTCCCTCCGGAGGGCCTGCGGGTCGCCCTGCCCCGGGCCTCGGGCCGCCGGGCCCCGCTGCCCCTCGCTGCCCATGGCCACCGCCTCCGGCCACCGCCTTCGGCCGCCGCAACTTTAACGGCGCCCTGCGGAACGGCCCCGCCCCGGCCACCGGCCGTGCCCGGCCCCGCCTCGGGCAGCGCAACCGGGACGGAGCCGCGCACCCCGAGGCGGTGACCCCCGAATGGGACCCGGCCCCCCCCACGGGGTACGGGCACCTCCTCGCGCGTGGCCCCCGCACACGGGAAGGGCTCCCCGTGCCCTCCCTGAACGGGGCTCCCCCGTGCCACCGTGTTCGGCCGTGATACCACGCTGCCCCCGTGGTGTCCACCCCCGCGACCCCCAGGCCCAGAGCCGTGGGTGTTGTTTGCCCAGCGGCGCCGCTGGCAACCGTCCGGCGGCGAATCATTAACCGGGGTCAGGGACCGGCCTCTCCGCCGCCCCAAAGCCGCCCCGATGGGCGCAGCGGCCGCGGCGGGGGCCGGGCGAATACACCCTGGCCTCGCAACGGGGAATCCGGGACAGGATGGAGCACCCACGTCCCGTGGGACACATCGACCCTCGCCCTACGGCGCTGGGTTAGCGTCTCCACGCAGCACATAAAGCACCTCCTGAAACCTACGTGCGTCGCCCCATGGGACCGTCCCCCGCCCTCAAGCACTCCCGGCTGGCCCCCACCGAGGTTCTTGCGACACCCCGGGGCCGCTGACGCGGGGCCCCTGGACCGGCCTTGACCCAGGCAGGAGGGAGTATCCCACGGCACATGGAGGGGCGGCAGGGCAACTGTTATCCATGAGCTGTGGAGGGACGGACACACGGCCGGACACAGGAACACGCGCACTCATCCCCCCACACCAGGGATAGGGCTGATGACAGGGGCAGCCGCCCCCAGGTGTAGGGCCCCGATAACCCCTGCGCAGGGCTGTTTACAGCTCCTCCCATTATCCAGGGGGCACGTGGGGCTCTTATCTTTGCCCCCAGCTCTCTCCCAGGGCTCAGGGCCAAGGCAGGGAGGGCTACGGGGCAGTACCTGGCCCCTACCATATCCCAAATCCCCAGAACCATAGGCAGCACTGGCATACGAAGGAAATCTTTATTAAGTCCGAGGTAGCAGCAGTGACAGGAGGCCAGAGGGCAGCCCCCAGGGCCCCCGAGCAGGATGGTGTCCACAGCACTATGGCAATGGAGGCAAAGCCGAACACTGCAGAGCCCGCACAAAGGGTACCCCCACGGCTACCCAGCCCTTTGTTCCAGGGCAGGCAAGGACCAACCTCTGTCCTTCCCCCAAGAAATCACCAGCAGGGGGGGAGTAGAAGTGAGAAAGTGACCCCCAGTAACTGCTTATCTACAGCTACAGCAGATCAAGGTGCATTACCAGGGGGCAGATACAGCCATGGCAGCATACCCCCCAACAATATTAGCGCCAAGACAGTTATATTTAAAAAAAAAAAAAAACAACACGATACTTCAGTGACAGCACTATGCGCAGATGGGCGCAGCCGCCACCCCACAGCAGGGAGCCCCAGTGGCTCCTTGAGGGAGGACAGCAGTGGGAAGCATGAGCACTGGGAGCCCTGGTGCCCTCACACCTTCAGGACAGCAAACTTGAAGACAGCCATGATGGCAGCGCTAATGAGGCCAGAGATGGGGACAGTGACAAACCACGCCATGAAGATGTTTCGGAAGAGGCGCCAGTCCACTGCCTTCCTGGAGCGCAGCCAGCCCACTGAGACCACTGAGCCCACCTGCCCAAGGAATGAGGGCACTGCTCAGTACCAGAGCAGGCATCTGCACCCCTCAAACATGCACTCCTTTTCCCCCTCAGGCCAGAACCCTGGGTCCTGCCCCAGCCTGTGGGGACCTCAGAGAGCACAGGCAGGGAGTGCAGGAAAAGGAGTTGCCACCCCAGAGGGGTGACAGGACCAGAACCTCACAGCACTTGGGTTCTCATAGCCTCTTGGGAGAGCCTAGGGGACCATGAAAGGGGTTTTACTCTCCCATCATCTCCCAAGTGCCCCAGGGACCCACCCCGAGGCTGGGCAGCCACTGCCACCTTGCACTGAGATGCCAGCAGCAGAGCTGGGAGCTGACAGTGACCAGCAGCCCAGAGTGGGGCCTCCCCCATAGCTCAGCCCTACGAGCACCAGGATTCGAGAACACTGAGCTCACACTGAGCCAAAGTCATTTCCCCACTACCCCTCTTACCTTGCAGTGGGTTGTGCTGATTGGGAGGCCGACATTAGAGGCAATAACCACTGTCAGCGCTGATGCCAGCTCAATGCTGAAGCCGCTGCAGGGACAGAAAGCAGATCAGAATAGGGGCACTGGATACCCCAAAACACCCAGTGGGCACAGCTCAGGGCAGCACAGCTTGGCTCTCTAGACTCCCGAGTAAACCCCCCAGGATGCAGCAAGGTGTTGGAGCTACACAGACTCCAGCTCCACCACTGAAATGCCCCAAGACAGAAGGGAGAGAGGCTCCTGGAGCAGAATGCAGCTCTCATGCTGCCTGAAACATCCCCTCTGCTCCATGGTAGCCCTTACCTGGATGGCGTGATGGGAGTTAGGTCCTTCCCCATCGTCTGGATGACTCTTCTTCCCCAGACCCACAGGCCAATGCAAATCCCTGCACCCCCATAGAGAAGCAGCCAGATGGGAGTTGCCACCTTGGTAGCCACATCGCCCGTCTGATAGACCAGGAAGAGTGCAACCAGGGGCCCAATGGCATTGCTGGAAGAGAAATGGGATCTGGTCTAGACGGCCAAAGGCTCTTGGCAAGATAGAATATCCCTGGAAGTGTTCAAGGCCAGGTTGGATGGCACATGGAGCAACCTGTTCAAGAGGAACATGTCCATGGCAGGGGCTTGGAAAAAGATGATATTTAAGGTCCCTTCCATCCCAAACTATTTTGTGATTCCATAATTCTGTGAGCACTAGCCCCAGCTACCAGCCTCCCTGGCTCCCACTAACTCCACTGACCTGACATCATTGCCACCATGAGCGAAGGAGCCAAAACAGGCCGTGAGGATCTGCAGGAACTGGAAGAGTAGGGACACCTCAGGCTTGTCCTGCTCATGCCACTCTTCCAGGGAGCTACTGCTGCCCTTGTGGTCACTGGCACCCAGCTCTGCCTGGGCTGTGTTCAGGTCCACGTCCGCAGCTGGGTGTGCATCCGCCACTGCGTTGCAGTAGCTCGTATAGCTGTCCATGCGGACCCTCTTCTTAGTGTCCACCACAGACCAGCTCAGCTTCTCCCCCTCCTCACTATCCCTGGCACGCAGGGAGTCCAGGGGCATGCCACAGATAGCCATGGTGTAGGAGGTATAGCTGTTATTGCGCCGCAGAGGCTTGTCCCCAGAATCCCCCATGCAGTCCCCCATCTTGGCAAGGTGCAGCTTGTGCAGCAGCTCCTTGTAGAGACCGGAGTCCTTGTGCACAGTGTGGTACTGGTATTGCCCACCTGAGCTCAGCTGGTGACCCACTGCCTGGCTGAGGTGGACCAGGTTGCCATTGGGCAGCCGCACAGCTCCTGCCAGTAGGGACAGCAGGTGAAAGGGTTAGCACCAAGGGGTGCCTGGCACTGGGAAAGTCTTACCTCCATATCACCCCCTGCTACTCACCGCTGTCAATGCTTGTTTCCTTCAGATCAAGGCTGGGAAGCCTCTCCTGCTCCAGGGCCTCCTCCAGCTCCCCCACATTGAAGGAGACCATCCTCTCCTCCAGCACTGCCTGGGGGGGAATGGCCGACCCTGCATCAGCAGCAGGGCCCTTGGCATTGCCCGGGGTCATCTTGGCCTCCTCTTGCTCCTCCTTTGGGCAAACATTCTTCTCCATCAAAGGGCTTTCAGAGGGACTTGATTTTATCTCTCCTGTGAAGAGGGGCAGCCACCATCAAATCCCTTTCCACCACTGCACCCAATGCCAGCAGCAAGCCCACACACTCCTTGCTACTCAGATTTATGGCAGCCAAATAAAATTTACAGCTCCTCCCTATCCTGAACTTTGGAAATTGCTGGCTAGTCAGACGTTGTCCCGGGCACAACAGCCAAACCATCTAAGCCAGCTCATCCCCTATTTTTAGACACACACACCCACACGGGGTGTGGTGAACACCATTATAGGGCTTTTATGTCAGTAATGTCTAGTGCAGAGGTTCCTCTTTAGGTCATGTTTGTCCCATCCCTGTGGGCAGTGGGATGCTCTAGACCCACTTTTGGAGTGGCTATGACTCCTGAAGCTGACAGGTGCCCAGAAGAGCCCAGCTCCTCTACCAGCCCAGCAGCTCCAGCCTGGGCTCCTCTCCAGCTTCCACTGGTAGATGACAAACCCAAACAGGAGCTGGTCTCCACCTCTCAAAGGCAGCCTGGTTTCCTGTCCATCCTAGGGAGCCAAGCCAGTAGCACCCGGCTGTGGAAGCTGAGGCTGTTCCTCCGCCTCTAACGGGAAAAGCATGTTTTCTCCAGGTGAAAACATGATGTCAGCTCCTTCAGAAAACAACCAAAACCACCTTCTTGTCATAAACATGACCATTTCCCTGTCACTTTGTTTCCTTCAGGGCCTGGGCTGTGGCATCAATCCTTCATCCTGGCATCAAGTCCCAGCAGAACTATCTCCCCCTGCATGCCCACCTCCTCCCAGGGATGCTGTGGGCAGGCAGGGAGCATGTCTGACAGGCAGAAGAACCCACTCACAGGCAGGAGTTAAGTTAAACAACTGGAGGACTGTGAAGAGCAGCCATAAAGCTGTTAGTCATACCCCAATTACACCAGCACAAGGACATCCCCTCATCACCAATTCCCAAGGCCCCAGCTTGCACACATCATTGATATTCACGACCACATGCAGTTCCAAGCACTGCTCTGGAGGCAAAGCTCAGGGCTGATCCTTTGGATGCCTTTCAATAGTGTTTTGGGTTTTTTTTTTTGCTACAGGGAAAGGATTTCATCAGCTTTAAACTTGTGATCTGCACCAGCCAGGCCAAGGATTGCTCAGCAGGTACGAGAAGATTAAAGGTTACAACAGGCACATTGTCTCTTGCCTTCTCTCTCCTCTATTAGAGTGGGACAAGCTGTCTGATACTGCCCACAGCTCCATGAGAGATCACCCTGCAGATCAATGAGCCCCAGACACTGCTCAGCAGCACAACAGCTGCTCCTGGGGTGCTTGGGTTGAGAGCAGCCAGAGCCCAGTGATGAGTGCCCCAGTGACTCAGAGCAGGTTAATCTCTGAGCAAAGATGAGGATTCTGCTAATAACAGGCCCACAGCTAATGGGATCTCCCACCGGGAAGAGAAGTCAGTCAGCCAGAGCATGCCCTTCCCCAAGGATTGCAGAGGGACATGGTACTTACGGTCGATTTTCTTCTTCATTCTCGGACATACAAAGAACCAGACGACAAGAGCACAGACAACAGCACTCCCCGCCGAAATTAGGAGGATACCCCACAGAGGAAGTTTGTCAAAGCCCAGCACTAGGAAATAAAACAATGAATCTTTGAAAACCTCTGGGCAAAACCCTCCTCAATATATGACTCTGGTTTTCCCAGGCACAGGGGCTCCATCACCTGCAATGGCCCTGAGCTAATCCACCTGCCAGGGAGAAGACATCACTGCTGGGAAGGCATCACTAACCATGCTAAGACTCCAGGTATACTCTCTGAGCCCCACAGGTCATATCCCCAAAAGCAGCTGACCCTTCACAGCTCCTTCCCCCAGCCAAACCCTGCACAGAGTGGGGCATGCCCTGGGCTCTACACAGCTCTTGTCTCCTCATTTGCTGCAATGTCAAAGGAAAAAAAAACACCTCTCAGTGTGGCTGCAGCAGCAGCGGTGCTGTTTCCCTACTCAGGAGAAGACACAGAAGCTTGAGCTGCTCCCTCTGGAGCACACCAGCCCTGCTGGCTAGTGGGGAGGGTAGCTCTTCTGCTCCTGCAGTCAATGGGAATTTAGGCTTCATGGCATCTGAGATGATACATGACCCACTTAGGAGCATTCTCACAGGCAGCCTGACTTTGAGCAGAGGACTGACATCACACAACCCCAGGTAGGGCATCAGGTGCTTGTGGCTATCCAAATGCTGCATTTGCTGCTACAGGCAGTGACTTACTGGTCCTGAAGCAGCCCAGACACCTCACCCAGCCACTGGTCTGCCTGCAAACCCTGTGCTCGAGCAACCTATAGAGCTCACTCAGCAGTTCAGGACTCAGAATAAACACAGATCCACTTTGGACATGCCAAGTGATCAAGTGATTTTGGAGCAGCCTCAGTGCCCCCAGCAGCATCACTGCAGCCTGTCCTCTTCTACCCCATGGAGAGCCCAGGGAAGGGGAAGCTGACATCCCTCCAAAAAATTTTCCAGCCACTGTTTACAGAGCAAACCCTGCCAAAGCCAGCACTGCCTGCCTGCATCCCACCTCCAGAGGCTCCTCCACAACAGGAAACCCACGCTCACACCAAAAAACAGCTCAGGCCGAGTCATCCCAGCAAACAACAGAGGGGACAGAACCTCTGTCTCCACAGGCAAATCCACCTGTCCCTGCTTAGTCCTGGTCGTGACCTGTCCCCTGCAACACAGCATCTCAGTTTGACTTTTTCAACTGAATCTCAAGACTCTGCAGCACACAGGCCAAGAGTACTCTCCTCGCCAAGAGTAATTAGCTTGCTTTTAAGGACAGGATGAAACAGGAGGTGCAGCCCCATTCCCTGATCCTAGCCCCACCACTGGCAGCCTGAAGAGTCTCTTCAACAGATACCTGAGTTTTAGCACAGGTAAGAGAAGGGAAGGGGAAGTCATGTTATTGGCCAGTCCTGGGAAGTCTAAGGAGAAAGGTCTGGAGGAGTTTAGTTTGAGCAGGTCTCTTTGGTTGGGCAACTACCTAGCCCAGACAGTGCAGGCTAGCCTGCCGCCTTCTGTAACCGGCACAGGCCAGCCGCCTTCTAGGAGATCTCAGCCCTGTAAAGCAAAAAAGGGGTAAATCGTGCATTTAATGGAGGCTTTAGAAAGAATTTCAAAATTCAGGTTCAAGCATTCTGTTGTGCACTTACAGGGCGCCCCAGTGTACATGATGGAGAAGAGGTTGATTCCAACAGTGCAAGCATAGAAGACAGGCAAAGCTCGCAGGCCGTTTGGAACAGGATCTGCCTGGAAAACACGTATCAGTGCTGTAGAGAGGTAGACTGGGGGGGCTGTGCAGCAGCCAAAGAGCAGCTTAGCAACAGATTCTTTCCAGAAGAGGTTTGTGCCCTCAGTCACCTACAGATGACAGCTCCCAAAAGCCTTTAGGGAACAACCCACAGTCAAATGCCCCCCTGGCTGGGAGGTCAGGAGGTAGCACAACACCTGGGTCCCACAAGGCTCCCCAGGGAGCTAGGGCAGGCCCAGCCAAGGGTTCCAGCACTTCCAAGCCTGGAACAACTCATCTCTACCTAGCTTTTGAACCCTTTCCCTGGCTCCCCAAACTGTCACCTCCACCTACATTTTTCTTTCAACTCCTCAAAAACTTTCAAAGCTTTTACCCCTATCCAGATGACTTGAACAAAATAAAAAGTCTATTACTCACAAAGGAGTTTATTTGACCACATACCTGGCAGCAAGGCCTTTACCCCAGCAGCAGGAGCACTTAATCCCCATTGCTGCCCAGCAATTGGGATTTGGCATCAGTACAAGCAAACCAAGTCATCCTGAATGTCAAGCAGCACAGAGCAACTGGACTGCTTAGCACCAGAATGGAGTGTGACAGGGCCAACCCCACTTTGGGAGGCTGGTTACACAAGGTTACTGTGACAGGGGTGACGCTGAGTTGTTTTAAAGGGCTGCCAGTGATAAGATCTTAATATGTCTTAAATCGTTAGAGATAAAAGTTAAAAGGAATTTAACCTCAGATATGCAGAAGAAAATGCTGGAGTTTCTCTGCATAACTGGGGTCTCAGGTGGAAAGAATGTGTTTTCCCTAGCCCCAGGAACAATTCTCAGCTCCTTCCCAGCTGAGAAAAGCCATGGCTGTGGGTCACCACCTTTACCTACAGCTCACCCCAAGGAGAAAAATCTTTACACCAAGATTTTGGAACAGCCCAGCTGACAGCCCTGGTCTTATCAATTCTGGGCTACTTCATTACTGGGAAAGAGGGCTGTTCCTGTTGAAGCCAGAAAGACAACTCCCATGTTTCAGAGGGGAGGTGATGCCCCAAAACCCTCCAGGTCCACTCTGTGGAGTGGCCACAAGCCCCCTTTTCTGACCTCTAGAGCTCCCAAAGGGCTCCCCTAGTGCCAATACATACACCTCAGGATGTGCCACCCCAGAAGCTTTGGTGACCATAAACAAACCAACAAGTCCATTGAGAGCAGCCAAGAGCCCCAAAGTGTAAGAAAACAGGGCAGATAGACCTTACCTTACAGAGGATGAACCTCTGGACGAGGAAGAACAGGATAGCAGACATGATGCCCGAAAGAAGAGGTGAGATGAACCAGGACAACACTAGAAAGTGGGAAGCACAATCAGCATCCTGCCACTGGAAAAAAAAGCCCAGGGGCACACAGGGTCCACGGCTGGGGTGGTCCTGCCAGCTGGACTTACCAATCTTCAGCAGCTCAGACCACTTGACACCTTCTTGCCCTTGGGCCACCAGTGAGAAGCCAATGGTCGCTCCAACAATGCAGTGGGTACCAGAAATGGGGAGCTTCAAGAATGAAGCCATCAGCTGCCACACAGCAGATCCTGGAGAAGAAGCAGCCTACTAAGAAAGCCATCACGAGGTCACCCTGGGACATACTGCCCCTACATTGTGACCTCCCTGCTCCTTACCAGACATGGCGCTGATCGAACCTGCCATCAGCACCTCCTGTGTGGAGTTGTACATCTCTACATCGATCAAGCCCTTCCGGATGGTCTCACTGACCTTGGCTCCCAGAAGAACGGAGCCCACCGTCTCAAAAATGCTGGCCAGGATGCAGGCCTGCCGCAGGGTCACCACCCCCGAGCCCACAGCAGTGCCGAAGGAGTTAGCCACGTCGTTTGCACCAACAGAGAAGGCCAGGATGAAGGCAATGATGAAGCCCAGGACCAGCATCCAGAGGAAGTCAGCCATAGGGGCGGTGGGCACCGCGGAAGTCGATTCCATAGCGGGGCGATGGGTTAATAAATTAGGTATTAAATTAAATAGAGGGATCGCTATAGGGCTCGGCGGGGCTGCGACGTCCTACGGGCCCGTCGGTCGTAGGGGCTGGGGGCTGGATGCCGCGCCATGGTCTCCGCCACTCTTCATCCTGCGGGAAAGACAGAGCTTAGCAGGGTGAGCACGGGATACCAGCCCTTCCCGCCGCCGGTAACGGCCGCTTCCGCGCGCACCACCGCCCCCTCTCGCCGCCATGTGTGTGTCCGCCCCTGCCCGTCATCTCCGCTCACCGGCTGGGCCGGGCCGGGCCGCGCTCACCAAGAAGCCTCAACCACAGTCTCGCTTCGCTGCCGCTCCCCCGCTTCACTCACGACAGGCCCGATCCGGACCCGCCCGCCCGCGCCGACCAGACTGATGCGGCCACAGCGCCCGGCTCACTTTAACACCGCCCTCCGCTCCCACGTGACCGCAGACCCGCCAGGGCCCGGCACCGCCCTCGCTGGCCATTGGCCCGCTCGGCGAGGGAAAGGGCGGGGCCTCACCGCCATTGGGTAGCGCCGAGCAAGGGGCCCGGGCCCAGCCCCGCCCCTCCGCGCGGGCACCGCGCCTTAGAACCACGTGCGTGCTCAGTGTCCCCTGGGCGGCCGCGCTGGCGCGGCGACTGGGTGGCGTGGCCTGGCCCGGCACCGGCACCAACCCAGCCCGGCACCGGCACAGCCCAGCCCGACGGTGGGCTGACTCCACTCTGGCACGGCTCAGCACTGGTGTGAAACATCCTGACTCAGATTTGTACTCTGCCCTGGCATCGTCTGGCTCAGCCGTGCACGGGTGTGGCCTTGACTGGGTTCGGGCACATCTGGCACGGCTTGGCACCGGTGTGGGTTCTGCTTCAATGTGGCACGGGCACAGCCCAGCACATGTGAGGGCCCAGACTGGGCTTCAGCATAGCCCAACACGGTTTGGCATGGGTGTGCATGCCCACATGTGGAACAAGCTCTGCTTGGCTCCAGCATGCCAGGCACAGCAGTAGTGCAACGCCAGCCCAGGCAGGCACTGAGCTGCTGACCACTGGGCTGGCACTCCAGCATGGCTGAGTCCCACTCCCACAACTCTCGAACTGACAACACATGTGGGCCTTGCGCTTCTCTGGTTGAGACCAGCACCAACCCAGGGATACCCACTGGCCTCAGCAAGGGCCACACGTGGGCACAGAAACCAGTACCCACCAGGATCAACCGTGGCACCAGCATCCACCACTGAGTGGTGGCAGCTCAGGGGATCCTGCAAGGTCCCAGGAGATTCCCAGGAGATCCTACTGTGTTTCACCCAGAACTTCCAGCCTGGGTGACATGGGCGGGGGTGAGCTCCTGCACACAGCTAGCACTCAGCCCTCCATGAATATGTGTGCACACAGCCCCATATACACATGCACATGCATTTGCTGGGGGCACACATGTGCCCTGAGCAGGGTGAGCGCCAGTGCCCATTCCCATCTTGGGGTGATCATTGCCCAGCAGGAACCACGGCTCAGTGGTCAGAGGCCACAGGCAGCCCCAGGGCAGCAGGTCAGCCAGCACAGGAAGCTGGGGTGTGTCGCCAGGGGTTGTTCTGCCGCATGGGTCACCGGCTGGGGGCTGGCCACGGCTGGGCCATCGCGTCATGGGGACACTAGTGACAAGGGGTTGCAAATGGCACCTGGTGCGGGGGGGAAGTGGCCAGGGTGCCCCAGCCCTGCTGCATCACTGCCCCTGCGTCACCCGGCCAGAGTCCGTCCTGTGTCCCCATGGGCCCTGTGTCCCGAGCCACGTGCAGCACTGGGTGCACAGAGCCATAGCACAGCCCAGGCTGGGCCTGGGGGATAAGGAGGGACATGTACCTGGAGCCTGGGGACCCCTTGCCACTCTCAGCTCACCAAAGCAGTAGCAGGGGATGACCCCACTGCACATTCCTGTACCACTGGGTGTCCCCATCTGCACTAGGTGTGTGAACTGAGGAGGAAACTGCAGCAGGAGTCCCTGGATGAAGCTGGGAGGATCCATGTTCTGGGCCCCCAGGTTCCAAAATCCTGTACCCCCAAAGCTGAGAAGGGATCCAAGTGTGTTTACACCCCTGCAGGAGTAGAGGCAGGTCTGGGGAGCAGCACAGGGCATACGGAGTGCAGCAACAGGTACATGGGGTGCAGCACCAAACATGGAGCACAGCACAAAGTGCACAGGTGTGTGGCCAAGCATGGAAGGGTGTAGCACTGAGCAAAAGGGGGTACAGAGCCATGCACATGGGGAGCAGCACTGACCACATGGGTACAGAACTGAATAGATGGGGTGCAGGACCAGGGATGTGCTGGGAAGGAGAGGCTGGGTGGCCCTTCGAGATGCCCCCAGAACAATACATTGCAGGCTCCCAGCACTGGGAGGGGATCCTTAGACCCTTTGTCAGCTTCACTCCTACAGCGAGCCCTGCTCCTGAGCAGTGGGACTGTGACACTGGAGGCACTTCAAGCAGTGAGGCAGCACTCGGGGAGCTGCTGGGAAAAGCCCTGAGAAACACTCCAGCCTGTGGCCATCTCACATACAGACCCAGGGGCTACATCCTCCTGCCCCACTAACACGAGTAACTCCTGCATTGGGAGTCTTTGATGGATGCTGAGCCTGCCCCGAAATCCACCTGCTCGGCATCAGCATTCCCAGTCCTGGTGCCGGCTTTGACCTACAGGTCCCTGCACATACCCTGGTGTTCAACAGCATCACTGGGCATCCCAGCACTCATTGGCACACTATGGACCTCTAAAGTGTCACCAGCGGCCTCTGGAAACCCCCAGCACCGCAGAGGTTGGTGCTGCTGCCTATCTGAGCTCCACTCCTGACTGATCCTCTTATTTCATGTTGTTCTACTCTGTTGTTAATTGGTAATAAATTAAAATTAATTTTCCCGAGTCAAGTGTTTTGTCCATGACTTAACTGTTGAATGATCTCTCTCTCCTTACCTCACCCCAAAAGTTGTTCCACTGCTCACACCCCTGCCACATGTGCCTATACTGCCCCTCTCTGTATCACCAGATGAACACTGTAAGTGCAGTCATGTTCCATGGGAACACGATCCAGATTCATGAATAGTTTGGCTTATTGGAGCAACAGGGAAGCAGGCTCAGAATAAATGCATGAACCACAGAGTACTAATATATCATGACAAAAGGTATAGAACAGAATATATATAAAATATTCTTATGTGTTGCTGGAGGTTGAGAAGCACTCAGTGCCTGTTCTGGACATCAGCCAGGCACAGGGGCCCTGCGGCAGAGCTCCACAGAGGAGCAGCCCACCCTTTCCCGGTGTTCCAATAAGCTGGAATGGATAAAGTCCTGTCAAGGTCTGCCCCGGCTCACTCATCTAGCTCCTTTCTTTGCCATAGATTTCTCCAGGAGATGGTGCCCAGCATATGAAGAAATCTTGCTGGGCGCCTCCCCTGCATGGGAGACCCCTGCCACTCACTACGTGCTGGTGAATCACTGGCAAAGGTATTAGTGAAAACAAACTTGAATCACATTGTGAATAAGGTTGAAAGGGACAAAACAGTGGGGTCATCTGGTCCCACCTCCCTCCTAAAGCAAGGTCATCCAGAGCACATTGCAGCAGAGAATTATGTCCAGACAGTCCTGGAATATCACAAGTGGGTGAGACTTCACAACCTGGGCAATCTGTTCCAGTGTGTGGTCACCTGCATAGAGAAATTCTCATGTTCATGTGGAATTAATACGAATTTGCAAAACCACAACAAAGGGTCGTGTCCAGGGTCACTGTATTGCTTACAGCAGGGATAATACATATAGTGGAAATCATATTAGAATCAATTAGAATCAGTGGCAAGTTAAATTCAGAGGCATCATGGAGTCCCTGCACCCCCTCAGTACCCACAAGACCCCCAGGCCCCACAGTGGCATCCATGGGAGTTTGCTGCTAATACAGCACAATTGATTGTGCTGCTGCTCTTTATTTATATTCTTCCAAATATTCTGCTGGCTTCTGGCTGGCTGGTTGGGTGCTCCAAACTGGCTCAGGAAGCTGTGAGGTGCCTGTGGAGAGAGGAAGCTGCTGAGGCCCGGCCAGGGCACAAGGGTGGGTGTGAGGGTCCGGAGCAGCACTGGGCACCCGCGGGCTGTGGGCACCTGCTGCAGAGGGGAGCTGAGAACTCTGACCAGAGAACTCTGAGCAGAGCACGGAGCGCCAGCTCACAGCATCAGTCTCCACAGTGACTTACGGGGCACCAGTGACCCAGAGCACCAGAGCTCAAAATGCCTCATGCCACCCAATACCTGTCCGGCAGCTCCCCTCTGCCCCACCAACCTACTTTCTCCTCTTCCTCCACACATGGAGCACACAACACAGCACCATTCCCAGCAGCATCGAGCCAAGGACTGCCACGATGCCTTCGATGCAGTACTTCTGGAAAGAATTAGCATCCACAGCATTTGTGTCTGCCCTGCCCACCACAGCGTTTGGGTCCGCCCCGTTATCCACAGCATTTGTGTCTGCCCTGCCGTTCCCGGTGCTGGCGGATCTCCTGCTGACAGCGCTGTTGAGGCTCAGGCTGTTCACACCTGGAGGACCAATTGTGCACGTTAGTGGGTTCTGCCACACCTCTGGCAATCTCACCAGAGGGCTGACATTACCAACAAATGTTCTTTCCCACTTCACTAGCATCTCTGAATGAGGGAATATTCTGTGATGGCAACATTTCCACGGCTGCAGCAGAAACCAAGGGAACTCAGAAAGGCCTTGCAAGTCCCTGCTCTCTGGACCCTCTCTCCTCTCAGCTTTGTTTACACTTTGGAGTGGCCACAGTCCAGTTCTTCCAGTGTCTGCTCTCTGTTCTTGGGGATTCTTCACATGTGTCCACAATTTCTCTTGTGCTCGAGCCAGGGATGATCTGACTGGGGCAAACACAGTCCCTGGGACTCAGCTGGAGACACAACTGGCAGTTGAGACTGTGGACCACCCTTGCAGCTCACCACTACCCACAGGGCATGCATAACATGGAAAGTCCCTACAGTGAGGGTCTGAGGTGTGGGCAGGGGGGGAGCTACGGTGTGCCCCTACATGCACCTGAAACCTCTGCTGCCCGATTGTGCTTGTCAGGAGTGTACCCACCTCCTACTATCATCTTCAGCTCCCTCAGGATTTCATGCAGTACTTTGGATGTCTCTATGGAAGATTGTCCCCTTCTATCTTGATACTCTGGACCTTAATGGAAAGAATAAATTTGCATTTTCCTCCCAGCAAACCCTGGAAACAGTGCCCAGGCTGTGCAGTCAGTCAGGACTGATCAGTGACTCTTGCAGTGCCAGGGAAGTTCCAGTGCAGGGTCCAACCAAGAAGCTGGGAAAGCCCTGCCTGTGCCCACAGCTGCAACCAGACTCCCCCCAAGAAGCTCCCCTTACACCCTGAAGCACCATCTGTCCTGAAGGAACAACAGAACAGGGAAGAGGATCATGGAAGAACATCACACACCCAGGCTTTTCTCCCTGTTCCTGAAGATCCTTCACATTTGCTCACATTTTCTCTTGCACTTGCCCATCTTCCCTTTTGAGGCTTGGCAGGTGCTGCCCTGGATGGAGACTCTCTGATGCTGAAGGATATAGCTGTCCCTGTGGACAGGACTCAAGGGACTGGACAGGGAGCATGGGGGGAACACAGCTCCTTGGAGTGAGATGGACTAAACCCATTCCTGTGTCAAGGAGAGCCACCCCCAGCTCTGCCTCCACAGCCCAGCACCCACACCCCAAGGGGATGCAGTCAGGCCTTCTAGAGAGATACTTGGACTTCCCTCTCCCTTACTGCCTTTTCTGCAGTACGGGCAGCATTTGCCTGCCCCCAGTTTTCAGGACTTGTCTCCCACTTACAACCTGTGGCTGGGCTGTCCAGTGCCTGGATAGTTTTGGAAGTATTCCTATATCCTGGCATGGGGGCCCTCCCCAGGGTTGGCTAGCACTGCCAAGGGTCAGGGAAAAGTAAAGCTGCAGCATGGCTCAGGCACAAGTTTGCAGGAGGATGATATAGGGTCCCCTTAAGCCATGCTGATCTGAGAGTGCACCCCTTTGGACCCCAGTTCTGAGGAGGGATCCCTCTCTGTTGTGTTAGGGCCTCCAGGGTCTCACAGCAAAGTCTGGGATGCAGGTGCTGGGGGAAGGACGTTAGATCCAGAGTCACATTTCCCATCATTTGCTGAGGGGTGTCCAGGTGGCCTCATTCCCAAAAGAGCAAAGTTCTGAAGTGCCCAAGAATGGAGTGTGAGAGGTGGTGAGCATCTTGCTGCACCCACAGAGCATCTGAGTGTGTACCCCTAGGACAGCAACAGCAACAACCTGCACTCCAGAGGTGACAATCACCCCAGAGCAGCTCCTGGCTGCCAGCAGAGCACTGGCTCTGCACTGACAGTTTGGCACCAGGGCACAGCCTGCAGACACCCGGGGATCTTGGCAGATCCCCGGGTGTCTGAACGGCCAAAGGATAGCGGATTACCCGACACACCTGTTGTGTGAAAGGCCCTGGTGTTTTCCCCAGGGACTGTCACTGCCTGACGACCTTCCTGAGGCACTTCCTTCCGCACAGCCTCACGCTCCAGCGCTTTAGAGAGAAAGTGTGTTAGTTGAATTGAGTCACTGTTGCTCATTAGGATCTGTCAGAGCTGGGTGCTTGCCCTGGCCTGCCTACCTACCCAGAGCTTGTGCTTGCCACAGAGCAGCCTCAACATCCTGGACTGGCAGGGCCACCAGGAGGAGGATGAGAGTCAGGGTCCACCGTGCCTGTACCATGATGCAGCTGCTGCTGCTGCTGCTCCTGCCACTACTGCTGAAGCTCCTGACACCCAAGCTACACTGCACACCAGGCCCTGGCTTTGCGGTTCCACAGGGCACTTTGTGACCTCATGGGGGCTTCTACCAGCAACATTCTGCCATATCCATGGGGGGCCCAAATACTTCCCAGGTGCTGGTGACGGGTCAAAGCAGAGACACCAGATTCAGCCCTTCCCCAGCATACACAGGATTCTCTGGAAAGCTGCTCTAGAAAACTCTGCAGTGACCACCTGGGACTTCACCTGTCTCCAGAACAAATCACAGTGCTCCTGGAAGTGCCTGAGGGTGTCAGGCAGCTGCTAGTGTGGACCTGCCCTGAACATGGACCTAATACTTCCTGGAGTTCCCTTGGGGGAATCAGGAGCTGGCACCTAGGAATTATCTCAAACCTTTTATGCTCCACATCAGTCATCAAAAAGGACTCAGCTGGAAACTAAGCACAATGAAGCTGCTCATTTACTTTTCCCCTCATGGAGTAAGGAGCATACTCAAGAAAGCAAAGAAAATAGAACTTGTGGGCTGAGATAAAAACAGTTTAATAATTGAAATGCAGTAAAAAAAAATTGTGAGAGGGAGAGAACACACAAGAAAACAAGTGATGGACATTATAACTGTTCACCATCTACCAACCCATGCCAAACCAGTCCCCAAACCCTTATAGGCCATTTGTTCTGGGTAACTTCCCCATACTGGGCATGATGCTCTATGGCACAGAGTATTCCCTTGGCCAGTTCAAGACAGCTGTCTCAGCCATTCTCCCTCCCAGATTTTAGTACACCTCCTCCCTGGCAGAGCACAAGACACAGAAAAGTCATCGGCTCAGAGCAAGCAGTTCCTTGGGGCCACCTCTCCTGTCTCCTACCTGATTTGCTGTCCATCCCACTGACCCGGCAGCACCCAGGCCGGCCCTTGCCACTAGCACCTCATGTGCCTGGCAGAAAGCTGGGGGACGTCTGCAATGGAGGCCAGCTCGACAGGTGCCCCTGAGGCTCCCCCCAGCCCAGCACAGATCCCACTTGCCCAGGGGGGACACCATGCAGCTGTTTCTTCACCCCCCAGAGCTTCTGTCTCCAGTGGACTAGCACCAACCCACCTTCGCTGGCCACCTCCATGCTGGGCCACAGTGCCACTGCCCTGGGGCAGCC
Organism: Sylvia atricapilla; assembly: GCF_009819655.1. Classification (NCBI taxonomy): domain Eukaryota; kingdom Metazoa; phylum Chordata; class Aves; order Passeriformes; family Sylviidae; genus Sylvia; species Sylvia atricapilla. The sequence goes on from NC_089167.1 coordinate 89,017, forward strand.
CAGACAGGAGGGGCCCATCACAACACCTCATCACCTGCCAAAGAAGTGCAGAGGAGTGACTCACATACCTGGGGACCCTGCTGGTACCAACATAGAAAGTCAGAGAGACAGAGGTGGCCCCAGCCCCCATGGTGCTGCCAATATCCATCGTAGCCACCACTGGGGGGGCATCCCCCGGCAGCCACATGGCCCAGGGCAGCCATATTCTCCTCAAGGCACTGCCCAAGGGGATCCTGTGAGATTGCTCCCCGGTCAGACAGGATGATTGATCCCAGCAGTGGATCTATCCAGATAGACCCTGGAGCTATCCCCCACAGAGATGGTGGCTTGCTCTCACTGCCAGAAGAGTTGCTCAGCCACACTGCAGCGTCTCCAAGAGCACCAACTGTCTTGAGCCTGGAGCAAGTCACCACTGGCAGGATGGAGCCCTGGAGGCTGTGTTGGGGTGTACAGAGGGACTCACCACTACTCTGGCCTACCATGTCCCAGCTTCGCACAGGGCACATGGAAAATGGGAGGAGAAGTAGAAGAGCACCGGGCCAAATCCCGCTCCTGGCAAGTGCCAGGCTCTGGCAGCCTGCACTGGGGTGGGAGGCGTGGGTACATTTCAGTGTGGAATTGTGATAGATTGTAACTTTATGAGATATTTACTCCCGGTTGTGTTCCATTAAAAGCTGGTTCTCCAAATTGTTTTGTGTGGGAGGGGAAGGCAGTACCGGGGGCACTGGAGAACAGCACCCAAGACGTGCAGGAGCTGCGCTGAGCCCCAGACAAGCAGAAGCCCCAAGAGGCTACTGAGCTGTCCCCAGGACTGAGGCATGGCCAGCTGGGACGACAGAGGCACAGGTGGCAGCCCTGTCCCCTGCCTTGTGGGAAGTAGCCAGATCTGATAGGTCTGTGGGAGACTCTATGGCCACAGCCTCATGCAGAAAGCAGCACAGAGCCCCTGGGACAAGGGCAGATGGGGGAACAGGGCCGGGGATGGACACACAAGGGATACAGCACCTTCATCTTGAACATGAGCAGTGTTCCCTGCAGTGGGGACAGGTGTGAGTGCAAAACCCTTCAAAGCCTCAGGGCAATGCACCCTGCCTGGTGTCCCTTGCACTTTGCTCTGCAGCTCAGCTGTGCCTCACTGCTGCAGGCAGATCACCCCAAGAGTGGCAAAGAGATCAGCTGAAGGCCAGGTAGGGATCGTCCTCTGCTGGTCTGGCTGAATTGGTAGGGAGTGGGGGAATAAGAAGAAAAACTAATTCCAGCACTGACCAGAAAATACCTGGATACTTCATCCCTCCTTGTTGCCCATTTCCCATCCAAACTCTGGACCCCATCCCAGGCGTGGATCCTGGGAAAGTGCAGTCTCCATTGGCATCAACCTTGCCCCACACTGCCCCACCCTGACCACTGTCCTTTTCTCAGGGCTCCCATCTCTGTAGCAGCTGCACTAACACTGCCCACCACCCTCGGGGCCACACTGTTCCTCTGCCTGAGAGACAGAGTGAAAGAGGAAAAGCCCAGAATTTCAGGGCTGAGCAAAAGTAGCAGCATGTACTGCCAAAGTGCATCTCGGGCCTCTGAGGGAACTGGCTGATGGAGTCACCAGGCTCCTCTCTGAGCTTTTGGAAAAGTCACAGCCATCAAGTGAAGCCTTGGGTGATGGGGAAGGGAAACTCCACCTTCCCAAAAGAAATTTAATATGCTGTGTTTTATTCCCATGTGTAGATGAACAATGTGTCCAGCCCCAAGTCTCAGTATTCAGATTTAACAGAAGCTTAATGCACTAATTCCAGGTAGACAGGTTTTGGATAAAATTCTTTACTACTTTCAGCTAGTTCCTTAGACAACTTAAAAATAACCAGAAAAGTATCTGCAGAGTTGTAAACACACGTTTAACAACACATGGCAAAGTATGTTCCAGTGTTAGTATAGACTTTAAAACGTTCATTAACAGGATTTATGTCTGACTGATTGAAAAGAAGTACCTAGACTCTGAGAACTACCAACTCTCTCAGCCTCAGCTCTATCCCTTGGAAGATTATGAAACAGATCCTCCTGGGAGCTCTGCTGAAGCCCACGGAGGGCACGAGGTGATTTCAGGACAGCCAGCACAGAACCAACGACAAGTTCTGTCTGACCAACCGTCTGCGATAGAGCAATTCCACCCGCAGACAAAGGGTGGACTACGGATGGTACCTCTCTGGGCTGTTGAAATGGCACCCCCAACATCCTTCTCTTCCCTGGAGAGACGGATTTGCCGGGCATGTCTGGTGGGTGAGTTGTTTGGATGGTCGCAGTGTTGATCAAGTCGATCAAGGGGAGCAGCTGATAGAATAATTTTTGATTTACAGTCTGTCCCAGGACTTTTCTGGACCAAACCTGACGCATACGGCTGGATAAACCCATGCCCCGACAGGGGAGGAGTGCGCCGAGGGGTCACAGTGGCCGGGGTGACACCAGGCCAGAGACCGGAGGCAGGAGCGAGGGGTCTGCTAGGGGAGCTCCCGCAGCCCCGAACGCAGGGAGCAGGCCCGGGACCGCCGAAGCCGCTCCCGCCCGCCACCACGGACCCGGCCCGCGCCACTTCCGCTTCCGCTCCCGCGCCCGAGGGCGCCGGCGGAGCCTGGGCGCCACCTGCAGGCTCGGAGCGGCTCTTGCAGCCCCGCCCCTCCGCCCCCTCTCCGTGGGGGCAGAGCCGGGAATGGCGAGGGGAGGGGGAGGCCGGGGACATGGAGAGTATGGGGAGTGGGACACTGGGGACGTGGGGACCCGGGGTCTAGGCGTTGCCTCGTTCTGGGAAGCGACAGGAGGCCCCAGCGGTGCCACGGGGGGCCGGGAATGCCTTGGAACCCCCAGCGGCGCGGGAGGGGCCTCTCGCGACGCCGGAATACATGTGCGCGGGTGGGGTTCCGGGCGGACCGGAAACGGGGCTGAACCCGTTGCCGTGACAGCAGTCCCTGGGCCGTCATGGAGGCCGCGCTTACTGACATGTACGACCAGGCGCTGCTGGGCATCCTGCAGCATGTCGGCAACGTGGAGGAATTCCTACGCATCCTCTTCGGTTTCCTCTACCGCAAGACCGACTTCTATCGGCTCCTCCTGCGGCCCGGGGACCGCCTGGGCTTCCCGCCCGGCGCGGCGCAGGCCATGGCCCTGCAGGTACCGGCGGGGCCCGGGGGTATGGCGCGGCCTGGCCTTGCTGGCGGCCGGCGCTGTGTCTGTTGCGGGGCCAAGCCGAACGGGCCGTGTCTCCCCGGCTGGGCGGTGTTCGTGTCGGGCCAGCGGCGGGGTTAGGTCCTGGCAGAACGGGAGATGTGGGGCAGGGTCAGGCAGCACAGCAGACCCCGGGGCGCCGGCGCTACCTGGAGGAGCGCAGAGGAAGGCAGGAGGGGTCCCTTGAAGCAGGGGGAAGCGTCACCCTCGTAAGAAGATGAGCCCAGGAGGCAGGCGAGGACTGCGAGACCCCGATGGGAAGAGCCGGGTTGAGATATCTCCTCGAAGCTAAGCCACAAGAGCACCGGGCCAGGCTTGTCTCAGGGAGCTGCTGCCAGGAGCCATGGGAGCAGAGAGCCCAGAGAGAAGCAGGAGGCAGATGAGGACCCGGGAGTGGCGGGGGGGAGGCAGGTCTGGGCTCCGCTTAGCGAGAACTTGTGGCTGGCATTGCTCTGGTCCCGCTCCTGGATGGGAGGGGCAAAACCCCTGACCTGCCTGGTTCGGTGTTGAAACAGCAGTGATTTGGGTTCTCTGGCCTGTTATTAATCTTCACTGGTAAGGAGGAAACGAGCTCGTAAAACTTACAGTGAGGTTGGGTTTAGGGTGTTTGTCTGCTCGGACTGGGTAGGTTTTCTTTCCCAGGTGCACCAGGCCTGATGTGCCTCAGGTGAGGGGACAGGAGTCCTGCCCCTCCCTGCAGTGTCCTGTGGCACATGGGAGTCCTCATTACCCGCAGGGTAGCCCCTGCTGCCTTTCTAGATTAGGCGGACCCCAGAGGGGGCTCAGGCTGCAAAGGGACAGCATAGAGCTCAAACTATTGGGGAGAAGGGCAGTGCTGATGAGGTTCCTATCTGGTATCAGCCAAGGACTTTTTGGGTTTGGGACAAAAAAGGAGGTGGAGTGTTCCTGCCATGGGAAGGTGTTAGGACAGCCTCATGGATGCAACCTGAGGTACGCAGAGTGTGGAGGCAGTGTAGAAAAGGCTCATTTCCTCCTCGTGCTTGCTTTGCTGCAGTCCAGGGGACACAGTTCTGAGGTGTTGCTTTGCATGATCCATGCAGGGGTGGTACTCACTTCTCCCACATTCCATCCTTTGCTCACTGCCTGGGGAGGAAAGCTGGGATGGGTGGCACAAGCTTCTGTCCGTTTGTGATTGGGCTGGTAGGAGCCCTCCCTGTGCCGTGTCCTTTGTCCTGCACCTCCTGGACCCAGAGGAAGACTCGAGTTGAGCAGGTGTGCCAGTCCACTGCTGGAAGCACTAAAACTACCTCCAAAGTATTTCTGGGAAGCAAATGAGAGCTGTGTTTGATGCTTGCACGCTTTTCAGAACATGTTTACAGCGCCAAAGCCCTGGCACCTGGGTGGGAGAACTTGCAGCCCTTTCAAGGAGCAGGTGCAGGGTCAGAGTGGCCATCACCCTTTGCTACAGACACAGTTATGGGCTTTACTTCTGATCTCCAGCCTGCACTGGACAGGCATGGCCAGAAGTCAGATGAGGGGTAGGATTACATCTCCTGGAATCACATATTTTCCTGCAGCTGTCTGTTTGGGCACAGCCAGTTCCAGGTCAGCTGTCCTGCAACTTCTCCTGGGGCAGCTCATCCTGTTTGCCTGTTGGGGACTTTGTCTCAGTCCAGGCTTGCAAATGGTCCCTAGGTGAGCCCTGGAATATGGGGTGGGGGAAGGCTCTCTTGGAGCTCCCTCCCAGCCAAGAGCTGAATCTCACCACTCTGCTTTTCCATGGAGTAACCAACCCTCTTCCCAAACTAAGGTGAGGTTGGCTGTGAGAATACAATCCTAGAAACAATTCTAAAATGCTTCCAGGAGTTTCTGGGGTGCGCTGGTGTGCTTGACATGGCCATGGGACTTTTCAAAGAGACAGCAGCCATTTTTGTTGGTGACCAAAGCAGCTCGGGGTAGGTATGTGGTGCAGAGAGAGGAACAGCAGGAAGGAGTAGGTGCCCCAAGTGTGTGATGCTGCTCCTTTCCTTTTCTTGGCGTCCCAGGCAGAGCTGGCAGTGTTGCTCACTTGGTTTGCTCTTTCTCTCCCAGGCATTCCGAGTGTTTGAGCGGATGGCCAGGCAGGATGATGAGAAGAGGCGCCGGGAGCTGGAGGCCAAGCTGAGGAAGAAGGAGGAAGAGGAGGAGGCAGCTGCAGCTGCTGAGAGGGTGAATCTGTGCCCTGCAGCTCAGGAGATTGAGGTGGAGACAACGGAGCACATCCCAGCACCAGATGCTGGGGAAGCTGAAGGCACAGAGGAATCAGCTGCAGCCCAGGGTGCTGCAGCCCCCAGCCATATATCAATGGAGCCTCCGGGGGCTGCTGCCCCAGCAGAGCTGCCCACGTAAGGGTCTCTTAATTTCTTCATGCTCCTGGTGGGGGGGGAGGCGAAACTGTGGACAGGGTATCCAGTGTTCACTGCACAGCCCGTTTTGGATTTTGACCTTCCTCTGCAGACACCCAGCCCGTTAGGAAGCTGTGAGGATTTCGCTTTCAGGCTTTCAAGGCCGGAGGCATTGTGTAACTCCCCACAGGAGGGCAGCAGTTGTTGTCCTGTGGGTGTTTCAGGGTTTCCCACTCTGCTCTGAGTAGGGGAGGTGGCATATCCTGTACATGGCCCCACAAAGCTGGGCTGGGCCACGCAGCTCCTCCACAAACTGGTTGTGCTGTGCACCGTTCCTTTTCCACACTTGCTAAGGCTCACGTGGAAGTCCTGGCACCAGGCTGCAACCTTTTTGTTAGTGCTGGGCTCCTTGGCATGTTGGGAGACATCCTAGCAGCCGTCTGGGAGTGTGCATGGATACCTGCAATACCTGCAAGTTGCTGTTGGCAGGCCTGGCCGTATGACAGGTGGCTGCAGCAGCAAATGGGTTTGGAGCCCTCTAGAGGTCTCTGGCCCAGCCGTTGGCTCAGAGCAGGATCAGCTTTGAAGATCAAGCAAGTGCTGCAAAGTTTTCTCTTTAGCCAGGCTTGGTGGCTTTCCAGCAGTGCCAAGCAGCCTCCATTTGTGCAGAAGGGTCCTTGTGTCAAAATTCTTCCACAGCTTCTGAGACACTTGCAATCTGATTCTGCTGAGCAGCAAGATGTGAGCTCCAGAGGGTCAGCATGGCCTCTCTGAACCATGTACCTGTATGCAGGTCCTGTACAGGGTTCACTCATGCTTACCTAGCATCATTTTGACCCCGATGCAAGTCAAAGCTGCCCAATCCTTACTCAGGACCTCATGCCCCACTGAGGTTCAAACTCCTGTGTTTCTTTGCTAACCAAGGCAGGGGATTGATCTGGCTGTGCAGACTCCATCTCCTCCTCCTCTCCCTGGTGTATTCTGTGGCCAGACCTCATGTGATGGCTGTGCCGACCGTTTCCAATCACCACGATGTCCTGGTGATGTAGGGCTTTGCTCAGGCTTGTCCCTGCCATCCCACTGGTGCTTGGTGAGGAGGGAAGCTTGGACTGATGATCCCTGTCCTCCCAGCCAGTTTTGGACATGTCATTGGGAAGAGCAAGCTGCCAGAAAGAAGTGGACCACTGGAAGAACCCCAAATCCTGTAAGGACTGGGATGGCTGATGACCCTGAGGGGCAGAGGGAATTCAGAGCTCAGACTTTGGCGCTGTTGGCCCTTGGCATATGGAAAGAGCAGTCTGAGGACCAAAATCTTGAGAGCAGTGGAATAATACGTGGCAGGAATGGAGAATGGTTCTTCCCCCAGGGGATGGCTGGGTGCTCGAACAGGCTCCTTGGTCATGGCTTCAAGGCTGCCAGAGTTCAAGGAGCCTTTGGACAATGCTTTAGGGCAAATGGTGGGAGTTGGACTCAATGGACTCAATGTGGGTGCCTTCCAGCTCAGGATATTCCATGATTCCATTATTCTAGGACAATGGTGGAGTCAGGTTCTGCAGCCTTGGCTGGAGGCTGTGTTGGAGAAGAGCCTGACCTCTGGCTGTGTTGGGAAGGAGTCTTAGAGTGGCCACCACTGGGGGAAGGGGAAAGGGGACCGGCAAGGTACCTGGTGAGTCACACAGTGCAGTGGGAGGAGAAGAAAGGACTTACATGTAACTGATGTCCATCCCACAGGATAAAGATAAGCCAGAAGCCAAAAATTTAATCACCTGCAATGCCTGTGCTGAAGCTCTCTTGGTAAAAGAGGATTCTCCGTGGGGCTGCCAGTCTTACACCGATCCCTGGGCAAAATTAGCAAGTCAAAAAAAGCCCTGCCAGAGTGCACAGCGGAGGCCTAGCTATGTCCAGCTCACTTTGGCCCAGTGGAGAAGAGAGGGAGAGATTGGAGGCCCAGTGAAGCCCTGAGCAGTGGGAGCTAGGCTGGGCTGAGTGCCAGTTGCTTGTGTCCCTATGCAGGCTACATTTGCTGTGGATTGCCCCATGAAGTTTCACCTCAGGACTTTAGTTGTGAGGCAGCAGCTGGTGTGAGGAGAGTTCAGCTGCCTGAAAACAAATGTCAGGGCTGCAGGAAAGAAAGCTGGAGGGATCAGGAAGGAAGATGAGGGCTTATGTGGGAGCAGTATGGGTCTGACAGTGAGTGTGGTGGAGCTAAGAGGGATGGTTTCTGCTGTGTGTGGTGAGAGCCTGGTTAAAACTCAGCCTTGCAAGCGCCACCTTCTTCGTGTGTCCTGGCACCACTGGAGAGTGGCCCTGTCAGACCTCAGACAGTCAGGTGCTGTTTTGCAGCCTGCAGCTGTGGTACTGAACATCAAGCCCTGCATGGCAGCTCTCCCCTGGGTGTTGCCATGAAAAGAAGGTGCCTTCTGCCAAATATAGCTGCCACTGCAATTTCTGCTCTCGTCAATGGGCTCTTCTCCCTTTTCTCTTACTGCTCCCACCATCCTAAACTCGCTGGTGGGGTGGAACACCTGCAGCCCCCTTGGTGCCTGTCCAGTTTAAACATGTGGTGGATGAGACCAGTGCAGGTGGCCCTGTCCCAGTCCCAGGAGTCCAGTGGTTTCCAGGCCAGGAGAATGGGGTATCTGGGGTCTTGAAGTAGGGCAGAGGAACCCATGGGTTTGTCACGGGGCTGTAGTTGGTTTTGATGACTCTGGGGGGCACTAGAGCCCCCAGAAAGGCAGTGGGGGCTGGGCGGGCACCCCCTGACAGACTATTAATAATTTAACCAACTGCTTAATTCTCCACAGCCCCTTCCTTCTGAGCAAAACCCAGAGCTACCAGCCTGGGTACGAGGGGTGCATGAGTAATGCACAGTTCTGCTGGCAGGAATGCAGAAAAGAGCTTAAACAAAAATATTTTCCAACTCCCTTCCTTCCCCCTGCCCCTCCAGCCGCTGGTGAGGAAAACCACTGCCACCAAAATCTATATAAAAACTTGCTCATTCTGTCAACCTGACGGCTCTGGAAATGTAGGGCAGGTACCATCCCAGATCTGCCAGCTCCCATCAGAGCCTCGCACTGCGCCTGGATGCTGGGGTGCTGGTTGGGAACATCTTACAGAGCACAGTGAGATGGTAGCAGCTTTTTCAGGGTCGATCCAGATGAATCAAGCAAGTTTTGCAGGTGTGGACGTTTTCAGGGCTCAGTTTTGGGCTTGGCCAGGTCTCCCCAAGTCCCTCACCTTCCCCACTTGTGAAAGGCAGGTGAATCGATTCCTCTTTGCTGCCCTGTAAATACACCAAGAACTGAGGCGACACTCGTGCCAGGAGCTGCTCTGAGGGGCACAGAGGTCTCTGTCCCACAGAAGAAGCCAGGCTCCTCTTGCAGCTGTCCCAAGTGTTACAGCCATCCTTCCCTAGCTGTTGCTGATCTCTTGCTGTCCCTACCTTACCAGGAGGGTAGCAGGGCACAGCCCTCCTCACACCTCACCATGGGGCTGTTCTTCCTGGCATTGCAGCTGCACAGTCCCAGCTCTGGCTCTTCCCCCATCTGCTCCCAGAAGCCATCCTTGCCTGAGCTCAGCTCCTAATTTTGAACACCTCTGCTGCCCAGCACCCTCCCCTTCCTCCAGCTTGGATTCCATCCTGCCTATATTTGCCACACAGCATTTAAAATAGAGCCTGGCAGCCCACGTGTGGCACTGCGCAGCCCGGCCTGTGCTTGTGCTTTATGACTTTGGTTCCTGGCTTCCCTCTGCTCCTTGCTTTCTTTGGTATGAACAGGGCTGGGGAAGTTCTCATCCCCCTGTCCTGTGAGTCCCTTCCTTTACTCTGTGTATGGGCAAGAGGTAGTGGCAGGAGGCTGAGAAGGGCAGTCCTGGAAGCCTGTGCATGATGGTGAATGTCTCACTTTCATATGTTTCTCCATCCAGCTTTTGTGTCTCTCCCAGGTGTTTCTACCAGGTGTGCTCAGGATGGGGCAGCTCTGGGTCTGTACCTTAGAGATCATCTGGGTAGGTGAGGTCTCTGAGAGGAGGATCTTTGAGTGTGAACAGCACAGCTAGGGCTGGAAGCAGGGCCACTGGGACATGGAACACCATGCCAGCTGGGCCCAGGAGGATATGCAGGTGCCTCATTCCTGAGGAAGCCTTCAGTGGCTGCTGGGCAATGTGGCACAGTAACGTGCAGAGCAGAATGAAACCCTGGGGTCTCTGTGGCCTCAGCCATTCGCCTTCTGCACTGTGGAGAGGGAAGAGGTGGCTAAAGTAGTGGACTGAGGTGAGGAGGGAGCTCTTCATGGCTTCCAACTTTGTGGGGCCTTGAAGGAGCCCCACAAGTGTTCTGGAGTCTGTGACTCAGGAGGGGACTCCACTCACCCTATGCACACAGTGCCATTGTGCCAAGGAAGGGGGCAAACAGGCTGCTGCTGTGCAGCAGAGCCCTGGCCACTGACTGCCCCAATCACCTGGGCCAAGTGAGCCGCATCAGCAGGCTGATCTCTCTGACATTGCTCTGCTATCCCTGGAAGTGGGTGTTGGGGCTCAGCAGTGACCTACAAAAATCCCTGGTGTACTCCTGGCTTGCTGGCTGTGAGAAGCAGAGTGGAATTGAACTGAAATGCATTAATCTGGTGAGCTGACTCCTAACATTCCAGCTCTCTCCTGAGACCCACCGCTCCCATTCTCAGAGCCCTTGGTGACTGGAGTTAACCCTTTGTGAGACACACTGGGAGCATCCCTAGGATGACACAGCAGTGCTCTGGGAAATTTCCATGAGGTGCCTGTGTGAATCTAACTCGACTTAGCAACGGCTTGGCTTTGCTGGAAGCCCAGATGGCATTTTGTTGTGAGGTGCCTGCAGGATGGGCTTCCTGGCATGGCTGCATCCTCTTTGGGGTGCTGGGGACAGGAATTTCTCTGCTGGTCACCCTCTGTGGGGGAGCAGGGCTGTGAATAGGAGCTGTTGCTGCATGCTGCTAACTTCAAGGCTGGTTTTGTTTGACTCAGAGACTTGTCCCAAGTTTTCTCCTCTCAAGCCTTTTCCATTCAGAAGGGAGGGGAACCGTTAGGTGCTCAGCAGTTTTGTCTGGGACTGTCCAGACCAGAAGCCAGTTAAACTGGTTTTCTTCCCCACTGCCCCTATGTACTTTATTGATGAGCTCACCTCAGAGTCCTTGCTGTTCTTCTTGCCTGACCTAGAAAGGAGCTGATCTTGATCCATATTTAAGGAGATTCTGTCCTGGTTCTGATTCCTCTTATGCATGTGGGGCTGTGCACGGGGAATTCCTCCAGCACGGCCAAGGCCCGTCATGAGCAGGAGTCAGAGCTCAGAGAACAGCCTGACCCAATACAGCTGAACTCCATCTGGCCCCGTATCCTGTTTCTATCAGCAGCAGATGCTGGGGGAAGAGAAGAACGGAATGAGTGGTGCAGTGATACTTTCCCTGTTTCACCCTGTCCTGATACATAGTGGCTCAGAGGTTTTCTAAACACTTGGTCCTTCAGCCCTTTGGGAGGATATTTTCCCTTTTCTTTCTGAATTTCAGCCCTCCCATGCCTGGGGGCTCTGCAACATCATCCTGCACCAGGTCCCTGTCTATGCAGCACTGCCATGTGTGGCTCTTCTCTGTCCGGGTGAAGAGGCATTTGAGAGGGTCCCCAGTCCCCTTCTCTGCCCTCTGTGGGGTTCTTCTATCATGTCCATTTTCCTCTTTCAGCCTATTTTTGGGCTGAAGAGTCATAATTTCCATGCTTATTTCTCACTTCAGCATCTTTGTGCTCCTGGTCCTACACAATTCTCCAGTATTCTGAGGCCCATTCCCTTGCTTGTGTGTGGGCCCATTGGTGTTCTCTGCCTCCTACCCTGTTTCTTTTCTCCTTTGCTGTCCTGCTTTTGCAGTGAGGCCAGGAAATCCTCTACCAGCCACATGGTACCTCACAGTAAAGTGACATCACTCCAATCCCTTTTCCTCCCTTTCCTGACAGCTGACAGCTTTTTCAAGTGGGAGCAAGAGCTTCACGGAGGCTCTGTGTTGGTGAGACCTTCTTCTCCCAGTGTGTCCTTGGTTCCTTATGTGACACCAAGGCTTTTGACCTTCGGGGTCTGCAGCGCTGCACTTGCAGTGCTGTTGTGTTTGGTTCCTGGGAGGAATGTGTCCAGGTAACACTGAGGGAAGCAGGGAGATGTAACTTAAGTCGTCTTTGCTAAGTGGAGTCTTTCTTGCAATGGAGAGAAGCCATTCCTGCTGGGAGAATTATTTTAATCCATATGCCTTCTCCCATTGTTGTGGGAATTTAACTGCTCAGGAAGCATCGTTTCAAAGGGCTGAAGGTGAAATCCCTTAGCCCTTTCTGGTGCAGTCCTTGTCACTCAAGCCTTTTGCAGATGATCAGGAGCAGTCAGGATCCAATTTTTCAGTGTTCTCATGAAGACCCAGGCCCCTCCGGTTGGGTAGCTGAGATCAGAAGCAGAGTGCCAGTTTCCCTATGCTGCAGTGAACTGCGAAGGCTTTTGGTTGCCCTGCTGAGGTACTGAGCTCCAAAATTAGGTCCTGGGACCAAAAATAACTAAATTAAGACCTACAAATTTTTCTCTCAACAAGCAGAAAATCCCAGGGCTGGAAACCAAGGGACAGCATGTGCCCAATACTTAGGTAAGAAAAGCAATCACTGTTTGCTTGGTTTAATATTGCAGTGTTCACCAAAAGGGGCCTAACGTGGAAAACTACCTGGATTGGGCCAGGTTGTGTTGGTATTGCTGGGGTCTGAGAGGCCACCTTGTCCACTGTTCCCACAGCTCAACCCCAATGGCTTCCTTTGGCCTTGTCCCCCTTTCCCGGGGGAGCCTGGTTGGCTGTCTGTAGGTCTCTCTCCCAGGAGATCTCTGAAGCCCAAGGCTGTATAAGCTGTGTGCAAACAATAAAGATCCCAGGGGTCTTTTCTGGACAGTAGCACGTCCTGCTGTCCTTGACCTAAATATCCCAACAGTAGTGAAATTCAGCCCCCCGGTGCCAGCACTCCAACACTCTTCTGCAAGCTAGTGGTGGCATTTCAACTTGCCTAATGTCAGTAAGTTGGTGCTGTCAAACAGCTCTCTAAATAATTCAGGACGCTAAAGGGAAGGCTAAAAGCTCTCCTGAAGTGAGTGAGCTTGGAAAAGAGCAAGGCTCTCTCCCAGCAGGGAGAGGGGCAGAGCATCTCAGTGGGGCTGTTGGGGGCTCCAGATGGAGAGGAGGCAGGGGGATTTGTTGGTCGGCTCCTGAGTAGAGCAGCAAAGGCATCATGTGGGTGGTGCGTTGGGCACCTGGTACGCAGGACCCTTGACCCCTTCCCACTGCATCACCCGGGCTTGGTGACAACGGGATCTAGAGTAATGTGTCTTGAAGGGCTTGATTTTTGGTTGTTGGTCCCATCCTGGTGGTAAGTTGAAGCTCTGAGGCTTGTGAAGGTGAGGTGACCTTTGAAGTACAAGGCATATGAGGAGCAGCTGAGGGAGCTGGAGGGGCTTATCTTGGAGAAAAGGAGGCTTCTCACTCCTGACAACTCTCTCAGGAGAGTGGAGCCAGGTGAGGATCTGGCTCTGCTCATAGAGAACAAGGGACAGGACAAAAGGAAACAGCCTCAAGTTGTGCCAGGGGAGGTTTAGGTTGTATATTGTGAAGATTCCTTCATGGGCACAGGCTGCCCAGGGCAATGATAGAGTATTCATGCCTGGGAGGATTTAACAAATGTGCAGATTTGAGACTTGGGTACATGAGTTAGTGGTGGCCTTGACAGTGCTGGAGACACAGTTGGACTTGATGGTGTCAGAGGGTTTCTCCAATCCAAATAATTCTTGTAAGGCTGATGGTGGGCGCTGCAGGCTTGAACTTGGGCTGCACTTCCTGGCTGGGCTGTGCATCAGGTTTGAGTGAGGGGCAATGGCTTGCATTTTTCACTTTTGTTTTTGAGAGCAGGACCACCAAGCTGCACAGTGCAGTCCTGGAGGTGTGTGCTCAGGAGCCCAGGGATAATGGGCTATGGGGAACTGTTTACAGACTTCTGCCCACTTTGGGGCTGAAGAAGACTTTCCAAAACTGGATTTGGTTGTTCTCCAGCAAACTAAACACACCTGTACTGGAAGAAATCCTGAGGACTGGGAGGGCCCTGGACCACTGCTGTGCTCAGGGCTGGAGCTTGCTGCTGGCCGAGGAGTGTCGAAGAGGATCAGGATGGATCGGAGAGGATCAGAGTGGATCCTGAGGCTTATTGACTGCAGTGCGACTTGAACTGTGAAGGAAGGGATTTGGCATTCAGCTTGCTTAGTGCTGTGCCAGAGCCCTCAGTAGCTGAAGTGTTGGTACAAAGAAGCCTTTGTGGAGCCCTGGGTGCCTCCTGGACCCCAGCAAAGGTCTGGGAGCCGCAGTCTATGTTTTTCTACTGCGGTGCTTCCCATGCAGAATCCAGAGACAGAAAGTGCAACTGTCCTGATGTTTTGATGCCAAAAGATGTTAAATCTGGAGGTGAGGGGGGAGGCTCTTTTGCAGCTTGCTTGCAGAAGTAGCACAAAGCTGGGATTTTCCATGCACACAATCCCTGCAGCTTTGGGAATGCAGCTTTCTGATGAGGTTAAACCTCTGGCTTCCCTACCTGTTGCTACAGCGCCCACACTGGAACCCTGAGGAGCAGAGGGCACATTTTACTCTCTTCAAAATCATCCTAGAAGCTGGGGTTTTTTTAGCTTTGGCTTACCAGCTCAAGCTGAAGCTTGGTAGCAACTTTTTGGGGTGCACAGACCTTCCCGTGGCTTGAGGCACTTTGGGTTCTCATCTGGAGGGCTAGTAGTTCTGGAAATCTGTTCCTGTAAATCTGTATACTGTTGCATGTGCTGGTATCTTTGGGCGAGCATGGCCTTTCTGTAGAGATGCAGAATGGGCTCTGGCGTCCCCCTGCCTGCCTGCCTAGCTGGCACTGCTCTGTGGTTTCTGTCCTGCTGGGCTGCATGCAGCCCCTTTAGTGCTGAGAGGGCAGGATGCAGGTGTGGTGCAAGGTGCTTCCCCAAGAGAGATAGTGTGAAGGCATGGAGGCTGCCAGGGATCTGACAGGCCACCCTGAGTGGGTGACCCGAGTGTTGCCATGACAGGAGGATGGTGGGTGCTGATATGGTGATGGTTCCCGGCAGCCCTGTGCTGCCTGCAGCCGCAGTTACAGGGGAAGACAGACTGTGGGCTGCTCCTCTCATCCTTCCTCAGTATCTCCACATCTGGCCTGACATGATTTCCTTAAAGCTGCCTAAATAATTCACCTTGAGTAATAGCAAACAGCAGTGCCATTACTGGAGGAAGCTTTCTGGGAATGCCAGTGATGTGAGGGTGTCTGCTGTACTGGCCACTGAACTGTGGCATCCTTGACTGTTAGATCCAGGTATCCTGGACTTCCCTTCCTGAGAGGGATCCTCTCAACCTTGGAAAGCTGGACTGCTCCAGGCTGAGAGGATCACTTTCACTGAGTTGTTCTCAAAATCCTTGGATTTTTTTTCCTCCTTCTTATGGGGAAAAAAAGAAGTCCATTTGGATTATGCCATACGAGTTCCCTCCCATGGCACTTTCCCACCTCTGCTCCTCATGCTGCTGTGTCTTCTCCTCAACTTTAGCCTTTGGTGCCTGCGCCAGAACTCCTTAGTGAAGAGGAACTCGAGCTACCCTGCTTCTTCTCAACCCAAACAACCAGATGTTGTCTATTCCACACCCTTGGTGTGTTTGGTTCCTGCTCTTCGTTTGTGTCCAGCACTGCATTCACGGTGTTGGTGCTGCAGCTGTTGAGCTCCAAGGACAGAAACGTGTTCAGCTGACTGTCCGCAGAGCGAGGATTGCTGTTGCCATTTCCACATTGCTCAGCTCATCATGCGTCACCAACCCACGGAGCTGGGAATCCCAGAGTAAGAAATGCCCAGAAATCTGTGTATGGGGCTTGACATATGGCTCAATCCTCAGAACATCTAGAATGTCCACCAGGACAGCACTGCCACCTCTCTAGGGGGTCTTGGTCCCCTTGTGCTGCTGCTGAGGGTCTCACCCTGTGTGTATAGAGTGGCTCCAGTCCCAGGGACAGCGCAGCCGTGATGCACTATGTGGCTCCAAGGAGTGGGAAACAGATCGGCTGCTTCTTGACGGTGCATTGTTAAAGGTTTCACCTCCCCCAAAATGACACATTGCAAGCAAAAATAGAACAAGACAGAACACATAGACCCACCCCCACCATCCCCACCACCCGGCAGCCAAGTGCACGCAGTGCCAGGCCCTTGGGTTTAAAAGCTGGTGCTTTGTCACCCTTCCTGTCTCAGTCCTGCCACCACCTGCCCCAGCCCAGCAGACATTCAGGCAGTCCTATGAGTGACCGTCGCACTAGGAGCAGCTATACTTCTGGGACAGTTGCCACTCAACCCACACTTTGTGCTGGATCTGGCCTCCATCTTCACCTGGTGGGTCTGGGGATGGGAGCAAGAACCATGGTGTTGGTGCAGGCGGTTCTCTCACCTGCTTCACAGTGGTGCTCTTGAGACATGACAGATGCCTTTGGCCAGAAGAACCACCTCCAGTGTGGTGGCATGGCGTGGCCCAGCATGCTGTGAGCCAGAGCTGTCTCCCAGCCAAGGAGCAGGGTCCAATTCTGAAGTGCCACTGGTGTATGCTAAGCACAGTTGGACCAGGCAGAGATCTGGCTGGAAAACCTCCAGGAAAGGAAGAGTTGCTCCAGGAGGTGGTAGAGCTGTCAGCTGTTTGTCAGCGGTGCCTAACAAGGCTGCACCCTGCCTTCATCACCCTGGATCCTCCATGCCTCCAGAGTTGGCAGTTACTCTGGTAGTGAAAATATCCAGGCTTTGTGAGTCCCCCAGTGATCCTGTTCAGGGGTACAAAGCTCATTGCATGAATTTTTAACATTGGAGACACAGTTGAAGCAGAGGTTGGTGGTGTTTTGGGAAAACAGCTGGAGGGATTTGGACTAGGTGTTGGGGAGGAGAGGAGCAGAGAAGTGATGACACTGGAACTCACACACCGCCCCCCCCAGGCAGCCATGGCTGAAGGGAGATTTAGGCATAAGGGGGAACTTCTCCCCCTGAAGCTGGATGAGGGGCTGCAAGGCCGAGGCAATGGGGCTGAGCTTGTCCAATGAGCTGCATGTGATGGCAGAGGTGGCAGTGACATGTCCCTCTGTCATCCAGCTGTGCTCCAGTTATGACACAGTAACAGCTCTGGAGTATGACAGAGCTGTCCCACAGGGACAGTTGGGCTGGGAGTAAGGCTGCTGTCGCCTGTGCAGTCCCTATACTGTGCAGAGAGACATTAGATGAAGTCCCTGCAGAGCAAGTCCTGCCTCAGTTTCCCTGTCACACAGTTAACACTGGCTGTGGGGCTGATGAGTCACTCATGCCCTCACAGGCAGTGAGATTGCATTTGGTAAGCTCTCCAAGTGGGGCTACAACATTCAGAATGCCTGACTGAGATCTGACTGAATGCCCCAGTGCTCTTCTCATGAGGGGGAGAAGGTACATTCAAGGACAGACCTGGTGGCTTTTTGACAGCAACTGATTGCTGTATTTATTCATGCTGAGGCTGTTTGCAGCTGGCATCTCACCATGTGTGCCTTTGTACCAGTGGATTTCTCCCATCTTTGATGATTTGCATCTGGTTTCATGAACCTTGGCTGGGCATAGGTCCACTGCCTCCTCCTGCTCCCTTTTGAATTTTTCCCAGGAGAGGTCCAGAGGGGAACAGCCCAGGGGAAACTGCTGTTTGATGGTTCTTGTCTGGTTGTTTTGTGGTTGTGGGGAGCCACGGAGGCTTGGAATGGCAATTCCCAGCTTCCCCCCCGTGTCTTGCTGACAGGTTTGGGAGGAGCCACGTTGGGCTCTGCCACTGCCATCATAGTCACTGATCCAGAAAGCTGGGCTTCTCATGGAGGGAGGCTGCAGAGAACTGAAAGGTGGTGCAGGTAGGACTGTGGGGTGTTGAAACCCTCTCCATGCTGCTGCCCCTGAAGGTCATAGAAGAACAGAAAGTGGCCCACATTATTTAGTCTTTTAGGAGATAAAAAACCCAGCTGGGTTTAAGATCGGGTTAGATTTGTCGTCTGGTTCACCATGTGGCCTCGTGGCCAACCTGGGGTGGAGGGCAGGAATCCTGTGAAGCTGTGCCTTGCCTGGGCAGACCCTACAGCATGGGTAAATGACCTTCGAGGGCATTTAACCAGCCAAACTGCCCCAGGCTACACACAGACCTTCCTCCCTGCCAGGGACTGATGCAGGATGGTCTCTGAGACAGTTGTGCCTTGAGAGCCAGGCTGGGTGCTACCACTGGGCTATTCCTAGCTGAGGACCAGGGGACACGAGACAATGCCTGAGGACATGCCACCACATTTCAGCACGTTTGTTTTGTTTACTTCCCACGTGGGTGTGTGCGGGGCCCTGAAGACCCTGTCACCACAGCCCCTGGTTGCCTGCACCGTTCGGCTTCTCACCCTCCAGCCTGTTTGACTCCTACAATCCGTGGGTGGTTGGGAAGCGACAGCTGGAGCCAACGCACCAGCCCGGTGCGCGCTGCCATGCCAACCCTGTTTCCATGGCAATGGGCACCCAATGGGCGACTGCCAGGCGAGGCCAAGATGCCCAAAAAATGATGCGATGCCCCCTGAAATGGCCATCTGAGGCTGGGAGCCTGTGAACGCCACCAGTCCGAGTAATGCCTTCAGTGCAACAGGGCAGGTGAAACCCTTGGTGCACCCAGTGAAACCATAGAGAAAAAAGAAATGGGCACAGCCACATTTACAGCCCTCTCCGACTTACAGCCTAATTTGATTTAAATAGATGGCTCTTACATAACCCTCAGGGCACCGTGCTGCTGAAGCCAAGCCCACCCTGTACTAGTGAGGGCTCCCCAGAGTGGGGGTGCCAGGAAGGCAGCAGGGCACAGAAAGATAGGCTCTCCAGGCCTGTCTGTGCCCTGGGGCTGCTCTTCACCAGCCCCCCCTTTACATAAGTCGCTGAGCCCCATGTTTATCCAGCACTACATTGAAGCCTAGGTGGGTATCAAAACATTTTAAAATAACTCTGCCTTTTGTTAGCACCGCAGCTATCTTTAGAAAAGATTTGATTTTATTTGAAAGTCCTCTCTGTGAGGGTTCAGTGGAATAGATCCCCAGCCTAGCAGTTTAAAGGGATATAGGTGTGGTGATCTCCTTTCTTGGCTGGAAGCACTGTTTTGATTATTGCCTATCGATAAACCCCATCTTACCCCTGCAGCCATCTTCTCAGCTTTTCTGACATTTCCACAGCTGGAAGGGGCTGTGTTTTGCTCATAATTTGCTTGTCCAGGCACCCTGGCATAACTCTTGAGGCATCCTGGTCCCCAGCTCCATGACCTCCATGTAAGCAATTGCCCTGATCTTACATAACCCTCAGGGCACCGTGCTGCTGAAGCCAAGCCCTCTTGGTGACTTTCCCAAACCAAGGGTGAGGAGAACTAGTGCTGTGTTTGGATGGTGAACTTAGGTCACAACCATAGGCCACCACTGCTGCAGCCAGGAGAGTGGCTTGGCTTGGGGGACAGCTCACACCCAGTACATGCCAGTGTCCCTGCTCCAGCTGTGGTGGGGAGTGGATGAGATGGGAAGGGAACAAGGAACTCTCTACTGGAGCAGAGTTGGCCAGGGCTCAGTGGGAGCCAACGGCACTTTTTGGGCAGCCAAACTGTTGCCACTGTGTGTCAACCAGTTGTCCTTTCATCAGCCTGACCGGTGGTCCAGCAGGCTGGGGAAGAGGGGACTATGAGTCACCCACAGTGGGCAGTGTGGCTGTGATCCCTCTGTCCTGTGGCTGCCTACTTGGACCCGCTCCCTTCCATAGAACCAGCAGTGAGGGAGAGATGGGGCAGGAGCCCAGCCTTGGAGATGCTGTAGGAGGGCTGAGCAGAGGCTATGCCCTCCCTTTTGGTTTCTTGCATCCTGCTCTCAGGCTTCCTGCTCTTTCCAGGCTCGCATCTCATCTGATATTTAACATGTCACCCCTTTCACCCCACACCAGGAGACAGGAGCAGTTCCAGACAAACCCCGACAGCTACAATGGAGCTGTGCGAGAGAATTACACCTGGTCCCAAGACTACAGCGACCTGGAAATTAAAGTGCCTGTGCCCAAGCACATTGTCAAAGGCAAACAGGTAAAGTGGTGTTAGCAGTGTCTCTTTAGCATTTCCCTTTCCATTGGGGTGCACAGCTTTCGTAGAAAACTGTGTTTGGAGCAGAAAGGCTCCTTGTCCTTTGTACTGAAGGACCAGGATGTGGCTGTGCTTATTCTCCAGTGTGAGTCTGATGGGGACTCAGACCACAGACTGTCTGTGTTCCTGTTGTGCTGCAGTGTCCTCTGCTCCATCTCAGCTAGATTCTCTGGCACTGCCTTGCCCTTTCTTTCTGCTTCTACTACCTGTATACTCACACCTGTGTTTTGGAGCCTTGCTGGGCATGGATGCCCTCCCTCATTTGTTCCTCTGGCTCTGAGTGTCTTCTGCCTTCTATTTGGAAGCAGGAGCTGCTGGAACGGCTCCTCTGGCACTGGAGAGCTGGATCAGGCACAGCCCCTGTGTGGCTTGACCTGCTCTAGATGGAAGGGAGCCGGCCTAGGATGGAGGCTGAGGGCCAGCCCTTCCCCCTGGCTGGCTTCACACACAGAGCTGTCTCACATCTCTCTTTGGCTCAGGCAGGAACTTCCCTGTTCTGCTTGTGGTCATGTTGTTTTTCCTGCACCATGTCTGTTATCTCCTGGTCAGGGACCCAGAAAGGAGTGTGCCAATGGCTGGCCTTAGTCAGACCTAGAAGTTTGAAGTCTTTCCCAAGTGTTGGTCTTCCCTCTGTATTTTTTCGTTTAAGAAGCCTGTGCTCTCCACTTCCTGCTCTCCTCTGCTTCCAGGGTGGCTGAAAGGAGTGCACTGGAATTTGTCACTGGCTTCAGCCTACAGAGCTCCTCAGCATGCCAAGGAATGTCACTGGTGGCAGCAGCAGTAGCAGCCCAGGCCAGAGGGGTGAGGGAGCACATGGCTGCCACAGGCACAGCAAGGCACAAGGAAGATGGATCTCACCCAGTGCCTCTCTAAAACAAACCCAAGCTCTTTCTTCAAAGGATTCTGGGGTGTCCAGATGGGTATTCCATCCCTCCGCATGATACTTTGATCATGATTCCTCTCCCTGACTGGGGAAGTTTCCTCCATTCCAGGGAACTTGTGTCCTTGCCAAAAACCCCACAAAGGGCTCTGTCTGCTCCATCCTTGGCCATGGAGAAGTTCAGGAAGCCTGCAAGAGCTCACAGGAGTGGAGACAAGATATGTTTTGCTACCTTTCCTTGGTTCAAGACTGTGCCATCGCTTTGGAAGAGTCCCTGCACATCAGAGCAGGCAAAGGAGGTTTCAAGACACCCCCTTCCGGTGCCAGTGCCTGTAGCATGGCTCCACCTACTCTTGTCCCAGTACCTGTCCATGCTGCCCTCTTGAAGCAATTGGTTGTTTGAGTGCTGGACTTCCCTTCTCCTTGCACTCTTTCCTGGTATTTTGTTCATCCATCCTTCTTGGGGCTTTTCTTGGCAGCTGACTTTTCATTTCCAAATGGTTCTATGTATGCCCAGCCTTGAGGGAATGAGAACAGACAGGCTGGGTCTTGGGCCAGAGCAGGAGGACTCACAGCAATTTAAAAGCTCCATGGACTTTGGACATGTTATTAATGGGTACCAGCACAAGAGCAACATTCTCCTGCGTTCAGACAGCTTCATATTTTTAAAAAAATTACCAGGTTTTTGGCTTCTGCCTGCCAAGGCAAGAGTAAAAATTTCCCCGTTTGATTTCTGAGCTCAGTGTGCACCCAACTCTAGTGCTGCTCACAGTCTTCCTTATTTTTGGGAAGACTTTTTGGAATTCAGGCTGTTTCTATTGCACATTTTGCTCTGGTGAGCTTAAGGTTTCCTTGTATGGAGCTCAGGTGTCCTTGAAGCAGAAATGGGCGATTGGGTAGGTGGGAGCATCTTCCTTCATGGTCCCCACCTCTCTGATCTACTTCATGGGCAACAGAAGCTCATGGATCTGAGTGCTTAAATAGAAATAATGACTCCAGGCCTCTCTTTGCTGGACTCAAGAAGAGACAAGCTCGATTCCTCTCTCTGTTTGTGTTTGCTTGTTTGAGCTGTGTGGGCAGGTGTGGGCATTGAGTGTGGACAGAAATCACTGTGGTGAACAGGCCACGGCACACTAACGAGAGCTGGCATTCCTTGGGAGCAGCCAGGTGTTTTGGGGAGCAGAGGTGCTCCCGGGGAGTGCATGGGGAGGAACAAGCAGCTTCAGAGCTGCCAGCATATTGTGAGTTGCTCTTGGCCTTCCCCCAGGTGTGGGCTGTCCACAGGTACCACCTTGTGCACACATGAGTCCTGGCCTGTTGTCCCCTCCCATCCTCATGTCCCTTTCCCAATCTCCTGTGAGCACAGTCCTGCTCCCAGCCATCACGCTGGAGCTCAGTCCCATGTCACCCTGTGCTGTGTGTGCTGGGCCTCCTCTGCTCCTGCCAGAGCACACAGCAGGTTTGGGGGCTGTACCCGGGTGACATCAGTCAGACACAGCCGCGGTGCCCTCCCTGGCTGGAGCAGCTCTGCCTGTCTTCTGCCTGTGTGGAGCTAGTGAGCTGCTGGAAGTCTCCTAGGTAATGGATAATGTAATAACATTTCAAATGAGATCTGCAGAGCAGGAGGAAGATCTGGGGGAACTCTGGGAGAGAATGCAGGCAAATCTCACTGCAGTCCCCTCCTCTCGGGCCAGCACTGGGGGCCATGATCCTACCTCTTCCCAGCCAGGTCTTCCCTGCATCCCCTGGCTCGGCATGGTCTCTGCTGGTGGCACCTCAGGGCTTAAGGGGACAAGAGAGAACATATGGTCTCTACGGAGACCAAGGGTACTGCGTGCCTCTCAGAGCCTGCCTCTGTCTCCCCAGGGGACAGCCATGTCACCTGCTTGGCAGGTCGGAGCAGGGTTCCCCATATGGCTGCTGTGGGCGGGAACTGGCCCCGTTCCTGGGGTCGGAGCTGCCCCTGTAGCAGGGAGCCGGGAAAGCATGCTGCAGCATTCCTCCTGCACGCGGCCCCTCCTCACACACCCGATGGGAGGCCTGGGCTGAGCCCAGTGCTGGCTCCAGCAGCAGAAGCAGAGCCAAGGAACATGCTTTCAGCATGGTGCAGCAAAGAGGGGATGATGTGCTGCAGCCCTAGTATAGGAACCCTCAAATGGCCCCTGCTTATCTATCAGGGTGACACACACTCATGCCCAGCTTGTCATAGCAATGGACAGGCACACCCCTGAAAGGTCGCTCACAGCAAGTAGGTGCCCAACCTTTGAATGCTGTTTGAAGGCCTGTAGCGTTACTGGTCTTCTTTGAGGGGAAACTGAGGCAGTTTCCTCTGGGGTAGAACCTGCTGCCTTGAATCCGTCAAGGGTCCTTCTGATTGCTGGGCTGTACTGCTTTTCCGTCCATGAAGAGTTTTCCTCTCTCCTCCAAAATGTCGTCGTTTGCTGTGAGAGAACAGTGGGATTCCCACTCTGCTGCTACAGGCAGGGCTAGAAGCTCTTCTCTCTCTCATCCCCTGCAAGTGCACTTGACCCCAAACCCCAGTTTGCACAGTGAGGTGGCAAGCAGGAGCCTTCCGGATTACTGTCTCTCTCTTTGTTTCCAGGTGTCTGTGGATATCAGCAGTGGTGCAATTCGTGTAGCTGTGTTGGAGGGAAGCAGCCAACACGTCCTCATGGAAGGGAAACTCATCCACAAGATCAACACAGAGAGTTCCCTGTGGAGCCTGGAGCCTGGGAAGTGCATTTTGGTAAGGGTGGCCTACGCTAGCTGTGTCTCCTTGGCTCACAGCTCTGCCACATTTGACCTAGGAACCTGGAGCAGGTGGAAGTTTGAGCCAGCTCTGGATGTGTCTGGCTTTGCCTGTCCATCGTGTGGTTCATGCTGCCCTTGCCTGTGTGCTGTACCTTGCCTCCTACTCCTGAGTTGCCTATCAGGGTGCCAGCTGGGCAGCGTGACTATCAGGCTGGGCAAAGGGATCCCCAGCTCCAGCTGAGGGGGTGTAGCACAGTCATGGCTTAGGAGTAGTCACTGTCCCCAATCCCAGCATGGAGCCCTGCACCACAGTGCTGGTCCTGCACACCTTGGCCTTGCTGACTCTGCCTTCCAACTCTTCTGGCCCCACTCCGTCCCGAGCATCTTGGCAGGTGCCTGTTCCTCACAGTTCCTTTCTGTCCTGTCATGGGATTCCTACTTGCCCTGTTTGATGTGGACGCTGTGGCTCCTCTGCAGCAGGCCTGTGGTTTGCTGTGTGCCTGTTGTCCCAAATCATCACTGTCAAGGCAGTCTCAGGGCTGCTGGTGCCCAGCTGTGTATTACTGGTGGGGTCCCAGCCACAAGCCTCATTTCTGATGTGCTCCAGATGTTCAGGCTGAGGGTGTGAGTTCACCTGTGTTCACAGCTGGAGTTGTTGCAGGAGTTCTGCCCATCACCCTGGGATCTTGAGTGTCAAAACAGTTTCCAAAGTTTATATGCCGGTTTGGGGGCCAGGATTGTGCTAGGAACAGGATTTTGCTACCTATGACCATCTTTGCCCTATCCTTTTCCACCCAGGGGCTTTTCCAGGAGAGTTTCAGGAGTCCCAAGGCTGTTGTGAGACCCCGGAGGGGACACGTGCTGTCCCTGGGAGGGAGGGAGCTGGATCCAAGCCTTTCTCCCTGTGGCACGAAGGTGGCAGCAGATGGCACCCAAATCCAAGCCCTCACAGTGGAAAATGGAGTGGGAATGTGCTGCCAGAGTTAGGCTGCACAGTGCCACTCGACCACTGCTGATCTGCGGGGATGTACCTCTGGTGACAGGCTGGTGCCAAAAGAGTGAGTGAGGTCTCTGCAAGGGAGAAGAGCTTCTTCAATGCTGCTAGGCCATTGAAGGGATGTGGTAGTAGCATTCTTAACCTGCATTTTGGAAATACAAACATCTTGAAAATTAGCTTACCTGGGACAAAGAAAAGATGCTGGAAAGGCATAAACCCATTGAAGAGGATGTGGCCCAATGGGTGCCTGCTCCACACAGTGTGGATGGAAGTCTGGAAGTCCCAGGTAGGTGTTTGCAGCATCAGCAAGGGAGGCAGTGTCTCTTTAGTACTTGTCAGAGGCTGGGAATGGCGCGGGTGGAGCGAGACTCTTGCCTCCTGGAGTGGCCATGGGCAGTGTGGGGAGTGGAGTGGGCCCATGACCCCCAACCCGAGAGCTGTGTCTTGCCTCAAATAGCATGAGCCCAGGCTTATGAGGATCTCCAGCTGGCTGCAAACATATTGATGGTGGGATGAGATCTTGCTTGAAGAATTGTAAGGTAACTGGAGCAGAGTGAGTAATTCTCGCCCAAGAGCATCTCCTTTTTCCATGCGCTGAGTAGCCAGGAGTGGTTTGTGCCTCCTCCCTATTCATTCATCAGGGGACACCCACCCATGTGGGAATGCATTGCTTCATTCAGTTCCTGGATAGGGCCATGGGAGTTTTTTGGAGCTTATAGGGCATATGGACCCTTTCTGTGCCCCAGTTTGTGTATCACACTGTGTAAGCTCCAAATGCAGCAGTTGGGCTGTCTCCCTCCTGCAAGGTGCTGCAAGGTGCCGCCTGGCTTCCCTGTGGGACACAGGGATGGTGTTCCCTGGCAGGGTGTGGATGTAGCCAAAACCGAGCTCACCCAGTGTCAGCGCTGGGGCTGTCCAAGGAGAGCCTGCCTGCCTTGGGGACTGCTTGGGGCACCTTGGTGGCCCTATCCATGCTGTATGTTCATGGTCCATGAATTGAGGTGATCCCTGCAGCAGAAGTCGGTCTGGGCACTGAGGAGGTGGAATCTCTCTTGCTTGGTCCTATCTATCTGAAAAGGTCTCAGTTCTGTGCAGAGAGGCTATTGAGTCCCATGTCCTCTTGCAGAATATATCAGGGATCATCAAGATTCTTCAGGAGGCTTCTGTAACAGCTTTTTCGCTGTCCTCAGCCTCCCCCCAGCTCCCTTCTGGGATGCCATTCACGGGCACACCATGAGCCGATTCCCGTCTCCTCCAGCTCTTATCCTGGGAAGATTATTTTGCCTGACAACCCATCCTAGTTCTGCTTCCCCCATCCTGCCTGGTGTTCTTATTCAGGTATCCTCTTCATTATGTCACTCGCACTCCAGCTGCCCCAGAACTCCCCTTACCAGCATTCAGAGACCACTCTGCCTTCCCCTCCTGCTCCATGGAGCTCTCCCAGCTGGAGCCCAGCTGAACACCAACGTGTTTCTCATATCATCCTTTGGCACAGCCGTGTGCATGGCAGCAGAATCCAGCTGGCATTGTTCCGCAGTGGAGTGCTCTGCTGACGTGGGGTGGGGGCCTGTCCATACCTCCTGCTTAGGATTTTGTCCCAGGATTGTGCCCCTGCCTGTGGTGTGCCGCACCGTACTCTGGTCCTGGGTGTCATCCCTGTGCTCTCACTTCTTCGTCACACCCGCTTGCTTGTTGAAAGTGAGATTAAAATAACCTTGCTGTTTTTAGCAATCCCCACTGAGTGTTGTGCACAACTCCTTTTGGTATTATTTTCATTGTGGAGGGTTTTTCTCCCATTCCTTTTTCTCTTCCTCTCAGCCTTTGTTTTCCATGCTTAGGCTTCTGTCAGCAAGTCCTGCCTTGAACATTTAGTACAGTCTTGGCTTGTCATCCTGTGAGCCATGAGGCTGAGGGGAGACAATTCGGTGGTACTCAGCTGTGCCCTCCCCGTACTGCTGAAAATGGCGTTGCTGTCTCCTCTGTCCCCCTAAACACCTCCAGTGATTTCTGAGGTGACTGGCTGCTGTGGTTCCAACAGGAAAGCAGGCAGGTGGAGGTTGTCTTCCCAAGACCTACTTACACCCCTTGGCAGCATCTCTCAAGGTTTAATAAGGTATTTGGCATCAGAGAGGAAACCTTGTGCTACCGCAAAGCCCAGCACCAACAGTGAGGGGTTGTGACCTTCCCAGTAGGGGGTGGAGATGGGACATGACACCATGTCCATACCAGTGACGCTTGTCACCTGCTAGAGGGTCTTTCCTGCTGAGTGTCCCATTGTTCCTGCAGCAGTCCTCCTTGCAATCCAGCATTGCCCTGGTGCTTTTCCAGGGAACAGCCCATCCCGACATGGCCGAGAGTTCATATCTTGGACACTGGCTGTGGGAAGTAACTGCTTCGGCATGAGGACACTGCCAGCCTCAGAAACAGCATTGGGGTATGCCTCCTGCAAGCCCCTCTCTCCTCAGGCCACTGTTGCAGAGGCTTTGTCTGCCTCCTTTTGCACCGCAAAAGACTCAGCTGGGCTTTTACTCAATTGGGACCCATTCAGACAGAGCTGAAATCTGGCTGCAGGCACAGGCACACTACAGGAACCTCATCCTTCCTCAGTGACTCTCAGCATGTCTGGGGCCCTGGGGGGCCAGCCAGAGCTGTTGGCTGGAAAACTGAGCATCAGTGTCAAATGGACAGGCAGATCTGTTCCTTGTCTTGAAGTGAGAAACATAATCAGGTTAGTGTTTGTTCTCATGGAAGAAGCCATGCTCCCTCCTGGAGCCCCCCAGTTTCTGGAGCTCTCCCCAGCAGTGCCCACAGCCTCAGGGGGGCCTGTCAGCTGAGTGCCAGAGCCTCTTTCATGGGCAAGCGGGTGGGGGAGAACTGGCGTGTGTGGGGAATCACCCAGAAACCTGCCATGGCCTCTCAGCTCTCCCTTGCTCCACCTTTGGGCACCCAAAGTGCTTGTGGGGGTAACCAGCTGCATCTCCATCACCACTGGCTCTCATAACACAGACACTCAGCCAGGCAGGGGCTGTATATAGAGAGGACATTGGCAGAAACTGTCCAGGAAAATGGCCTATGTCTGTGTCCCCCATCCTGGAGGTGGGATCTGTCTGTAGCAAGTCCTCCAGCACCGCCTTGAACCACAAAACCACAAACTCATGTGAATATAGTGGTCTTTGCCCTGGCCCAAGGGCATTTCACTTTGGAAATGGGCTCACTTGGGAGCGAGTGTCACTTTGACAGCTTTCCCCCTGGAATACAGAGAGATGAACAGGTCACCCCAGGTTGCAGAGGTGTGCAGATGGTGGCAGGGTGGCAGTGAAGGAAAGGGGTTTGTTAGGGAAGGGAGGGAGGATGGGTTTCCATTCCAGAGGCTCCGGGGTGGGTTTTCCACGGCCCTGTTGCTCTGAAGTGGAGCAGAGATGGAGTTGGGGGGATGCCTGAACTGCTCCAACACTTGTCCACCCCTCTGCCAGCAGACTGGCCCTGGTTTGGGATATACCACGCCAAGCATGCTTCACAGCAGTGCCATGGGAGCATGGCTTGTGCTGGAGCCCTCTCTAGGAAAGCTCACACCTTGCTAGCAGCACCGTGGGGACATCCCTCATGTTCCAAACCTGAGGAGCCTGAAGGCTGCTCCTGCTGCAAGTGTGAGACAGTCGGGGCTGCTGCCCCTCCACTTTGTTTTCTGTCCCAGGGTGACATTCTGGGGGCACTACCATTCCCCCACCTGCCCACCCAGGGTTGGGGAGCCCAGGGGCAAACCCTCGGTGGCTGTCCTTCCCCTCCAAAGTAGAACTGTGCAATTAAAAAGAGAACAAGCATGCCTGTCTAGCTGGAAAAACTAACGCCTTCCCCAAGCTGGAATATTTTACTGGCTCTGCTCTCCTAGAAGGATTAAAACCCCAGCCACCCCCTCCTGTATTAATTGGTTCCTTTTCTTCACACCACAGAGAAGCTTGGCTCTGTAACAGGAGTGGCTGTCCATCTTTTCTCCTCTGGAGCTACTGAGCTTCCAGGGAGGTTTGAGCAAATTGTATTGTCTGCCTTTATTGATGATTTTGCAGAGGCCAATGAATGCCATAAATCTGCCCTGCTGCTGGGATTAGTGCTAAAATACATGGGAGGAAGCAGCCCACTCTTCCTGGAAAAACTAAAAGCAAGTTGGAGTTCCCGTTGCAGGATGCCCCATGCTGACCCCAGCACAGCCCCAGTGGACAGCCAGCTGTGTTCAAGGCACTGCCATCAGGGATGCCTATGACTACAGCCAGTGGCTTTTCCCAGTGAGGATGTTGGCTGGAGCAAGGAGATTATCTCCTCTCCTTGTCCATCCCTCCAGGGCTGCTGCTGAGCTGTGGTGCCATGGGAAGCAGGTGCTGGCAGTCAGCAGGGGTGGCACAGAGCAGCAGGTGATACCCTTGCCTCCTTTGCCACCCATGCTGCTGCCCACCAAGCCAGTGCCAGGGGAGCTGAGGCCTAGGTTCCCTTCTAGGTTGGGGAAAGGCAAGATGGCTGCACTGGAGCCCTGGCCCCACACTCCACCAGACAGAGCCTCCCCATCTGACAGTCCTGGGCTCTATCACTGCTGCTGTGTCAGCCGTGCGGCCCCAAGCCACAGTCAACCCTAGGCAGGCACCACTGGGAGACACTGGTCCTGACTTTGAGCCGTAGTGTGGGCTGAGGTTTCATCCCTAGGGCCTGAGCTGGGGCTGTAGCGGCCCACAGCAGGGTTGTGCAAAGCTTTTGGCTGCTGAAGGAGGGAGGCACAAGCATCCCTCCCCTTCTGCCAGCTGTGAGGCTGGATCAGTATGAGCTTGACTTCCACTCATGGGCAAGCCCCATGCTGCTGTCGTCACTGCCATGGAGCTGTGAGGTGGGCAGGGGTACCACAATCTGGACATGAGAGGGGCTCCTCTCCCCATTCGCTGACCCACGCCTTGTCCGCAGATCAACCTGAACAAGGGGGATGAGTACTGGTGGAATGCCATCCTAGAGGGTGAGGAGCAGATCGACATTGACAAGATCAACAAGGAACGCTCCATGGCCACAGTGGACGAGGAGGAGCATGCTGTGCTTGACCGCCTCACCTTTGACTACCACCAGAAGCTGCAGGGCAAGCCCCAGAGTCATGAGCTGGTAGGTGCTGGCTACCCTGTGCCACTGCCCCAGCCTGGCTCTCCCACCTGCCCTTCAAGAGTCCCATCCCAAAGAAAAGGGGCCCCATAGCTCTGCTGTCTCTCAGAGCCCCTCTTCACAGTGTCCCCTCACATTAACATTTGAGGGGTGTGAGGTTCTGCTCATCGATCTTTTGCCATGCACTGCTGTCTTTCCACCTTGGCAAGTGCCTGTAAGCCCAGAGCCCCGTACCAGGGATGGGCCCCGCATCCCTGTGCCTCTCTCCCATGCTGGCCCTGCTCAGGGCTGGATCCACATGGGTCTGAGCTCAGCCTGACCCAGGAGCTGCCTGGTGCCGCTCTGGGTGCTGTCTGCCCTTTCCCAGGCAGCGAGGGGGAGCACAGAAGTGCTGTGTGCCCTCGGCAATCACTACTGCCAGCCAGGGAGGAGGGGGACTGCTTTCCACAGCCCTTCCCATGGGTCAGGTGGCCACGCAACCCCAGCACCTGTGGGATGAGCGACAGGAGAGAGGAAGGGGTGTGGGGAACAGCATGGCGTCACCCCAGGCTGACAGAAGCCTGTGACCTCTTTGCAGAAGGTGCATGAGATGTTAAAGAAGGGCTGGGACACCGAGGGCTCGCCATTCCGCGGCCAGAAATTCGACCCCTCTATGTTCAACATCTCCCCCGGTGCCGTCCAGTTTTGACAGTGGCAAAAACAACTGAAAAATAAAGCAGGGAGAGGAGACCTCCCCGCTCCCGGATGCTCACCAGGACCCTCGCACCCAGCGCCAGTGCCCGGGACTCGCTCATCCACGCTGCCGGCACCCATCCATGCTGTGTCGGGAAGCCTGAGGAAGTGGGCAGATTTACATCCTGTCACCACGGTAGCCTGGGCACCAGGACCCCTCTCCTCCCTTCCCCTCCCTGCCCCTCACCTTGTGCTGCCGACGCTCCATGTTTTTCTGGAGGGAGGGAGTGCGTTGGGTCACATTGGGTGACATAATTATTATTTTGGTGAGGATACAGCTTTTGGGGTTTCTGGGGATGTGGGGCCCTCCCTGCCCTGGCAGTGGGCAACTTTTGTCCTCACAGGTGGAGATGGGTGCTGGGTATGGGCAGTGGGGATGGGGAAGCCTGCCTCTGCCTGCCTCTGCCAGCACCCTGCCCTCCTGGCAGCCCCACATCCTCTCACCAACCCCTCTCCAGGGTACCCCAAGGAGGCTGTGCTGCACCTGCCCTCTACCCAGCCCTGGGGGAGGCTTCCTCCTGGTTTCCCCCTCCTTCATCTCCTCACTGGAGGGTTGTCGGGATACCCGGGAGTGGGCAGCGACCACAGCAATCCCCTAGGGCTTGCTCCCCCTTCATCTGGGAGCAGTGGGGGTGCTCCCCACAGCACTGGTGTTTGTAGGGGGCTACAGGCCCACCCCTCATAGCCGGCAGCTGGGTGGGAGCCTCAGAAACATATGGGTTTCCCTGGCATGGTACTTGGGGGGTCTGAGAGTGGGGACTTCTTGGAGAGTAGGCCCCACCTAGGCCCAGCCTTACTCTCACAGCTTCCCACCCAGCCCTCCACCCTGTGGTGTGTGGCCTGGGGGTCCCCAGCGCCTTGTCCAGCTCCCCACCCCCCCGCCCTCAGTTTGCAATAAACACGTCTCACCATGGGGCCTGTGAGTGATTCAGTGCCACCTCTGGGGAGATGAGTGTGCCCAATTCTCCACCATCACCTTGCTTATGGGACAAGGAGACACTCAAGCAGGATGCCTGGGGTGTCTGTCAGCCAGCAGGGGCTCCAGACATTGGAGTGGGTGTTGGGGTGGATATGGGATTCCTGGGGAGAGTGGAATTTGAGGGTCCTTCAGAGTATGGATATAGGATTTCTGGGGGTGGAGGGAGTGAATTTTGAGATCCCTGGAAGGGTCTAGATATAAGATACCCCAAGGAGGGCTGGTTTTATGGGTTACTTGTGTGCCCATAAGTAACCCATAAAACCATGGGATGCTGGAATGTGGGATCTCAAGGGGGCTGGATTTTGGGGTCCATGGGGTGTGATATGCGACCCCTGGGGAGAGATGCTGGATTTTTCTGTCCTTGGGCAGGGGGGTAGATACGGGATCCCCAAAGCTGGCTAGGTTTCATATCGTGGACGCTTTGGGGATACCACCCCGGAGGTGTCACCCACCACTCTCCCCCTCTACCCCTCCACCAAGTGTGCCGACATCTCCCGGTGCTGATGCGCACCGGGCCCGCGGCCTCCCCGGCCGCCCACGGTCCCCATGGCAACAGCAGCGCCAGCCGCCCGCCGCCCACCCGCGCCATGGGGGGGCCAACCCCCGCTCCCACTCCCACCCACCTCTCCGAATGGGGGGGACACCCCGCTGTCCCCAGGCCCTGGGGCTACTAGTGGCCTCGAGGGTGGCCTTTTGTGTGTCCGGCGCACCAAAACCCACCCCCGCATTATGCTGCTGACATTGGGGGACTTCAAGGTGCCCTTGGGGGAAGCTGGGGGGTGATTTTGTCCTGCCTTGACCTCTCCCGGGTGTTTTGCTTAGGGAAGGATTGGAGCCTGTAAGGGTTGTTTGGGGTGACATTGATGCAGGAGGAGGGAGCTCAGTATTGGGGGGATTCCCCGAGGGGGGAGGGGGAAGGCAGGTCATTCATATGGGGTCTTTGAGCAGGTTATCTGGATATTGGGGCTTTTTAGGGGGAGAATGTGGGATCTGGAGGGGGTGCAGGTTTGGGGTCCTTTTGCGGGGGCCTGTGAGATTCTTGGGAGGGGTCTGGATGTGAGTCCTATTGCCAGGGGTGTGGATGTGAGTCTAGATTTGGGGTCCTAGGGGGATGCGTCAGAGGGAGTCTGGATATAGGGCTATTTGGGGGAGAGTCCCGGGAGGGGACGTCTGGCCTTTAGGGGTGGGGTCTCGGTATCCCACTCCCAGGGGTGATTTGGGGTAAAGGGGTCCGGGGTTGCGGGGTCTGGTTATGGGGGCCCTTGCGGAGACAAGGGGGATCCCCCCGGCGTGTGGGGGCAGGTCCGAGCTGAGGGGTGCCCCGCGGAGGGGGTTGGGGGGGATCCCAGGCGGGGGGGGGCGGCGGGGGCTGTCCCGGGCTGGAGCCTCCCCCGGCCCGGCGCCTCCCCCCGCCCCCCCGAGCCGGGCGGAGCCGGAGCCGAGCGGAGCCGGTGCCGGGGCGGCTCATTGCGGCGCGGCGCGGCGGCAGCATGGCCACCACCGTGCCCTGCACCCGTTTCACCGACGAGTACCAGCTCTACGAGGAGATCGGCAAGTAAGGGCGGCGGCACCGGCCCCGGCCCCGGCCCCGGCCCTGGCCCCGGCCCCGGGGCGCGGCGGGGGCGGGGGGCGCTGCCCGGGGCTCGGGAAGCCTCTCGGTGCAGACGTGACGCATCCCCCCTCCCTCCCCCCACCCTGGGATGGGACACCCGGGACTGGCCCCCCCCGCCCCCCCGGGATCGGCCCCCCCCAGCCCACCCCCCTGGGACCGGCCCTGCCCAGCTCCCCCCCCCCCGGTACTGCCCTCCCCCCGGTATTGGCCCTGCCCCCCCCCCACTGGCCCCCACCCCTTATACCGCCCCCCTCCTGGGGCCTTCCAGCCCTCCCCGGCGGCCGGACCCCTCAGCTCCTCTGGGCCCCCCCTCCCTATAACCCCTCCTAGTCCCTGCAGCCCCCTTGTTCCCCGAGGTTTCCCCATCCTTATGGACCCTCACCTTTCGATTCCCCTGATTTGTCCTGATTCCCGAAAGCCCTGATCACCCCAGACCCCTCCTCCATCCCTCCAGATCCCCTGCAGTTCCCATCACTTGTCCCTAGAGACCCCCCCCACTCCGTTCTTATAGCTGCCCTTGACCCTATGGACACTCCATCCTTACAGACCCACCAATTCCTCCTCAACTCCCCCAATTTTCACAAATTCCCCCGGCACTCCTAATCCTGTCCCTGGTTCCTGCAGACCCCCTCAGTCCTTAAAACCCCCTCACTCCAATAGAACCCCCATTCTCACAGACCCCTCATCCCCACATAACGCCCCCACATCCTTACAGACTGCCTCCCGCCCCTCACGTTCCCTGGTCCTTATAGATCCCCATCCTTCCAGACTCCCCCCACAAAGCTCCTACAAACCCCCACTTCCTTCAGTCCTTATAGCCCCCCTGGTCCCTTCCAAACCCTCCACCCCTCAATCCTGATAGACTCCCCCCTCCTTAGTCCTTACAGCTCCCGTACAGACACCCCCTATTCTCCAGACCATCCTTGAGTATTTATAGGCACCTCCTCCTTTTAGACCTCCTCCCCTTTCAGGACCCCCTTGCCCCTCACCCTGATGGATTTCTCCAGCCCCCTCCAATTTCCATAGACCCTCCCCCATCTCCATGGACCCCCCCCCCCCAGTCCCTCTCCCCTCTGGTCCTTTTAGACCATACTCCCCCCATCCCCTATTAGACCCTTTTAGGCCTTATATAACTCCCAAAATCCACTCCCCTTTCGGGTCCTTATACATTCCAGCCCTCCTGGGCCCACCAGGCCTTAAAGAGTCCTCTGCTACCCTGAATCCTTCCAAGTCCCCCAGCTGTGCCCCCTGCATCATGACCCCCTCGGGTGGGTGTTGTGGGGAGCTGAAGAGGAACTATTTCGAGGAGGGTTCATTTGCCCCCAAGGCCATGGGGCTTGCAGTTCCCCCTTCATCCACGGGCAGGGATTGGTGGGGAGTAAAATGAGGGGGGAGAGAGTCAGACCTTTTGTGAGGGGGGGTTGCACCACCACCCCCCTAGACTGGGGGAGCATTTTGCAGGGATGGCTGTAGTCCCTTTGGGGGTACCAGTAGGGGGAACATGGTGCCAGTTGGGGGCTGTTCTGTAGGTCTGCCCAAAATCCAGCCCATCCTGGTTGCCATGGCAACGTGGTCCTGTTTCCCCCTTCCCATCTCTCAGTGTAGCCTGCCAGCCATGGCGCATGTGTCCCTCCCTCACTGGGGTGGGGGGGGGGGGATATTGCTCTCACTGGAGGGAAACTGAGGCATGGCTTGAGCCATGATGGTGTGCTCCCCCCCCTCAGGGGCCGGCACCCACCATGTCCCCTGTCCTGGGAGCGACGTGGGGAAGGAAGGGGTCGGGGCCCTGGGAATCCCTGCTTTTCTCATGGTGGTGCGAGGGTCCCCACTATTCTAGCTAGCATGGGGTGGTTGGTGCCTGAGGACATGAGAACATGGGGCAGTGGCAGGAGACAGCCAGGCCCTGTGGCTTTCCCAGGGCACGCGTCCAACGTGGCACCCTCTCCATGGCAGGACTGGGGTGGTGCTGGTCTCAACCATGTCCCTAGCCAGTTATGGGGATCTCCTCTGTGTGTCCTGATGCTGCCTTGACCCCTCCACCAGGGAGGGGCCTGTTGGGCAGGGAACAGGCAGGAGATGTGCAGGGACGTGGATCCTGGAAGGGGGACAGGTGCTGATGGCACTTGAAGGGGCTGCAGGTGCTCCTGCCTGGCATGTGCACGACCATGCTTTTCTCATCTCTGTCCCTGGGGTGTTGGTGGCTGCCAGCTCCCTATACTCACAGCTGGGTCCTGTGCTCACTGCTATCACCACCACTGTCACCGCCACTGCCATCATCACCATCACCGCCACCACCACGGCCACTGCTGCCATCCGGGCCACCCACTGTTCCCATGGCAACGAGCTGCCGGTGCTGGATCCTTTCCGCGACCCTCCCCCCAGTGATGCGTGGCACCGAGCCCCCCCCTCCAGCCTCTTCCCCCCAGCCAACCCCTGGTGCCCCCCCAGCACACCCACGGCAGGGGCCCAGTGTGTCATGGCCCTCCCCACCTCTGTGTCGGGGTTCACCCCCCTGGTGCTGAGTCACTGTGGGTGCAGCCCCCTGGCCTCGGGTGCTGAGTCATGGGTGGCAGCCACCCCCTGCCCACCCCCCAAGGTGCTTTGGGGCGTGCTGAGCCTGTCCCTCCCCAGGGGAGCTTTCTCAGTCGTCCGGCGCTGTGTCAAGCTCTGCACTGGCCATGAGTACGCTGCTAAGATCATCAACACCAAAAAGCTCTCAGCCAGAGGTAGGACCCCCAGGAACCCTGGGACTCCCCAAGACACCTCTGGCACCCGAGGGGTTTGCTCCCAGACATCCCTGGTACCTGTGATATCCCCTGGTGCCTATGGCACCTCTGATACCCCTGGTGCCCATGACACCTGTGACAGCTGTGAACCCAGTGGTGCTGGTGACACTGGATGCTGGTGGGGGGAGCAGGGAGAATGCTCCAGGAGATGGGGTCTGGCCCTGCCTATCCCTGTTATACCCCCTGCTGCCTCCCCCAGGGCCCCCCAGAACTTCATCTGTCCCTGAGGGGTATCCTGCACGTACATAGGTGTAAGCAGATGGCAGGGGGGGAGGGTGTGCACTGACAGGTGTGAGCTCTGTGCGTGCACATATGTGAGCCATGTGTGTGCAGGCGTGAGCTGTATGTGTACAGGTGTATGCAATGTGTACATGGGGGGGTGTGTGATGGTGGGTATGTGCACACATGGGCAAGGGAGGTACCTGAGCATGTGTATACAGGTGCATGTTCGTGGTGCTTGCTCATATGTATGTTCATGGTGTGTGTATGCACAGATGTGGGTGTGCACACACTTGTGAGCAGGGGCTTCCTGAGTGTGTGTGCAGAGAGGGGGGTGTGTGTGTGCATGCTTGGTGTGCACCCAGGTGTGCACCCTGGTGTGAGCAGTGTGTCAGCGGGGCTATGGGTGTGCACATGTCAACAATGTGTGCATGTGTGTGTACTTGCACATGAGGGTGGGCACTACTTTGTGTGCAGATCTGTGAACAGAGTGGGTGCTTGTGCGGTGGGGTGTGCTCACAGCTCAGCAGTAGGGGTGTACAGGTGTTTGCAGGTGTGGCATGTGACAATGTGCAGGGGTGTAAATGTTTAGGATATGCACCTGGATAAGAGGCAGCATAGTGTGGCACAGGATGTGTGTGTGTGTGTGTTCTGTTTGGGCATATGTGTGTGTCTGTGGCTATAGCTGTATGCACAGGTGTGAGCAGTGAGTGGAGCGGTGCACACATGTATGTGTGTACTGTGTGTGATCTGTGTGCACATCTGTGCATGTGTCTGTGTGCTGTTGTATGCAGACACATCCAGAGGTGTAGCTGCATTTATACAGTGCATTTATGCAGTGGCTGTTGCAGGCACACGTGTAGAGTCACACACATGGAGAGCTGCACAGATGTACACCCCTGCACATGCAGGAAACATCATACACGGCTACAGCTGCACACTCCACATCACATACAAACGCAGGTAGAGTGATGCACATGGGTGCAGCCACACACATGTGTACACCTGTGCACACAAGTACAACCACAGAGCTGTATGGCTGCACACATGGGTACACACAGGTACAGCTGCACACAGGCACACCCACGTGTGTGCACAACTGCAGGACATGGATACCCCTGCACACCCATCACACCTGCACACTCACACACCTGTATACCCACGCAAAAGTACAGCCACGGGTGCTTACTCACATGTGCACACCCATCTGTTTGTGTGCGCAGGGATGCACAGCCTCACACTTGGGCACACATGTGAATGTACACCTGTGCACACCTGCACAGTGTGTGCATGTCTGTATCCACATACATGCTCAACCCATGTGCAGCATACATGCAAACATACACACACTTGCACATGTGCACACCCAGACACAAGTTCACAAGTGCACAGGTACAATCCCCACCTCTGCCCCTGGTGCATACCTGCACACCCCACAGAGCCATGTGCACTCTCACGTGGGCATCCATGGCTGCTCTTGCTGGGGTTGGGCTGTGGGCAGGTGATGGAGGGGGAGTGGAGGGGCAGGGCAGGTGCACCCCTGACTACTGCCCCCCCAGACCACCAGAAGCTGGAGCGTGAGGCGCGTATCTGCCGGCTGCTCAAGCACTCCAACATCGGTGAGTGACTGGGGACACCAGGGGGGTCTCACCACTGTGGACCTGCTTGGGGCCACCCCGGGACACCCTATATGACACCCTGGGGTTACGTTGGGTGTCCCTCTGGGGATGTATGGGGTCCCACCCTGGGGTCTGTCTGGGTGCCACTTTTGGGACACTGGGTGTGGAGGTGTGGGCTGCATGTGACGTAGACACACGTGGGTGCCACATATAGTGGCTGTGGTAGGGGACCAGGGAGTACATGGGGGGCTGAGACTGAGCCTGTCCCTGTCCCCATCTGGTCCCCACAGTGCGACTCCACGACAGCATCTCTGAGGAGGGGTTTCATTACCTCGTCTTTGACCTGTGAGTGTGGCAGGAGAATCTCAGAGCTTTGGGCGGGGCTCAGGGGCTCCTGGGGGGTCACAAGGTGATATGGTGCCTGACTGTGTTTCAGGGTGACGGGTGGCGAGCTCTTTGAGGACATCGTGGCACGGGAGTACTACAGTGAGGCTGATGCCAGGTGAGCCTTCACCCCACCACGCACCCCCTAAAGCCCTGGACATCCCCAGCCACCTGTACCCTGCACCCTGGGAGGCCTGCAGGGATGGGGTAGCTCCAGCAAGGCAGGCAGGGGGGCAGCCAGTGGGAGGGGGGGTGCACCCCCTCGGCCCCTGTGTTATTGTAACCCCTCCTGGCTCCATCCTGCTGTTGGGTGGGGTAAGGCCCCCAGGTGGGGCCCCCCCCATATTCCACTTCCCACCCCGTGCTTCCCCCTCTGCCTCTGAGTCCTGGCACTATCATGGCCTGTGCTGGGGGGGCTGGTGGCAAGTGGGGGGCCCCCAGGGCCCCTCCTGTGCTGTCTCCAGCCCCCCAGCACCCCGTGTGCCACCATGTGCCCCTCCCCGTGGTCTCTGGGCTTTCACAACATTGTTTCTCCCCTTCTCTCGTTCCCCCCATCTCCGCCCCCCCTGTCCCTGTCCCCCTCGTGCCCTCACCTCCTTCATCCATTCCCCCCATCCCTCTGTCCCTCTCGTCTCCCATCACACATTGCTCGGGCTCTGTGCGTGTCCGTGTGTCCATCTGTATATCCGTTTGTCCCACGGCTGCCCTCCGCTTGCTGCCCCCCAGCCCTTGCCCCCTGTTTTGCCTCCTACAGTTGTCCTTGCCCCCAAAATGCCCCTTATCCTCCCATCCCTGTCTCCTGCCTCTTTCTCCCACCCCTTTACCCTCAACCTGTCCCCACACCCTGACCGCCACTTCTTGCCTCCCCCCCCTTTACCTCATCCCACCCCGTCAACCTGCTCCCTCACTCCCACCCCCTTTACCTCATCCTGCCCCCCATCCTGCCCCCGTCTCCTATCCTCTACCCCTCCATCCTGCACCCCTTCACCCCATTCCTGCCCCCCTCCCACACCTTTGCCCTATCCTGCCCCCATATCCTGCCCCCTTTCCCACCCCTAACCCTCCATCCTGGCCCCCTGCCCCCGCCCCCCGTTCTGTTTTGCAGTCACTGTGTCCATGAGCTCTTTGCCCGCGTTCCTCCCACCCATCACTTTGCCCCTGAGCAGAGGGAGCCGCAGGTCAGTATCTGGGGGGGGCCGGGGGGGCCATTTCCCCCTCGCTGCCCCCACCCACCGCTGCCCCCGCTTCCCGGCCCCCCCGCTCCCCTCGTCAGGACCCTGCTGTGGGGCTTTCTCCTCACTCTTTTTTCTCCCTGACCGCTCCTTTTTTGCCCCACCCCTCATAGGGAGGTTGTCCCCCCTAATGCCCCTGCTCCCCCAGCTAGGTGGGGCCCCCCTTCACCCCCATTTCAGGCTCTCATCCCCTTGCTCCTTCCCTCTTTCTTTCTTGTCTCGTCTCCATCCGTGCACTGCCCCCCCCGCCACATCCTTTGTTCCCCCCCTTTCCCCGTGAGTCCTGTATGGGGGATCCCAGTGTCTGGGCAGCAACAGGGGAATGGGGGTTTCCCATGGAGGACAGGGGGAAGGCACAAAAGCACCACTGGGATGACACCCCATGGCTCTGTGCCAAGGTTGGAGCTCACCTGGTGGGTGCTGAGGGGTGACCCCCAGCCAGTGACCATCCCCACCAGGATCACCCCCAGCCAGTGACCCCCAAGGGATGATGCCACAGGCATGACCCCTAGTCAGTAACCCC
The DNA here is from genome assembly GCF_009819655.1 of Sylvia atricapilla. Lineage (NCBI taxonomy): Eukaryota > Metazoa > Chordata > Aves > Passeriformes > Sylviidae > Sylvia > Sylvia atricapilla. The sequence goes on from NC_089167.1 coordinate 128,656, forward strand.
CTTGGAGTGAAAACCCTGGGATGATGCCCCAGGATTGACCCCTAAGGGATGACCCCCAGACAGTGATATGCCCCCAGGGTGATAGACCCCAGGATGGAGTGACACCCTCAGGGATGACCGCCCCTCAGGTAGTGACATCCCCATAGGTGTCCCCTCGGCAATGACCCACCCCAGGTGGACTCTCCCCAAGGGTAAGCCCTCTGGGTGACTCCCCCAGGTGGTGATCCCCCAGGAGTACCCCCAGGGGTGATGCCCCAAGGCTGACCCCCCTGGCAGGGGTACAGAGGCGTTGTCATGCACAGCACCCACAAATCCAAGGTCACCACTTGTTTTTGTTAGTACCCCCCTGTGTGCAGTTGGGTCCTAGCAGTGGGACAGAGGGGTTGGTTTGGAGGTGCAGGTCGTGGACAGGGGGCGTGGGAGGTGGGGGAGCAGTGAACCTCTGACCCCCCTGCCATTTGCACGCAGCCACTGCATCCAGCAGATCCTGGAGGCTGTCCTGCACTGTCACCAGATGGGGGTGGTCCACAGGGATCTCAAGGTAAGTGTGTCCTCCCAAGCCCCATCCATCCCTCTGCCTCTCTGCCCCTCTCCCTCTGCCCAGTTCTTGGAGTCCCCACAACCTGGGGGTGCCCCTGGCCTAGTAGGCTCTGGGGAGTCACTGAGATCTTGCTGGGCTTGGGGGATCTCCTCAGCTCTGAGCACTCCCAGCTACCTTTTCTGGGGATGTGCATATGTCCCCCAGTTGTGGCACAGTTCTGCGCTCCTGCAGGGTCTCACTGCACCCCCCCCCCCCCACCGTTTCCATTTCCCCAGGGGAATGTGAACTGGTGGGAATGGGGGCATGAAGGTGGGAGCAGGTGGAGTTTGGTTGGGAGAGTCAGGACAGGACACAAGGGGATGATGGTTGGGACATGGAGGGATGGTGGGATACAGGGGGATGCTGGGATAGGGGGCCAGTGTTGGGATGAGTCCAGTGAGACATGGGATGACCCTGAGCTGGCCATGGTACTGTGCCATCCAGCACCCTTGGCCATTGGCAGAGGGCACCCACGGCCACAGCCCCACAGCAGATAGCCAGCTGATGGGCAGGACCTAGTCAATGGCAGCGGTTAAGTCTCTCTTTTTGCCCCATCCCTTCTCTTTCTCCCCCCATGTCTGTGCCCGGTGCTGTCCATGCCTGGTGCTCCCTGTGCCCGGTGACTGCATAGCCGGAGAACCTGCTCCTGGCCAGCAAGTGCAAAGGGGCAGCAGTGAAGCTGGCGGATTTTGGCCTTGCCATTGAGGTGCAGGGGGATCAACAGGCTTGGTTTGGTGAGTGCTGTTGCCCATCCTGCCCACCACAGCCCCAGCCCCTGCCCACTGTGTCCTGCTCACCATGTGCTGTGTCTGCTGTCTCCCTCCATGTCCACTGAGTCCCTGCTCCGTTTCTGTTGCATCTGCCCCATGCCCACCACAATCCTATCCCATACCCACCATGTCCATGCCTCTGTGCCCACAGCATCTTGCCCTGTCCCCACCATGTCTACCCCTGCCCAGCACATCCCTGCCCCATGCCTATGTCTCAGTCCTGTGTCCTGCTCAGTCCTTGTCCCCTCCCACTGTGGCTCACCTGTCTCTACTCACCCATCTCTCTGTCCCTGTTACAGGATTTGCTGGCACACCTGGCTACCTGTCCCCCGAGGTCCTGCGCAAAGAGGCCTATGGCAAACCGGTGGACATCTGGGCATGTGGTAAGGGCCAATCCCTGCCCAGTCCCTGCCTGGTCCCTGCCCCTTCTCCACCCCCATCCCAGACCTGGACCCGGTCCCAGTCCTGAACCCTGCCCTGTCCCTACCCCAGTCCCTGTCCTGATCCCTGCCCAGCCCCTGCCCAATGCCTGCCCAATCCCATCCCACCTGGTCCCATTCTGATCCCATCCCACTCCCATTCTGGCACTTTCCAGACTCCGTTCTAGTCTTATCCAATTCCCATCCTAGTTTCACCTTCTTTCCAATGCCATTTCTGTGTTGGTTCCAGTTCCTGTTCCAGCTCTGATCCCATCCTGGGGCCATCCCGTGCCATATGTCCCGGCAGTGCCACACTGTCCCCTGTTCATGCCGTCCTGGCAGCACAGGGGACAGGCTATATTGGGAATAACTGCTTTGTCATGGGGAAATTGCAGGGGTGGAGGGAGCCAGGGGTGGTTTGGGGTCCCTGCACTCCCCTAACCCCACTCTCCCTGGCTCAGGGGTCATCCTGTACATCCTGCTGGTGGGCTACCCGCCGTTCTGGGATGAGGACCAGCACAAACTCTACCAACAAATCAAGGCCGGGGCCTATGATGTAAGTCCCCGGTGCCAGGACCCCATGCCCTGTGGCAGCTGGCCCATTAACTCTGGAACCTACTGAGGGACAATACAGCTAATCTTTAGCAGGCAGAGCCTGGGGGTGGCTTTGGACCATGTCTTTGGTCACTGGCTGGGGTTATGTAGGGATGTAGAGTGACACACATGCCGTGGAGCTGCCCCTCCACAGCTGTCACCCCCATGTACCTCTGCTTCCCTAGTTCCCTTCACCTGAGTGGGACACAGTCACCCCTGAAGCAAAAAACCTCATCAATCAGATGCTGACCATCAACCCTGCCAAGCGCATCACAGCCCATGAGGCCCTCAAGCACCCGTGGGTCTGCGTAAGTGCAGTGTGTCCCCCCAGTGTGTGTCACCCCAGTCCAGTGACCGCTGGCACCTGGTGCTGACCCCGCTGACCCCACTGTCCCCCACAGCAACGTTCTACCGTGGCCTCCATGATGCACAGGCAGGAGACAGTGGAGTGTTTGAAAAAGTTCAATGCCCGAAGGAAGCTCAAGGTGAGGGGGCTGGTGGGGGAGGTGTGGGCTGGGGTCAGTGCTTATCCTCCCACCACCACCCTGCCTTCTCCACGGGGCTCTCCTGTGGGACCCGCCCCTGTCCACTCTGGGACCTCTGCCCTGCCTTCTGTGGGACGTTCTCCTGTTCGCTGTGGGACCCCTGCCTTGCCCCCTCTGGCAGCACCTGGTATGACACGTTCTTACCCCGGCACGCATCTGGGCCTTCCTGTGCCCTTGCATGGGGCACAGTCCCTTCCCATTGGGTCTTGTGGTCCCACTCTGGTGTGCCTGGTGCTCTGCTGTGGGCTTTGGTCCCACCCCACAGTGAGGCACAGTCCCACCTGTCCCTGCCCAGTATCTTCCCCTGTGCTATGGCTCTAGCCCGCTCCCATCCAGCTGCACCCCCTAACCTACATCCTCTGTCCCATTGCCTGGTCCCATGGCTCCTTCCTGCCCCCTAGTCCTGCAAACCCCTCTCCCAATTCCCAGTCCCATGGGCCACCTCTTGTACCACCCCCATCCCATCACCCCATTTCTCCCGCTCCATCTCACCCACTCCCCATCACACCCTGCACTCCCAGGGCCCCATCCTGCCTGTCCCACCCCAGCACCCTCTCCCCTGCTCACTCTGCCCCTCCCTGCAGGGTGCCATCCTCACCACCATGTTGGCTACCAGGAACTTCTCAGGTAAGGGGGGGGCTCCCACTGGCCAGGGGGGCCGGGGGCCGCAGCTCCCCCTCCCAAGCTCCCCCTGGGCCGGTGCCCCCCTCTCTCTATCTCGCTGTCTTTCTCTCTTTCTCCCCTCCCTTCCTTAACCCCCCCACCCATTTTTTCCCCATCGGTGAGGAACGGGGCATGTGGTAGCCAAGGTGGGGGCAGGACCCGGCCCCCCCCGCCCCACGCACACAGCAGCAGGTAGTGCCCGGTCCCCGTGTGTCCCCCCCCACTCCGGTGGCTGGCGGGGGGGCGACACGGGGAGGGGGATGGAACAGCAGCAGCCACACCCCAGGCCTGAGGCCAGGGTGATGGGCACCCCAGGAGTTCTTGTTTGGGGGGAGGGGGGAAGGTGGGGGTCCCGGCTGCAGCCCCTCCCCGCCCCCCCTAACAGGAGCTCTGCTCCCTCTCTCTCTCTCTCGTGGCCCGCAGTGGGCAGACAGACCACCGCTCCTCCCACCATGTCGGCGGCCGCTGCCGGGGCCCCCCTGGGGCTGGTGGAACAAGGTAGACGCGTCTGCAAAGGGCCCCCCCCGGCCCCCCCCGGCCCCGCTTGGTCTCTGTGTGTCCCCAGATCCTTTATCCCTATGTCACCCTCTTCTCCCAACCATCCTCCCTGCCTCCCACTTCCCCAACGGGTTTCGGGTGCCCTCCTCGGAAATTGGAGCGCATGCATGGCCCCCCGGCATTGCCCCCACCCGCAGCCCTCCAGCCTCTCCCCCTCCCCGCTGGCATCACGAGATGCCGCTGTCCCCCCTGCTGTCATCCCGCAGCTGGCCCCGGGGGAAGGATCTCTGCACCAGCCCCCAGCCCCAAGGTGGGGCTGCTGAGTGCTTGACCCTGGGCCAGTGGTTTCTGGAGGGGGACACACTGGTGGCATCCCCAGGGTCCACATCTGGGTCAACAGTGAGGAGCTGGGGGTGGGGAGGTAATATTAGGGTGTGTCCCCCCACTGTTCCCACCCCACAGCACTGCCCCCCTCATGCACACAGAGGGGGCACACCGGTGCATGGAAGGGGGAGCAAGTGGGCTGCATGTCCTGTGTCCTCCCGTACCCCCCCTGCATCCCCACCTCGCATGTGCCCCCCCCTCGCATGTGTCTCCCCTGGCACGTGCCCCCCCCAGCATGTGCCTCCCCACAGCTTCTGAGAGCTGCAGCCAGTGTTTGTGATGCTGCGAAACACTCGGTGGGTCTTAAACCATCCCCCATACAAAGGGCTACCACTGGCCCCCCTGCCAGGGGTCCCCCTCTCCCACCCCCCAATTTGGCTCTGGTTTAAACCCCCACCTCTCAGCGCCCGCCTGCTTTCAGAGGAGGGACCGGGACCCTTGGGAACACCCTGCTAGGGACTCCTGAGGAGACATACGTCCACAGGGGAGGGATGTGTGGGTCATCTCTTCCTCCCCACATCTGCCCTCCCCTTCCTTTGGTGCTGGTGGGTGCCACCCTGCTGTCACTGGACTTGTCACTGCACATCCCCCCTCAACTTGTGATGCTAGTGGGGGGAGGGGTCCCTCAGTGTGGAGAAATGACGAGGATGCTCAAGGTGACACCCCTTGCCTTCCACACCCCCACAACCACTTTTGTCCCCATCACCCCCTATTCCCCCTCTGGCCAGAGATCATGGTAGCAGTGACAGATGCTCATACCCATGCCCATCCATGTCTCCCTCCAGGGAGACAGGGGGGGAGCAGGTGGCCGTCCCCACTCCCTGTACTCAACTCATCTTTTTTATGTTCTTTTTTTATGTTTTTCCCCTTTTCCTCCTTCCCCCACCCCGTTTCTCTCTTGCTCCCCTCCCCACTCCTCTCTCTCGCTTTCCTCTCTGCATTTCTCCAAGGTAAGCCAGCCCTGTCCCCCCGATGTGGGGGCCACCAGGATGGGGACCCCCCTCAGGTTGGGGGCACCTCCTCCGAGTCTGAGGACCCCCTGAGTTTGGGGACCCCTCCCTCCAGAATGGAGACACCCTGCCTGGATGGGGATCTCCACAGGTTGAGGACATCCCTCCCAGGATGGGGACAGCCCCCAAGGTTGGGGACCCTCCTAAGTTTGGGAACCTCCCACTGGGATGGGGACACCCATCAGGATGGGAATAGCCCCACAAGGTTGGGGAAACCCGTCCCTGGATGGGGATGCTCTCTTCCCCCAGGATGGGGACCTTCCTGAGACTGGGGATCCCTCCAGGTTGGGGACACCCCTCTCAGCATGGAGAACCCCCAAATGGGGATTCCTGGGATGGGGACACCCCACCCAACATGGAGACTCTCCCTCTAAGGGAACACCCCCACGATGAGGACACCTCTCCCAGCATGGGGACACCCCTCAAAATGGAGACCCCTTACAATGGGGACACCCCTCCCTGCATGGGGGCTACCCCTCCAAAATGGGGACCTCCCCCAGGATGGGAACACCACCTTCCTTCTGTGTTCCCCCTCTCTGACACTGGGGTGGCAGGTGCTGCCAGCACCCAGGGTGGGATCAGGTTGGGTGGCTGGGAAGGGTCCGGGTTTGGGGGGACATGCAGTGTCTCTTGTGCTGGGGGGGGAGCACTGACACTGTCTCCTCCCACAGCAGCTAAGAGCTTACTGAACAAGAAGGCAGACGGCGTGAAGGTGAGGGGCCAGAGGGGCTGGACGGAGGCTGGGATGGGCTGCTTCCCCGCCATACCACTGAGCCCCTTCCATCTCTCTCCTCCAGCCCCAGACCAACAGCACCAAAGGCAGTGCCGGTGTCACCAGCCCCAAGGGGACCCTCCCGCCCACCGCTCTGGTAGGTGCCGCCGACGCTGCACCCCGCAGATCTCCCATCCCATCGGATCCATCCCACCAGCCCATCCCATCCATCACCATGCGCGCACCCCGATCAACTGTTCCTGGGGTCGCTGGGGAGGGGGAGTGTCCCAAGGATGGAAAGGGGTATGCAGGACATGGGCACAGCGTGACCCCACTGGACAGACAAGGTGGGTGAAGGGTACAGGCATGTGGACAGCCCCGCATCTCCCTCAGTCATGGGGACAGTGACGTGAGAGCAGGACACAGTCATGCAGGTGTCCTACCATAGGGACAAGGTAGGTCCAGGACACAGACAAAGATATTTCTGCCGTGGGAACAGCAAGGTGGGTGCAGGATACAGGCATAAGAATGTCCTGGGAACCAAGGGTATGAGTATGGGGGTGCCCCACCATGGAAACACGGTGGGTGCCGGGTACAGGCATAGATGTTCCATAATGGAGACAAGGTACAGGCAGGAGGATCCGGGTGACACGGATGGCAAGGTGGGTGAAGGGTTGGGGGACGGGGACACCCTGCGATGCCAATGGCAAGTGCAGGGTCACAAGGATGGGGCTGCTGACTGTGACCTCACAGGGGCAGGATCCAGACACAGGACAGGACTGCCCAGCTGGCACAGGGAGTGTGGGAACATAAGTAAAGGTGTGGCTGTCTAGAACAGCAGGTGCAGGATTTGCGGGTGCTCTGACAATGCCAACAGAAGGTGGGTGGAGGATGTGGGTGCAGGGATGCCCACTGTCATCTTCATGGCACAAGGGGTGCAGCACAAGGGCGGGGTGTGGTACTATGAGGGCAGGATACAGGCAGGGTGATACCCAGCTATGTACTGGGGAAGGTGTGCCTCGTTGGTCAGTGAGTGCAGGATATGGAGAAAGGGGTGCCTACCCCACACAGTGATGTGTGGCAGCAGGAAGCTGTGGATGGGGGAGGTGCTCAGGATATGGGCACTGGGATGGTCAGGATCCTGACACAGGGATGGTTGGGATGCAGGCAGCAGGATGGTTGGGATTCAGACACAGGGATGCCCAAGATGCTCAGATGCATGGTGAGTGGAGCCCCTGGGCACCGGGGTGCAGGACAGGGGCACGGAGCTGCCCTCCAGCGCATCCTTTTGGTCTCACTTTGTCTTTCCCTCGGCTCTGCCTACCTCTTTCCCCCCTTTCTTCCCCCTTCATGTCTGTGAATTAAACCATTTGGCTTTGCTGGACTAATGACTCTCTGCTTCTCTCCCCCCTCTCTATCCCCTTCCCAAATCCGGTCTGGGTCTCTCCTCGCCCCTGTCCACGTGCTGCTCAATCCGTCGTCCCCCCTCGTTGTCCCCTCCGGGCTCTCGCTTCCCCCTACCCCCGCCTCTGTCTCTCTCCCTTCTCCCATAGGAGCCTCAAACTACTGTAATTCATAACCCCGCGGACGGCACCAAGGTATCGCTGCCCCTGCTTTCCACCTCCATCCTCCCCCCAGCATCAGCCATGTCGTGGGGGGGGTGATGTGGACGAGGAGTGTGCACGGGGCGCGGTGACAGTGGGGTCCCCCTGTGGCATCCAGCATTGTTGGGGTCCTGCCAAGCCCTGGCCGGGCTTGTCCCCCCATCCCCCCGGGGCCAGGTCTGACCCCCCTGTTTGTGTCTCCCCCCCAACCGCCGCCGTCCTGTGAGCAGGAGTCCTCCGACAGCACCAACACCACCATTGAGGACGAGGACACCAAAGGTGACGGGCGCAGGGGGCGGCAGGGTTGCACTGGGACGCACTGGGAGGGAGCTGCGATGCACTGGGGTGGTGCTAGGATGCATTGGGGTGCACTGGAATGGCACTGGGGTGCACTGAGAGGGTCTTGAAATGCACTGGGATGGTGCTAGGATGGCACCAGTATGCATTGGGGTGCACTGGAATGGAACTGGGATGGCTTCAGGATGCACTGGGATGGCACTGTGATGGACAGTTGTGGTGGCACTAGGATGCATTGGGATGCACTGGGAGTGTGCTAGAATGCACTGGGGTGGAGCTGGTATGTGCTGGGATGACACTAAGATGCACTGGGGTGCACTGGAATGGCACTGGGATGGCAGTAGTATAGCACCAGAATGCATTTGGTTCACTGGGATGCACTGGAGCAGCTCTGAAATACACTGAGATGAAGCCGGAATGGCATAAGAGTGTGCTGGGGTGTGCTGGAATGGCACTAGGATGAGTTGGGGTGGCACTTGGATGCACTGGGAGTGTGCTGGATGGAATGCATTGGAATAGAGCTGGGATGCATTGGGTTGGTATCAGGATGCCTTGAATTGCACTGGGATGAACTGGGGGTGGAACTGGCATGGCACAAAGATGCAGTTGGTGCACTGTCATGTGCTGGGACAGCACTGGAATGCACTGGGTGGGATTTGGGATAGCAACAGGATGCATTGGGATGGCACTGGGATAGTGCTAGGATTCACTGGGGTACACTGGAATGGCACAGGGATGCATTATGGTTGTACTGGCACATTTCTGGGATGCACTAGGCGAGTGTTCAGATGCACTGGAATGCATCTGGAGTGTGCTAGGCTGGAGCGGGGCTGACACTAGGATTCATTGAGATAGCACCAGGATGCACTGGGAGCACACTGGTAGGGTACTAGGATGCATTGGAGTGCACTTGGATGGAAATGGTATAGATTGTGACATGCTGGAATGGCACTGGAATGGCAACTAAGGTTCATTGAAAAGGCACTGGGGTGGCATCAGGATGCACTGTGGTGATACTGGAACACATTGGGCTGGTACCAAGGGAGGCCCTAGGTAGAACTGAGCTGTACTGGGATCTGCTGGAATGCCCTGGCATAGCAGTGAGACACAGCATGTTGGCAATGAGATGTAGTGAGAGGTCACTGACACAAGCTGTGGAGTGTACTGTTATACTCTGGAGTAGTACTGGGTTATACTGGGATAGAAATGGGCTGTGTTGGAATGCACATTAGTGGCTAGGAGGGCATAGGAGTGACATTGGGATGCACTGGGACAAACTGGGATATAGTCAAGTGGCACTGAGGTGGTTGGAACACATTAGGGTGACAAAAGAATGCACTGGGGAACCCTGGGATACAGTAGAACCCTAAGATTAATTGAGATACATTGGAGTGGCTGTGGGATGCACTGGATGGAACTGGGGTATACTGGCATGCACTAGAATGGTACTAGGATGCACTGGGAAGCAGTAGAATGGTACTGGAATGGTACTGGGATGTATTTGGATATACTAGAATAACATCAGGACACAGGAGATTGGCACAGAGATGCAGTGAGATATTACTGGGATGCACCAGGGCAAACTGGAGTGTACTGATATGCTCTGGAATAGCACTGGGAGATACTGGGATGGAACTGGGCTGTGTTGGAATGCACTCAAGTGGCATGGGATGCACTAGGGTAAAACTAAGGTGACTGGGATGGCATCAGGATGAAGTGAGTCATTGGGATATAGTGGGATGGGCTACACTGGAATGATACTTGAACACACTGTAATTGCACTGGCAAACACTGGAATTCAACAGCATGATACTGGGATGCACTGGGATGGAACTGGAATATACTAGAAGGGCACTGGAACACAGTAGGTTGGCACTGAGTTGCATTGAAATGCAGTGGGATGGCCCTGAGATGTACTGGTGTAAATTGGGGTGTATTGGGATGCCCTGGAATGGTATTGGAACACTCTGGGATCACTCTTCATTCACTCATTCACTTCATTCACTCTGGGATGTGACTGAAATGTAGTGGAATGGCACTAGAGTGTACTGGGCTGTCACTGGAATGCAGTAGGATTGCACTAGACTGTAAGTGGGGTATATTGGAATGCACTGGGCTGGCCCTGGGATGCACTGGGAAGTAATATGATAGTACTGGGATGCATCAGAGGACACTGGAGCCTCTCTGGGATGCACTAGGATTGCACTGGGATCTATCAGGATGCACTTGCATGGAACTGTGAGGGTACAGGGATGCACTGGAATATCACTGAGACAGTGGAATTGCACTGGGAAACACTGGTATGGAACTGGCTGTTTTGTGATGGCACTGGGATATACTGGGACTTGCAGGAGTAATGCTGGGATGTACTTGGAACTACTGGGACATGCTGAGCAGGCACTGGGATGCTTGAGCATGCTGGGAGGACACTAGATAGCACTGGGACATGCAGGGGTTGCACTGGGCTAGCAATGAAACATGCTGAGAGGATTATGTGAATACTGGTGTGGTAGAGCTGTGGTAGTCCTGGGAGCACAGTGGTCCCTATCTGTCCCCAAGGGCCTTCTGTCCCCAAAGGGTGTCTGTCTGTCCCCATGGTTTCTGTGTCTGTCCTCAAGGTCCCTGTGTCTGCCCCTGTGGTCTGTCTGCCCTCATGGTCAGTCTGTCTGCCCCCAAGGTCCCTGTGTTTTTCCCCACGGTCTGTCTGTCCCCAAGGTTTTTCTGCCCCCAAGGTCTGTCTGTCTGTCCCTGTGTCTGTTCCCATGCCTCCCCTTCATGTCCCATGTCCATCCCCACATCCCGTCCACCCACCCCCACGGTGTCACCGCGGGGCTGGGGCAGTGGCAGTGACAGTGACGTGCCCCCAGCCCGCAAGCAGGAGATCATCAAGATCACGGAGCAGCTCATCGAGGCCGTCAACAACGGGGACTTCGAGGCCTACGCGTGAGTGGGGCAGGGCCGGGTGGGGCGGGGCAGGGCCAGGTGGGGCTGGGCCAGGCGGGGCCACTCTCACCTGCTGCCTGCAGGAAGATCTGCGATCCGGGGCTCACCTCCTTTGAGCCCGAGGCATTGGGCAACCTGGTGGAGGGGATGGACTTCCACCGCTTCTACTTCGAGAACTGTGAGTACCCGACCTGCCTGTGCCACCTACCCATCTTGCCTGCCCTGCCCAGCCTCTCCCTGTCCAGCCCAACCCGATCCATCCCATCTCCCTGTCTCCTTCGCTGTCCCCTGTCTCTTGCCCACTGCCTGCCCATCCTGGTCACCTCGCCTGCTTGTCCCCAGCCCTCCCCTGCTGGGCCGTCCATTTGCTTGCACTGCCCCCCCGCCCCGCGCCCCTTCCCCTTCAAGCTCCTCACCCGTTCCCCGCCCCGTCGGTGCACATCCCCCTGCCCGTGCCAGCCCCGCTGACCTCGGCCGCCCCGCAGTGCTCTCCAAGAACAACAAGCCGATCCACACGACCATCCTGAACCCACACGTGCACGTCATCGGGGAGGACGCGGCCTGCATCGCCTACATCCGCCTCACCCAGTACATCGACGCGCAGGGCCGGCCCCGCACCAGCCAGTCCGAGGAGACCCGCGTCTGGCACCGCCGCGACGGCAAGTGGCAGAACGTCCACTTCCACGGTTCGGGGGCCCCCGTTGCCCCGCTGCAGTGAAGGTGAGGGTGGGCTTGGGGCTCGGGGGGACGGGGAGCCCCAGTTGTGGCTCACCAGGGTGTCCCCACAGAGCTTGCGGTGGCTGTCCTGGTTCCAGCCCGATGGAGACGGCGATGGGAGCCGAGGCGGCAGCCGGAGCTGCGGCCCCCCGAAGCACGCGTCCGCATGCCTGTCCCCCCTACCCTGGCCCCTGCTCCCCCCTCCAGTGCCTGTGTTTGCAGAAAACAAAAAGACAAAAAAAAAAAAAAAAACACAAAAAAAAAAAAAAAAAAAAAAAAAAAAAAAACCCAAAAAAAACAAAAACCCAAAATGATGAAGACAACAAAAAAAAAAAAAAAAAAAAAGGAAAAAATGAAAGGGGGAAAACCCACCCCAATCCCAAACCCACCCACACCCCCAAACCCAACCCAGCTGCTCGGCCACAGGCGAGGGCGCTGGGGGGCTCAGCCCCCCCCCTCGGCCCGTCTCTGCTGGGGGGGGAAGGGGGGGTCCCGGCCCCCCTCCCAGCTGTGCTCGTGGCGTGTTGCTGTCGCTGGTGGTGGATGTTGTTCTTTGGGCTCCGCTTTGCTCTGTCCTGCCCCAGCCCCTGTACATAGAGAGAGCTATTTATTTTTGAATTCCCACGGGGGTGCCCAGCAATTGGGGGGCTGCCAGGGTGTGAGTGAAGTGGGGGGGATACACACAGACTCTCTCCCCTCCACCCCACTCCAGTGCCTCCCCTGGGAGTGCTGCCTATGGGGGCCCGAGGCTTTTCCTGGGCACTGCTGAGCAGGGAACACAGCAGGTGCCTTTGGGAGGGTCCACCAGCTGTACCCCCACATCCCCATCCCACTGATCCTCACTCCAGCACCCCATGTCACAGTTGCCAGCTCCAGGTGCTGGCAGGTTTTGGCAAGGGGGATGTGGGTGCCATGTCAGGGGGCAGAGGGCAGCCGGGGGGGTGTTGGGGTTCGGGGTGGGAGGCTCAGGACGATCCAGCCAGCACTGACGCAGCATCGAAAGCACTTTAGACTAAGAGAATGGGTCTCTTAGGGGGCACAGGCTGCTCCGCCGGAGACCCCCCAGCACAGGGGCACCGGCAGCACATCCTGCACCCCCCCTCCCATGGCCAGCGCTCGGGGGGACCCCGTCACCCCCAACCCCCCATCCCTGGAGAGGCATCACTCGACTCCCAGGCGCTCCCCACACGATTTCCCAGGGCATCCCCACCATGCTGAGGGCTGGTTTTGGCTGGGGGAGAGGGGGCGGGATGGGCGGGGGATATTAATTATTTTTTAATTATTCTGATGATTTCTCTGCATGCCCTTTGCGCGGGAGCAACCCTCGGGCGCTAATGCTGTATGTCGAGGAGCTGAGCTGTTCCTGTCCCATGAATGCTGGTGGATCGTTGCCAAATTTTTCTCTTTCCTCCCCTCTCCTCTCATTCTTTTTCTGTCTCCTCCTCCCCAGCATATCCCCCCCATGCCCTTCCCCCCAAAAAAACCTTCTGTCTTTTCTTTCTGAGCCTTGTAAGTGTAAAAGATGACTCTGATTTCGTTTTTGTCTCGGGAAAACTGCAAATAAATTATGAGGAAAAACCAATGATGATTAAAGTAAGAGGCGGAGAGGGAAGGCCAAGTGCATCCATCCCTGCCGGGGTGCCCAGGACATGTCCATCTGAAATCCCACCCCGGGGTGCCTCAGAGAGCGAACAGGGCTTCAACTGCCAAAGACGACTTTATCCCCCTGGCCAGCGCAGCCAGGGCACACAAACAAACCAGAGCACCGCGAGGTACAGCCCAAGCCCGACTTTTCCCTTCCCGATGAGGAGGAAGAGGAGGCAGTGAGGGCTGCTGGGCCCTGGCAGGTACTGAGTCCCCCCCCCCACCCTGGCTGGTGGGAGCAGCAGAGGGGCTCTGAGGTGCAGGGCAGGCTGGTGAACTCCCCACCTCCCCCAGCACCAGGACATGGCTCCAGGCTCACCACCATGGGGAGAAGTTGCCCGGGAGGCAGTGAGCACCCTCCGCTCTAGACACATTTTTCCCTTCCTCCCTTCTCCCACCCCCCCCAGCTCACCCTTAGGACACAAATACATAAAAGCCCCCCAGCCCCTGGGATGGCAGAAGGGGGCTCTGCCTGCCCCCTCAGCCCCCCACACAGCAGTGGGGGGCTCCTCCAGGCTTCCCAGGGGGTGTCAAGGCAGGGAACTGTGTGGCCGGGTACCCCCTGGTCCAAGCTGTCCTAGGAACAGCAAGGGGGGTCTTCGGTGTGGACCACCCCCCATGGGTGCCAGCCCAATGCCAGTCTTGGTGTCCCCTTAAGGTGGACAACAGTCACATCAGCCCAGGGGTCTGAGGACCCCTGGCCCAGCCCCAGGAACACCCATGGGGTGGCTCTGGAGGGGGGTGGAGGGCTGGTGGTCCAGAGGTGGAGATCCCAGGCTCCACGTCACATGATTTCACAGCAGGAATTCTGCTTTCGGGCCTAAGCAGAGAAGGAAAATGATTGGTAAGGCTCCCCAAGAATTTGCGGTTCCCAAGGCCACCCACCTGAGGTCCCACACAGCCCCTCTCCTGCTGGACGAGGCCAACATAGCACAAAGGTTGATGACCCAGAGGCTCCTTTCCTTTTGGCCAGAGCTGCTGCCAGGAACGGGGATGGGCATCAGCCCCCACCCATGGCAGGGTGCAGGACACTCCCAGTGAGGGGCTGGGGAGCTCTGCAGCTGGAATTGGGCTGCAGGTCTCCAGGCCCAAAGCCTGCAACAGAGGTGATCCCTGCCTGGTACCCACAGCTGTGGCCCAGGATTCATCCATTGTGGGTGACCCCCCAGGATGACACTCCACCCATTCCCAGCTCCCTCAGAGCGGGGCTGACCCTCCACACCCACCGTTTTGTAGAAGGCTTTGGATTGTGCCCCCAGCACCTCCGATTTGGAGACCAGGTCGTCCAGCTTCTCCCCACGCTCCAGCAGTGATTCCATAGTGTTGTGCTGCCAGAGAAACATGTGCTGACCCCCAGGCCCACACCATTCTGCAGCAGGAGATGGGGATGCCACCACCCCTCATCCCACCTTCCTACAACCCCCCCCAGCTCTGCAGCCCCAAGGGAGATGGGAACTTGGCCAGGGGCAGGAGCAGCAGAGCTCCCACAGAGTCACCAGGCAGAGAGACTGCCATTTGGAGGATGGGTCAGAGCCCTGGTGCTTGTGTCCAGACAGCTAGGAAAAGCCCAAGGAGAAAAAAGGAAGGAAGTGACTTAAGGGGAAGAGAAAAGGAAGCTCCCACATCAGGGAGGTCTCTGGGGAATGGCCGGGGGTGACTCTACCCTGCGGCCTCACCAGGATGATTTTGGTCTCATCCAGCTCCGCCTGCACTCGGGTCATCGGATCAGCATCCCGGGGGTTCTGGAGAGAAACATGGCACTGGCTGCACCGCAGGGACACCAAGGTCCCCGGGTCCATCAGCATCCCCACCTGTGCCAGTGTTGCCTGTCTCCCCTGCCATTTTCAGGGGCAGCAGGAAACACAGGAACACTCTGTACTGGTGCCCTGCAGGGTCTCGGGGGTCTGTACCTGGTATTTGCTGAGGTATCCATCCAAGGCAGAGTAGTTGATGGTGGCAGGTGACCCCGAGGGCCAGTCCATCTTGCTGACCTGCCTGGAGAACTCATCCAGCACCTGCCAGGTGAGGAAGCAGCAGTTGCCATCCAGGAGCCACAGCTGTGGGGCCACAGCAGCTGGAGGGGCTTTGTTGATCAAAACAGGAGATCTAGAGATTTTTGGGAAGGGACCTTACAGATCATCCACACCCCTGCCATGGGCAGGGAGACCTTCTACTACCAGATTATTCCAAGCCCTGTCCAAACTGGCCTTGAACACTTCCAGGAATGGGGCAGCCACAACTTCTTTGAGAAACCTGTGAAACCCTACCAGCCTACAGGGAATTCTTCCCAATATCTCATCGAACCCTGCCCTCTGGCAGTGGGAAGCCATTTCCCCATGTCCTGTCACTCCAGGCCCTTGTCCCAAGTCCCTCTTCATCTCTCTTGGAGCCCTTTTAGGTGCTGGAAGGGGGTCTGGGTCTCCCTGGAGCCTTCTCTTTTCCAGGCTGGGCAACCCAGGTCTCTCAGTTTGTCTCCCTGGCAGTGGCTGGAAAACTGCCAGTGGAGAAGGACCTGGAGGTGCTGGAGGCAGTGGCTGGACATGAGCCCAGGTATGCCTATATGGCCCCTGGCCTGTACCAGTCACAGCATGGCCACAGGTCCAGGGCAGTGACCATTCTCTGCTGGGGCACTGCTGAGGCTCCCCTGAGTGCTGTATACCCAGTTCTGGGCCCCTCATGGCAAGGAGGACATTAAGGGGCTGGAGCATGTCCAGAAACATGAATGCAGCTAGGGAAGGGGCTGGAGCCCCAAGAGCAGCTGAGGGAGCTGGAAAGGGGGCTCAGCCTGGAGAGAAAGGGGTTTAGGGGGGGATCTTCTGGCTCTGCACAATTCCCTGAAAGGAGGAGCAGCCAGGGCAGGTCAGGCTCAGCTCCAAGGAAACAGGGACAGGAGGAGAGGGAACAACCTCAAGCTGTGCCAGGTTCAGGTTGGATATTGGGAAAATTCTGTCATGGAAAGGATTGTCCAGCCCTGACACAGGCTGCCCAGGGCAGTGGTGGAATGCCCATCCCTGGAAACATTCAAAAAAACATGTGAACATGGCACTTGGGGACATGGTTTAGAGGTGGCCTTGGCCATGTTGGGGGAATGGTTGGACTCCATGGTCTTGGAGGGGCTTTTTCCAACCACAACAATTTGACAATTCCATGAGAGGTGCTCCTGCCCTCTGATGACCTTGGTGACCCTCCTCCTCCACCCCTTTTGAACGAGCTGAGGCCAGAGACATGAACAAACATGGCAAAAGAGGACCAGAACGCTGCCCAGGCTGAGGTGGCCAGCCCTGACAGTCCAAAAGCCCTGCGTGTGCCAGGGCAGGGAGACTGGAGAAGCCCTGTAGAGCAGCTCTCAGCACGCACCCTCACCTTGTCCAGCAAGGTGAAACAAACCCGCTGTGGATATTCATTGTCTGCAATCACCACTCCAGCCAGCCCGTCGTTTCGCACATACACGTGGCACAGGTACTCTGGGAAGGAAATTCCTGTCAAAGAGGCAGCAAGGGTCCCGAGCCTTCCCCAGCACACACCACGCTCCATCCATCCCCCCCCAGGTTCCCCCTCCCCCAAACCACACTGGAAGGTGTCATCAGCACCTGCATTTTTCATTACTTCATTAGGAAAGTAAGAAGGGCTTAAAATTTGGGGCTCAGCCCCAAATTGTTCTGTGGCAGGGGCCCCACTGTCATGCCCCATAGTGTGGGACATGAAACTGTCATCCCATGATAGTCAGAGGGAAATAAAAACCAGTGGGGAAAGAGCTCAGCCTGATTTTAACTCATTTTAATGAATAACAAGGCTGGGGTGTCATTAAAGAGGCTCCAGCAGCCAATCCAGGCTGTGTCCCACGTGTCCTGTGGCTTAGGAGGCATGTGAAGCAGGACAGGGAGGCTGCAATGAGCTGAGAATTTGGGATTTGTGCCTGCACTTGCAAAGCTGGCACAGCCACTCTGCAGTGGGGTGGTCTGGGAAGTTGGGGGGCTGCAATCCAACAGTTCCAGGGGGCCCAAGGGAGCCGGGGAGAGCGCAGACACTTGAGCAGGTCCCTGCTCCCTGCAGAACCTCTGCTGCACTGGGCCGGGCTCACATCCAGCTCAGCAGTTCCTGCCAACAGTGCTGCTCCCCCAGGCACGGGGTTTGGTGAGACTTGTCCCAGGAGTGGGGCTGGGGGGACGTGGCCACCCAGGCCGGTCTCACCTTGCTCCTTGACGGAGGCCCTGCTGCCCAGCGGCGAGCGCTCAGCGATCAGCTGGCTCGTGAACGTCATGAACTCCTGCACACTGCGGGGAGACAGCGCCGGGCCAGGGGGCAGTGCTGAGCAAAGCGGCCGTCACACAGCTCCCCGGCGTGCTGGGGAAACAAACCCTTCCACGCAGTCCCCATGCCTGAGCAGCGGGGCTGCAGCTGAGTGGTGGGTTTTCCTTGGGGAAGAGGCTGGACCCTGAACCTCTGAGGAGTGGCAACCCCCAAACAGACACCTCCAGCCACCACCCAGACCCAGGAGAGCACCCACAGCCATCCAGCTGTCCAAAGACTTGTGTTCTTGGGCTGAACTTGCTTTTTGGGGATCTAGCAGAAAGCAAAAATGCCATTGAACCTGGCTCTGCCTTGCCAACACCTGGTAACCAGGTGCATCATGGAATGATATGGGTTGGAAGGGTTAGGGTTAAAGGGTTAGGGTTAAAGACCATCCCGTTCCACCCCCTGCTGACACCCTCCACTACAATCACAGTGGAACACTGAGCTGGAAGACACCCATTAGGATCATTGAGTCCAACTGGCTCTGCAGGGAACACCCCAACCATCCCACCCTGCCCCTGAGAGCATTGTCCAAATGCTTTTTGAACTTAGACTCCATGCTGTGACCATTGCCCTGGGGAGCCTACTCAGTGCCCAAACACCCTTCGGGGGGAAAAACCCTTTCCTGATATCCAACCTAACCTTCCCCTGGACACAACTCCAGCCATTCTCTCGGGCCCTGTCACTGGTGACAGAGAGCAGAGACAGAAGCTGCTTCCCCGCTGCCCCTCAGAAGGGTGCTGAAGAGCACAGTGAGGTCTCCCCTCAGTCTCCTCCAGCAGAACACCCCAAATGTATTCAGACACTTCTTGTATGGGGCCTCCAGACCCTTCCCCATCCTTGTGGCCTCCTTCGGATGCTCTCCAATGGCTTAATGACTTTTTTTATATTGTCAAGCCCAAAGCTGCCCCAGGACTTGAGGTGAGGCTCCCCTCAGTGCAGAGCAGAGCAGGACAATCCCTCTTGGCCAATGCCAGGACAGGGATGCCCCTCCTGACTGCCAGGGCACTACTGACCCAAGCCCCAGAGCCTGAGGCAGCTCTGTAGGTAGGGTCTTACCTGAGTGGGTCACAGGGGCAGAATTCCCCCTGCCCACACCAGGTATGCCCTTCCCATCCCAGGGGGTCGCTTGACTCCCCAAGCACCGAGCAACCACTGTGAGTCAAAGTTAAATATCCTTAAGCCAGACTTGCTCTAAGTTTGAAAAACATTCTTGAGCCCAGGCTCAGGCCTGTCCAACAGGCTCCTCAGTGATTCCTCATCACCCCACAGCAAAAGAAAAGAGGCCACAAATAATGAGCAGGAGTAAAATAAACCTGTTTCCAAAACACCACATCCTGGGCATTAGCCAGCATGTGAAGCAACACATTCCCCAGTTCAGCTCAAAAATCCCAGGAAGGGATATTTATCAGGGATCAGGTCACAGTTTGCCAAACACCAAGGAGCGGGACAGCTTCTGCTTGGGGGGTGACGTGGTGCCAAGGAAATGTCACTGGACACAGACACTGGCATGGCAAAGACCACGGTTTTCTGACGGCCTCCCACTGCTGGAAGCAATTCCAGAGTGGAAATTGCCTCTCACAGTTTACATCCCTTAGAGGGGTCTGCATTCCTCCCAGCCTGGACACTCGCTCCACAGAAATTCTGGACTGTTGGGGTTTCAGGCACTGCACAGAAGAGTCCAGCCCAAGGACTCCTGAACATCCCTGCTTTGTCAGAGAGGGAGCACAGACACCTTCCTCCAAGTCAAGGGATCTGCTGTCAGCCACAGACCCCCACCCATGATCCCAGGGTTTCATGCATACAATGGAAAAAATACTTAAGATCACTGAGTCCAACCATGTGTCAGTTAGATCCCAGTATATATCTTCTTCACAGACAGCCCTTCTACTGAGAATACTGCTTTTATTTTCCAGTATTCAGGAAGGAAATGCCCACTCAGTACTCCACTCTGCCTTCCTGACCCTGCCAAATTCCTTGGCAGATGTTCAGCAGACGTGAGGCACTGGCACAACCCAGCCCTGGTGCTCCTGCCCAGCAGGTTCCACAGCCCTTGTTATCCCAAATCCAACCCTTCAACCCAACTCTCTGGGAACTCCAAACTTCAGCTAAACACACCTTAAACATCACACCTGGGCCAAGCTCTTGCAGGCCAAGTATCACCTGTGAATAAGCATCAAATCCTGGGAACAGCTGCAAGACTGACATGCACAGACCACCCCCTCTCCAAACTTCACTGCTCTTCTCAAAATACCAGACTTTTCTTTAAGCAGAGACACAGCCTGCTGTGGGGGAAGCCCACAGCATAACCACATGGGGAATTTTCTTGGGATTTGGGAAAACAAGAGCTGCAGCTACAGAGTGTTTTGAGATTGCAGCTGACATCACACGCTGGCGCTGCTCTGCATCCCACTCGCACATTTGGCTAAGAAAGAGCTTTTTAAGACAGTCCTACTTCAGTCTTTCCCCTTTACCCCTGAAATTACAAAACCAAATGTGCCTGAGGCTCCATAAAACCTTGGCATGGAAAGTGTGGGTCCCAGAAGAATTTCTTAACTCTTTTACCATTGGAAGCAGGCACTCAGAACAACCTATTCCACAGCATGTTCCTGCTCTGTTTTATAGCTTTGGGAGGTTCTCAGGAGCTGCCAAGAACTCCCCAGTCCCTGTGTGCCTGGAGTGGGGAGCAGAACACCGGGAGCCTGGACTGGCATCTGTAGCTCAACCAGCTCATCTGAAGCCACTGGAATAATCTGAGCAGGGCTTTGTGGGCTGGGAAGAGCTTCAGATGATTCCAAACAATCCATGAGCACCAGAATCCAGGCGAGTCCTGTGAGCCTGACACAGATGGGCCTCCTCCCGCCCCACCCGAGAGGGAAGAGCTGACTTACTCCCAGGGCATTCCCTGTGCCCCAATTTAATTGCTTGGCTCCACTGGAGAATTTGTAGAGTCAGACCTGATCTACTACTGGCTGGGATTCCAGGAGTTTCACTCCATTCCTGAGACTGACCCATCACTCCAAGTGCTGCAGCAGGTTGCAGCTCCACAGGGAGTAGCTCTGGGGGTATGTTCTCTTTCACTGAAAAGCCTTTCACTGCTGCCACTTCAGTGGGGCAGAAAACCTCCCAAAAGCTTCTGCTTCCCCTCCCCAAGGTCCTGCCTGAGCCATATGCCAGCCTATAGCACAAAGAAGCAATTCCCCCCCACATGTTCCAGTCGCCGGCACCCACCTGGATCTCTGAAAGAAGTTGAAGGTGGACACGTCATAGGCAGCTTTGAGCAAATGCACTTTGGGGTCACCTTTGTAAAGGACACTTAGGCTGTAGAGCCTCATCGCGCTGGCTCCGTGGGCCTGGGGGAAAGGAAGGGTTGGGGCTGATGCCACGCAGAGTCTAGGACACTCTCGGACCTCCCTATGCCACCCCTGTGCCTGGGGCTCCCCCAAAACCCTTCTTCCGTCCTTTAAACGCTATCCCAGTCAGCCAGAACCCCCCTGCCCCCGGAGCCCCTGACTCCTCATCCCGACCCCCGCCCAGTCCGGCCTCCTCAGCCCAGCATAACCAACCCCTGCCCTCGCCTGTCTCAGCTGGCCCAGTATAACCTAGCACCCAGCCCAGTATAACCCAGTAAAACCCAGCCCCTCCAACCACTGTAACGCGGCCACTCCTCAGTACAACCCACTTACAACCCAGCCCTTGGCCACCAGTAAGCCCAGCTGGCCCTGCCCCGCCTTGTCCTGTACAGTCCAGTTTCCCCGCAATGACTCAGTACAGGCCAGAGATCTCCAGTACAGTCCCCAGCCAGCCCCGGTACCGACGCTGCGGTCGCGGCTCAACGCAGGAGGCGGCCGACGGGGCGGTGGGCGCGACCCGGAAATGGAACACGGCGGCCGGAAGTACACCAACCCCAGCGCCTGCCACGGGATTCCTCCTGGATTGCGCACGCGGCAAGATGACTCCGCCCCCTCAGCCCTCTGACCAATCACCGCCCGCCTCCCCTCTCTCTGGCGTCAGCCGCGCGACCAATCAGCGCCGCACCGGCGTCGTGGGGCAGGGCTCGTTCCTCAGAGCGGCCAGCAGGGGGCGCTGTGCCCGACCGCCGGGGCCGCGGGGGCGGGGCCTGCTCGGCTCTCCCGCTGTGGGGCGGGAGCCCTCTGTGGGGCGGGAGCCCTCTGTGGGGCGGAGATCCCCTGTGTCGGGGCCTCTCCCTGTGGTGACCCTCTCTGAGAAAGGGCCCCACGTGCTGAACAGCCTCCTCCGGGTGCGGGGAGACACCCTGGGGAGTGGGGACCCTTCCGTGGGGCCGTTCTGTCCCTGGGTGGGGGTGTACTGACGAGAGGTGGGTGAACCGCTCGAGGGTTTCGGACCCCTCTAGGGGTGGGCACCACCACAGGGGAGCCCTCCTGTGGCCCCAGGTACGCCCTGCACAGGGGGCGGGTGAGGTACTGTGGGGTGACCCTGTATCCCCCAGGTTCTGCTCTGCCACCCACAAACCCTCAGTCAGTCCCCCAGGGGACTGTCACCCCCGACACCCACCAAGGCTTCCTCGGGACCCTCCTCAGCTCTGTGTCTGGGGAGATGCTGCCACAAACCAACACCAGGAGGTTTTGGGGTCCACCCATGAAAAAGGGTGCACCCCATTGCCATTTGGCCCACCATAGTCCCCTATTTCCACAACACTGGCTGGATGACGTGGCTTCGGGGGTGATGGGCGTTGCCACATCTCAAATCCAGCACATCCCAAATCCAGCACCCATCTCCGATCTGTTGCAGCGCCTGGTGTCAATCCCAACACCACTGGATCCTTTCCCCTCCTGGGGACTCGGAACGCGTCCCAGTTGCCCTCGGCCCTCGGCGAGTGTCTGTAGGCCGTGCTGTGTCCGCGGTCTCCATGGGAGCATGCCGGTTGCCAAGCCGGCCGGTGGAGTGCTTGCCACCCCCATCGAGCCGTTGGTATGACAACGAGGACACGGGTGACCCGGGGCGTGGTGTTTCGCGTGACGGGGCCAGCGGCCCCTGAGGGGAGGGTCCTGGCCAAGCCTCGCCGACACACCAGGGGGTCCCCACGGGCTGCCGGAACCCCCTGCGTTGGGCTAGGACCCCCGCGCCAACTCCAGCCCGGGAACTTATTAACTCATTGAGGAAGCGAGCAGAAGAGCGTGAGGGGAACCCCTCTGGAGCAAAGATGTGGGGCAACAGGGCTGATCCCACCAGGGCCTCGGGCCCTGCTCCCTGTGCCTCTGCTTGAGGCCTGGGGCTATCAGGACTCCTTCAGTGGGTGCTGTCCTGGGGCATCAGATGAGATAACGCAGCGCAGCTAAAGTGGAGCATCCGCGTGTGGAGCGAGGGACGGAGCAAGGGACGGAGCAGCCCAGTGCCTGCTGGACACCCTCCAGGACAGGGCAGGGGGCTCCCCCAGGCCAGGCACCACGGTGGGGACACAGGGGCTGAGGGGGGCACGGCTTGGCCCGCAGCCCACCCCACCCCGCCACCTGCCCCCATGCTGGATCACCGAGCCAGGATGGAGAGCAGCAGGAAGGAGAAGGTGAGGCTGCTGCCAGGGCAATGCTGGGGGGCTGGGGGGGCCAAGGGGTACCCAGTGGGTGTGGGAAAGAGTGCAGATCCTCACTGGGGTTCCAACCTTCCCTGGAGCTAACGGGCAGGTTCTCCCAGCATCTCCCAAGGTTCCAGCAGAGGTAGCCCAGAGGATGGCTGTGGGGAGGACACCACCTCCCGGGCAGCCTGGGGGCAGCCCAACATGCCCCAGAGCAGTCCCCATCCCTGAGGTCAACCCCCAGCACAGCACAGGCCCTACAGCACTGAGGGCTCATGATGGAGCTGGGAGCATTTGTGAGACATTCTGCTGGTCTGGGATACTCCCACCATCCCAACATTGCCCCAGGCATCTTGCAGCCATGCAGCTGCACCCCCGGATGAGATGGGGCCTGTCACCTCCTTTAGCTGGCTGTCATCCTTGTCACTGAGGCACCCAGCAGGGTGTCAAACCACTTATCCCCAGTCAAAAACCAGTTGATTGAGGGAAGCATCCTCTCCCAGATGGATTGAGCTCATGGGGTCATGGCCGAGCATAGTGGAGACATTCCCTGCTGCCAACTGGGACACTGAGGGGACACCCAGGGGACACTGAGGGACTTGGCACATGCTGGACCTGCAGAGATGGGTGTCACTGCCACATGGTTCCCAATGCACCCCCTTTTGTGGGATGCATTGGAGCACACCATTTCCATGGGAAACTGAGAGCCAGATAACATCATGTGGGAAGGGCCAAACCCATTGTTTTGAAGGTGAGTGAAGAGATGAGTAAGGACATGGGGTGCTGAGATGGAAAAAACATTGGAGAAATAAAATTTGGACTTCTGGGTGCCAGCCTTGGGATGGGGACCCTCTGGCCATGGCAGATCTGGTGTTGCCATGCCAAGCAGTGCTGTGGGATGAATTAGCATTGAATACCTTCAGCCAACAACCCAGGAGAGATGGTCGAATCCAGCCCCATGCTTTTCCTGGCAGGATTTTTCCAATCATTCTGGGCCAAACACCCTCTGGATCAGGGCAAACCTTACCACAGTGCTGCCATGGGTGCCCAGCCCCATTCCAGGGGAGTCTATGCTGCAGCCATAGCATTTGGGGGTGGGTGATGTGCTAGGATGGAGGGCAGGTGGACTGAGCCATGGCAAGGGGTGTCCTTAGTTTGGGGATGCTCCAAACCACACCCTAAATGCTTTCCTGAGCCCGCTTCCCGAAAACCTGTCAGGAAACAGAAACAGCCTTGAGGCAAACATCTGTGCCGGCCAGAGCATTGGAGCCTACCTGGAGCCCAGTGACTAATGAGCCCTAATGCTGCCGACTGCAGCTGGCGGAGGAGTGCCGGCTCCAGCTCCATCTGACAGCCAGGGCACCTGGCCCCAGCCCTGCTGGCTAATGGAGGCTGCACCAAGCCCAGGGTTGCTACGGAAAGGATAAACACGGATCCTGCTTGCCAGGTGCTTCCCTGGAGTGGGTCCTGCGGCTCTCCCTGGCAGCGAGACAAGGCAGCAATCCCCAAGAATATTCCTGCCTGCCCTCTGCCCCATATTAGCCCCACGTTTGATGGGTGAAAAATGGTACCCACAATTCCCAGTGGGATACAGGGAGAGGGATACTCTCAGGGGAACAAAGAAGACACACCACCATCTTCATCATAAAAGAATCCCATATCCTTGGTGGGAGATAATGTGCTCCTCAATGGCATGGCCATTGCTGGGAATGACCCTGACATTCAACAGGATGGGATGTGCCAGGTCCCTGCTGGAATGGTGCCAGCTTCTACACAACCATCAAAAAATTCAGCTGGGTGACAGGGACATCAGAACCCCAGTGCCAACCCCAGTCCCCAGGAACCCCAGAGCTGACTGTGGCATCCTGCAGGCAGCACCAGAAGGGGACTTGGTGCCTTATGACAGTCCTATGGATTCCCTGGTGCCTTTGTTCAGTGGGAGAAGAATAGCAGAGTGATAGGATAAGTCATTTCAGGGTGTCCATTGTCCGATGGGGAAAACCAGGGCTGGGGCAAGGGAAA
Source organism: Sylvia atricapilla (assembly GCF_009819655.1). Lineage (NCBI taxonomy): Eukaryota > Metazoa > Chordata > Aves > Passeriformes > Sylviidae > Sylvia > Sylvia atricapilla. The sequence continues at coordinate 153,905 of NC_089167.1, forward strand.
CTTGGGTATTTCTTGCCATTCAGGCCTCTTGTATTCCATATCCCTGGTCCCTGGCTGATGATGTGTTGTGTGCAGGTGGAGCAGATCCTGTCAGAATTCCGTCTGAAGGAGGAAGACCTGAAGAAGGTGATGTACCGAATGCAGAAGGAGATGGACCGAGGGCTCAAGCTAGAGACACATGAGGAAGCCTCTGTCAAAATGCTGCCCACCTATGTTCGCTCCACCCCCGAGGGCTCTGGTATGATGTCACTCCCAGTCCGTTGTGTGTCACCCATTAGACCCCATCAAGCTCCATGTGGAAGGCTGAGCCTACCAAGAGCCAATCACCTTCTCTCCCTCTCCCTGGCTTTGCAGAGGTGGGAGATTTCCTGTCACTGGACCTGGGCGGCACCAATTTCCGTGTGATGCTGGTGAAAGTGGGTGAGGGGGAGGAAGGGCAGTGGAAGGTGAAGACAAAGCACCAGATGTATTCCATCCCGGAGGATGCCATGACTGGGACAGCTGAGATGGTTAGTGGAGCACACAGGGCATCCCATCCCGACCCAGTCCCTTTCATTGTGTGTGTTTCAGTGGGAACACTGGATGGGACACCCCCATCTGTCCAGCCAGCAGAAACTGGGTGGTGACCAGGCCTGGGGAGCCCATGGTGGGGGACAGCATCCATCTAAGGGCAGTAGAAGGGTGGGGACATCCCTTGGGAAAGGCTGAACCTCCTGTCTTCCAGCTCTTTGACTACATCTCTGAGTGCATTTCCGATTTCCTGGACAAGCACCAGATGAAGCACAAAAAGCTACCCCTGGGCTTCACCTTCTCCTTCCCTGTGCGGCATGAGGACATCGACAAGGTGAGGGGGTGGCTGGGCAGCATGAGGGCCTAGTGGTCCCCAAGCCTCACCTACACCCACAGCCCCATTTCTGTCTGACCTCGATTCCAGGGCATCCTCCTGAACTGGACCAAGGGCTTCAAAGCCTCCGGTGCGGAAGGGAACAACGTGGTGGGGCTGCTGAGAGATGCCATCAAACGGCGAGGGGTGAGAGGATCAGATGGCTGTGCTGGTACTGCCGCAGTGCAGAGACCCCAGCACGCCCAGCTGCCCCTGCAATGGGCTCACTGAAGCCTGGCTGTGCCTGCAACAGTGCCACTAGAACCTGGTGTGTCCCCAGGAAGGGACCACTGGATCATAGTTGTCCCCACAATAGGGCTGCTGGAGCCAAGTGTGTTTCTGGGCAGGGCTGTTCCATGTGTGTGTGACACATGTGTGCATGACACATGCCCAGGTCCTCACCCCTGGAGACAGTCCACCCCAAACCCACCTGTTGTGGGACAGCCTGACCCCCCATGAGCCCACAATGGTCCCTGTCCCCAGGACTTCGAGATGGATGTGGTGGCGATGGTGAATGACACAGTGGCCACGATGATCTCCTGCTACTACGAAGATCACCAGTGCGAGGTTGGGATGATTGTGGGTAAGATGCCCCTTCTACAGGGACATGTGGCTGGGGACAAAGAACTGTCCCATGGCCCTGCTCTACTGCTGCTTCCCCCGTCCTTTTGGGGAGACACACCAAGGACGGGGGAGTGGCAGTGGCACTCTGCTGAGATGTCTAGTGGTTGGGACACCCGAAGGCATTGTTTGGCCCTAGCATGGTGGTTGGGGCACTTTGGGAGCAGGGATGTTTATCAGCTTCTTGGGGCTGGGCTGGCCTCAGCATAGTGCCCAGAGCCCTTGGGACCCTGCCATGGGGACAAGTGGCCAGCCAGGGCTGTGGGGACACTGAAGGGTGGGGAGCAGGAGGGATGTCCATCCCCCTCACTGCAGGACAAGGATGTGCAGCTCCAAGCCCTCAGCCATGATCTCAGTCACTGAATCCTGGTGGTCATGGAGGATGCGCTGGCTGTTCAGTTAGTTCTTTTAGTGTGAAACCACCCTCACAGGGAAGGATTTCTTCTCAGTATCCAATCTAACTGTCCCCTCTTTCAGTCTAAAACCTCCAAAATACTATCCCAGTTTTATCCCAGTTGGGATGGGAGGGCTGTGGCAGGAGGGTGTCACTGCTGCCTGCCCCCGCCACCCAGACCCATCCCCAGTTGCCGGCAGGGACAGGCTGTAATGCCTGCTACATGGAGGAGATGCACAACGTGGAGCTGGTGGAGGGCGACGAGGGGCGGATGTGCGTGAACACTGAGTGGGGGGCCTTTGGTGCCTCTGGGGAGCTGGACGAGTTCCTCCTGGAGTACGACCGCGTGGTGGACGAGACCTCACTTAACCCCGGTCAGCAACTGTAAGGAATAGGAGAGATCCAGTTCCTCTGGGCGTCCCTCCCATCCCCTGCGCCATGCTGGGCTCAGCCCCCCAACGTGGGTGTCCCTCACCCTGGGCCATGCCCGTGTGCGGGAACACATCCAGCAAGGAGCGGGGGAAGGAAAGAGGGAGTGCTGTGGGATGTGGCCCCTCAAATCTCAGCTCTGATGCCGCCCCCTCACCTATGCCCCCCCCAGGTACGAGAAGATCATTGGGGGGAAGTACATGGGGGAGATCGTGCGGCTGGTGCTGCTGAAGCTGGTGGATGAGAACTTGCTCTTCAATGGGGAAGCCTCTGAGAAACTCAAGACTCGCGGAACCTTTGAGACCCGCTTCATGTCCCAGATTGAGAGGTACGAGGCTGGGGGGGGCACCCCCAAACTGGCCTGCCAGGCTGCATGGCACTGGGAGGTCTGTGCTATCACTCCACACTGGTCCAGGCATACTGAGCAATCTGTGCTCTCGCTCAGCACTGAGCTGTCCCACATGGGGATCCCCCTATTCCATCATCCCATACCAGTCTGCTTTGACTGTCTCATTTTAGGGTCCTTTATCCTGTTACCCCACACCAGCCCACTCTAACTGTCCATCTTGGAGTCCCTGTGTCCCACCACCCAAACCAGTGTCCCATGTCACAGGCCTATCATGATGAGACATCATGATCCCATCATTCTGTACCTGCCTGCTCTGTCACATATCGGGGTCCCCATGTCCCATCAGCCCACATTAGGGGGGCCCACTTCCAGGTCTCTCTGTCCCATCACTCCACACCAGCCCTCTACAGCAGTCCATGTTGGGGTCCCCCATCCCATCACCCCACACCCACCTGCTCTGACTGACCCAGTTGGGGTTCCCCATCCTGTGACCCCATACAACTGTCCCATGTGAGGGTCCCCAATCCCACCACTCCCCCATCCCTCTCCAACTGCCTCACCCAGGGTCCCCACCCCTCAGCCTTTGCTAACCCCCTTTTTTCCCCTTACGCTAGCGATTCTGATGACCGCAAGCAGATCTACAACATCTTGTCAGCCTTTGAGCTGCTGCCATCTCGGACAGACTGTGAGATTGTGCGCCGGGTGTGTGAGAGCGTATCCACACGGGCTGCCCAGATGTGCTCAGCTGGGCTGGCCGGCGTCATCAACCGCATGCGGGAGAGCCGCAGCCAGGACACTCTCAAGATCACTGTTGGTGTCGATGGCTCTGTCTACAAGCTCCATCCCAGGTGGGGACCCCCAGACCCCGATGACATCCCTATCCTCTCCCTTCATCACCCAAGCCTTGACCCCATTTGTGACCCCTTGTTCCCACTCCCCAGCTTCAAGGACCACTTCCACGCCACAGTGCGGCAGCTGACGCCCGGCTGTGACATCACCTTCATCCAGTCAGAGGAAGGCAGCGGGCGCGGGGCCGCCCTCATCTCAGCCGTGGCCTGCAAGATGGCCTGCATGATGGGGCAGTGAGCTGGACTCAGAGTGGGGATGGCAGGGGCCAGTGGTCCTGCTCGGAGCACTGTGGGAGCAGACACAGACGCGGGAAGGAGGCGGCTCCAGCCCCCCAATAAACGGGGTGTGTGTGGACTTCTCTGAGGCCACTTGGGCCAGTGCTCCTTGTGCCTCTCTCCCCATGCTGGTGGAGAGACCCCCATGGGGCTGCCCCACATGTATGGGATGGCCAAGGAGCTTCCCGTGCCCTCAACCCCCTCCCCCATCCTCACACAGCTGCAGCAACGGGGGCTCCAGTGCACCCCAGCCCCTTTGCTGGGGGAAAGCCCCCCCAAGGGGGTTGGCCTAGAGATAACGGGCTCTTTGGGGGTACTTTGGGGGGATGCCAGGGTAGAGGAGCTCATCACCAGTTCATCACCAGCTCATCACCCTGGGGTGCAGAGACTGACCAGAGTGCACCAGAAATGAGCCAGATGGAGGGAGGCAAACTGGGGAGAACCCCCTCCAGCCATGTCCTTTACCCATGTTCCCTGAAAGGTCTGGGGCACCCCAGAGATTTGAGTTCACCGTAGGATCTGTAACAGAGTATTGGGGTGCCTCTGGGGCTCATGGCCAGAGCTCTGGGGTTCCTCTAAGGTTCTGGCAGTACCAGAGCATATTGTTGTTCCCTGAAGGATCTGGAAGCAACCCAGGGTTTTGGGCCACTCTGAGGGTCTGGAGTACCCTGGGGTCCTCCTGGGAGACCATAGGGTGTTGGGATCCCTTTGGGGGTTTGGGGCACTCCAGGATCTGGAGCCCACTCAGGGTGTTGGGGTCAGCCTGGGGGTGTAGGGCTACCCCATGGTATGGGCCATCTTGGTGGTTCGGGATTATATCTGTGATATTTGGGGCCACTACAGGGGTCTGGGGTCACCCTGGGACATTGGGACACCCAGGACCTAGGGACATCTCAAGGTGCTGGGGTAACTTGGGCACCCAGGACCACCTGGGGGGACTGGATCACCAGGGTTGTTTGGGTGTGGGGCCAACCTGGGGGTCTTGGTGTCCTCACAAAGTGCAGGGTCACCCCATGGCTGGGGTGTGCACAATGAGGGGCTGGGGACACAGGGAGCGTCTGTGTCACCCCAAGGGACAAAGCCACCCAGTAGTGCTGCTCCTGAAGCCCCTGGATCTATGGCTGGCACTGGGATCCCCACAGCTCATTGTAGAAGGGGAAGGGGATCCCTCTGCTCTGCCCAGCTGCAGCCCTCAGCCAGCAAGATTCCCTGTGTTCTGATTGGTTTGCACCAGAAAGACATACTTGAGCTCTGATTGGTGGCAGCCCTCAGAGACCTGCAGTCTCTGTTCTGATTGGCCAGGGGCAAACAGAAGCGATTTCCTACACTCCAATTGGCTGGAATTAAAGAAAGAAAAAAAAAAAAAAAAAAAAAAAAAAAAAAAAAAAAAAAAAAAAGGGATGTAGGATTCCCTGTGCTCTGATTGGCTGGGACTGAGGGGATTCCCTGTGCTCAGCTGGGACAGTGCCAATGCCATGTGTTGGGGACAGTGAGAATGATCCCAAGCCCATGGCAGTGCCAGTGGCAAGTGGGTGACAAGTGACAGCACCAAGTGCAGGGACAGATGCAGTGGTAAACACAGGGACATGTTGGTGCACAATGAGGGGACAGTGACAGCCAGGACCACCCAGGTGTGTGGAGGGAATCACTCACTCCCACCCACATGGGACACAGCCCCACACTACTGCTGGCAGCTTTGGTGTCACCTTGGTCCTGCTGGGGGCAGGCCAGGTCCAGAATGTCCCCTGCCAGTGCCCAGTGCCATACACCCTTGTCACCATGTCCCCCCAGGGCAGACAAGACCCGGGGAGCCAGAGGAGGGACTTTATTGTGGGGGAGGGGGATGGCTGGGCTGCAGAGGCATCAGGGGCTGGAGGAGTGTTGGGGTTTGGGGTGCACTTGGGGCTGTGCCTGTGGAGAAAGGAAAGAGCAGAGGGTGAGTTGGGGGCCAGCGGAAGCAGCTTCTCTAGCTTTCCCCCTGCTCCACAATGCACTTTGGGGTGACCTGGCTTACCCTCATCCTACAGAGCTGCAGTAGGGAAGGTTCAGAAACCCCAAGCACACTCCCACCCCTCTGGCAAATATAGGGTACAGGATGTAGGGTGCAAAGTGTGGGATGCAGAGGAAAGATACAGGATCAGGATGTGGGATGTAGGACATGGGGTTCAGGATCAGGATGCAAGGTGCAGGATCAGGATGTGGAGCGCAGGATGCAGGGTTCAGGACACAGTGCAGGACTGGGACATGGGGTGCAGAACATTTGGTGCAGGCTGTGGGTTCACGATCAGGTCATGGGGTGCAGGACAGGGGCCGTGGGACTGCGATGCAGGGTGCAGGATGTGGGATGTAGGATTAGGATGTGGGGTGCAGGACACAGAGTGCAGAATAAGCCCATGGGATGCACAGTCAGGATACAAGCAGCCACTAACCGTGCTCAGGACCGGCAGATGCCCATGGCACTGCAGATGTCCCGCGGCATGTCCCCATTCTGCAGCCCATTGGTGATCTGGTCGTGGTACTTTTTTACCAGCCACTTGCACAGCCTGCCCATGGTCCGGCCCAGCACCCGGCAGCCCTTCTGCAGTGCTGCTGCCACCGCGTCCTGCCAGAGCCACCACAGGTCAGGGGCCCATAGGGAGAGGGCCCCAAGCCCAGCCTCCCAGACCCTCATCACTCCTCACCTTGTCAGGGTTGTCACCTGCCAGCGCCTGTATCTTTTTCAAGGCCTTGGTGCACAGGCTGCACTTAATCCCCCTGCCCTGTGCCACACCATTCCCATTAGCCATGTTGTCCACATCAGCCACATTGTCCCCTTCTGCCACAATCCCCTGTAGGGAGACAAAGACTCTCAGGACTGCCTGCATCCCTGGGTGACCCTGGCAGTACTTGAGGGTGGGGTGCTCACCAGGGCCAGACTGTCCCAGAGGTCCTGGCACTGCTGCTCCCAGCCACAGCGTGTGGCCATGGCCATGTCCCAGCACAAGGACATTGGGTCACCCTGGCAGGATGGGGGGGCCGCAGCCTGTGTTGCTGCATGGGGACAGGATGATGAGCAAGGCTGCAGGTGCCAATCACTGAGGTCCCCAGGAACCCTGGAGGTGCTCAGACACCAAAACCACCAGACCCAGGTATTCAGCCCCATCCCTACCATCCCTCCTGCCTGTACTTGCATCCTTCTCTTCCCACCATTCCTAGGTCCTCATGCAGATCCTGTCCCCAAACATCCCTAGGAGTTGCTTCCAACATGGGTAGCACACTCATCATTCCTGGGTCCTCTGGCAGGCCCCATCCCTGCCACCCCCAGGTGCTTGTTCCCATAAGATCCCATCCCCGCAACTCCAAGGCCCCCACCATCCCTCCTGCATGACCCCTTGCCTTCCTTCCCACATCCCTGAGTGCCAATCCCTACACAGACACCATCCCTGTCACACACAGGTCCCCACACAGACCCCAGTCCCCCAGGCTCAGTCACCCAGGCTGCCATCCCCATTGTCCCCATGTGTCTCCTCTCCCCTCCACCTTGGGGTGACCATCACCCCTGGAAAGCAGGAGGGTCCCTGTTACCTCCCACCAGCAGCAGCAGCAGGAGGAAGATGGAAGCCATGGTGAGCCCACTGAGCCGGTGACAGCCAGTGAGTGACACTGAGTGACTGCCTGCTGTCCTGACACCTTTTATAGTGCAGCTACAGGCTGTGGGGGTGGGGGACCAAAACCCCAAAACTCTTTAAAACAGAACACCACTGCTCCCCAGGCCCCTTCCTGCCTCACACCTCCACCCCTGCAGGAAGGGGATGGGGGGGCCTGGGGGGGACACGGGGGACCTCCCCAGCCTCGTCCCCTAAGGGAAACTGCCCTTAAGTCCCCCAAAGTGTAGGGCGGGAAGGGAGTGGCCAGACCCCCAAGGGCTCCGGAGGGTCTGTCCCGGGGTCTCCTTGGACCTCTCCGGGCTCTGGGGAGTCCAACAGCCCGGGCTTAAGTGACTCCCCGGAGTCAGTCCTGGTGTCCTCCCTGGGGTCGGCCATGGTGCCCTCTTCACCGCATGGGTTCCGTGGGACCCCAGGGTCGATCCCTATGTCTCGCTGTCGCGCTCCAACCCCGCCGGCGTCGGTCCCCGTCCGCTCTATACGCCCCCATTCAGGACCCTCGCACCGCCCCCGGCCCGCAGCGGTTGCCATGGTGTCCCGAACGTCACTTCCGCCGCGCGGTCACACAACTTCCGAGTTTGCGGCGTTCGCGCCTTTTCCCGCCCCCAGGTGTCGGCGGCGACCCTCGACCTCTGACCCCTCACCCTGTACGTGACCTGCGGCAACCCCGGGCGGCGGCCGAGGGGGTGTCCCCGTTTGGGAGCGGGGAAGACCCCAGTGGGAGGGGCTGCGGGGATCCTGGAGGTCCTGCAGCCTGAGGGGGACTGGGGCGTCGGGGTTGCGGGTTTGGGGGGACTGTTGTGTCCTCGGGGGGGTTCTGGTGCTAGGGAGGTGTTTGGCGGCCCAGTGCCGCGGGGAGGAGGATTGTGCCAGAGGGAGTGTGTTGGGAGGGGCAGTGGTGCCTGGGGATGTCCAGGGGGCTATGCAGGGCCTGGGTCCATTTGGGAGAGAGGTGTCATGGGGGGATCCGGTGGTCAGGGTGTATTTTGTGGGGACTTCAGGTGTGTTGCTCTTGGGGGGATTTTAGGAGAGGGTGGTCCCGTCACCAAGATGAGTTTGGGGATGCTCTGGGTTGAGAGGAGATGGGATGCTGAGGGGGTGCAGTGAGCAGAGGCAGGGTCAGACCCAGACATGATTTGTATTTTAGGGGTGGGGAGGATAATTTTCAGGGGAACTATTGTGTCTTGGGGTGACAGTGATGGCCGGATGGGAGCCGGGATCCTTAATTCACCTATTTATTTTCCAGACCCATCGTTAGACCCCCATGTCCCATGCCATGTTCTCGGAGCAGGCTGCCCCCACGGCACAGGGGCTGCTGGCCCCCCCCTCGGCCGAGCCCCCCACCTTCCCCAGGGTGCCTGTGTCGGGCTATTCGGACTGCTCACAGCCCTTCCAGCTGGGTGAGCGCAGCTTTTCCCGGCAGTACGCCCACATCTACGCTGTGCGCCTCGCTGGGATGCGGCCGGGCCTGGAGCGGTGCGCACGGAAACAATGGGGTGAGCCCGGGGGAACCCCCCCTTTATCAGGGCCCAGCCCCAGAAAAAACACTGAGGGGCTGGAGCACGTCCAGGGGTAGGGGCTGGAGCACCAGGAGTGGCTGGGGAGGCTCAGGTAGGAGAAAAGGAGGTTCGGGGGGAACTGGCTCTCCACAATTTCCTGGCAGGAGGGTGCAACCAGCGCGGGGGTCAGGCTCTGCTCCCAGGAAACAAGGGACAGGACAAGAGGACACGACCTCAGGTTACACCAGGAGAGGTTCAGATTGGATGTTGGGAAAATTCCTTAATGGAAAGAGCTGTCTAGCCCTGGCACAGATTGCCCAGGGCAGTGCTGGAGTCCCCATCCCTGTGGGGAAATAATGGGTGTGTGGATGTGGCACTTGGGAACATAGGTTAGTGGTGGCCTTGGCAACAAAGGTCTATGGAGGTGCTTTTGGATTTTGTCTCTGTTTGACCAGATTTATATCTGGAGTCCAGAAGTGAGTGAGTGTTCCTGTCCTCAGGCTGAATGTACCCTGCAGGCATCCCTGGTGTCAAGATCCTTCCCGTTTGGGAAGAGTCCATCCCTGCCAGGCTATGATCCACCCACAACCTTCCTGCAACTTGTGCAGCTCCAGTGTACCCAGTTTTGCCAGTCTCCAGTGGCATTTTATTCCCTTGACAGGGGATGTGCAGCACAGCCCAGCCAAAAGAGCTCAGCCTCCCAGCTCTGAGATGCACAGTAAAGATAGGATAATCCATTTGCAGTTGGATTATCTGGTAGTCCTGATGCAGCTCCCACCTGGAGTTCTGACCTTGGGACAAACTGCATTCCCCATCACAGATAGAAGGGGGTGTGTGCAGGGAGGACACGATTGTCTTTGTCACATTGCCCCACACACTTTTGGGAGCAAGAGTTGAGTGTGAGGTTTGTCAGGGTGGGGCTGGGGGGCCCTGGCCAGGAAGTGGGATACAGGAGGGTGCAGGGGGGTGAGATGTGCTAGTTGTGCCAGTGGGGGCTGTTTCCTGCCTGGGGGGGGTTGTGGTTCTGTGGGTGAGACCCTCACACTCAAAGTTTCCATCTGCAGGATGAAGCAATGCTGGCGGTGCTGGGGCTCTGCCCCCCTGCCTGGGCACAGCCTGCGATTGAATTTCCTTGAGCTTTGCCCTTCTATGGGCAAAAAGCCCTTCAGTGGAAGTTTTTGGGCTGGATGCCTGTTCTTGTGCTCTCCCCAGCCCCGTGGGCTGTGTGGAAGCAAAGCCAGTACTGCTCCCACGGCGGATGTCATTTCTTGGTTGGCCACCCTGAACTTTGCCAAGTGTGACAGGACCCAGTGGTTTGCAAAGCTCTACCTCCTGGAGTCCTGGGATGGGACCAGATTTAGGAGTTTGTCTCCCAGCAGGAAGCTCTTGCAGACAAAAATCTGGAGAGCACAGCTCCCTCCCCCCGAATACACATTTTGGGGAGTTTGAGCCAAAAATAAGAAATTTCAACAGGATTGTTTTTATTCTGACTCAGACCGCTTGCATTCCTGGGCTCAGGAATCCATGTTTCCAGTGTGGGGTGCCAGGGATGGCAGCGGGGTGCTCTCCCTGGGACAAGAGTCACGTTCAGCAGCGCGTGATGAGCAAAGTGAGATTTTTGGGAGGAGAAATCTCACCCAGAAAGGATGAGGAGCTGGTGCAGGCAGTGTTGTTTTCGGAGAGGAGACCAGGAGCAGGTTCCTTGCTCCTCTCCAGGGCCTGAGGCTCAGGGTGGTTTAAACAGGGACTGACAGTCCCACAGCCACATACTGGATGAGAGGACACACACCGTGATGGGTCTGGAGCACCTCTGGATCCCCAGGCGTAGGTTAAGAAGTTTTGGACTCACCTTGTGGTGAGGGAGATTTTTGCTCCTCAGCCACAGAGTGGATGCAGCTGCCGAGGTTCTCCCAGCCTGTATCCCCTGTGGATCCCAGGGACTTGTCAGCATGCCAGGATCTTCTCTGATGTGATGAGGATCCTGAATTCCAGCAGGGATCTGGTACAGAGGATCTAGCCATATCAGAGATCAGGTTTGGGGGTGTTGAACGATCTCCTGCCTGTCAGCTCCCAGCAGGATGTTTGGGTCATCCCCTGGGTGAAGAGCAGGAACAGCAGCCCCCCATGCCCAAGGGCAGGAACACTGCATCCTGGACCCTTCCCAGCCAGAGCTGTTACTGGGAGCTAAACACACCATCATGACCCAGCTTTCCCCTCAGCACAGAGGAAATGCCTGCAGGCTTGCAGGCTCTGGAATGCTCCTTGGCCCCATCTGGCCCACACATGTCTGTTCGGCGCCGTGCCTCGAGGAAAAGCAGGAGGCTTCCCAACATTCCCCAGCACCTCTTGCTGGCCTCGATGCTGGGGCTCTTCAGTGACTCCCACCAGCCCTGCACTGTGCCCACCATCACCCCGAGGCTGCTGACCCACATCTCTCCACAGGGAATGACATTGCGCTGCGGAAGCTCTCGGAGCTGCAGGCAGGAGAGAAGTGCTGCGTAGTTGGGACACTCTTCAAGGCTATGCAGCTCCAGCCCTCCATCCTGCAGGAGATCAGTGAGGAGGTAATGGGCTCACCCCCTCTGCCTCCCCACAGCTCAGGGGGTTGTGCCAGCACACCTGAGAGCTCAGCTGGGTTTCCATGGCTCCCCCATGCTCATTACAGCCAGGGAAGGGGTTGGGAAGGATCCTCGGGGGCTGCCGGCCCCTACTGAGGCCATCAGAGCTGTCCCTGTGCCCTGGCAGCACAACCTGGTGCCTCAGCCGCCCCTGCCCAAGTACATCCAGCCCTCTGACGAGCTGATGCTGGAGGATGAGCTGCAGCGGATCAAGCTGGAAGGTGCCATTGACGTGCAGAAGCTGGTGACAGGTAACAGACAGTGGTGGCTCTGTGGTGGCACCTGCCCTGCAGGTGCTGGCCAGGTCTGACTGCCTGCTCTACCGTAGGGACCATCGTGGCTGTGTACGGCTCTGAGCAGGACGATGGCAGATTCCTGGTGGAGGATCATTGCTTTGCTGACTTACCGCCACCGCTGCCCTGGAACGGGCCCAGCTCCGACCGGTGAGTCAGCAGCAGCAGGACTGGGGCTGGCACTGTGTCCGTGCTGTGTCTCTGAGTCCCTTGTGCCAAGAGGGCTGGCAGGGAGTCTGGGCCCCCTGCCCCGGCTCCCTTAAGCTCCCAAGTTTTGGAGCGTGGCACACTGCCTGAGCCTCTCCATCCATCCAGGTTTGTGCTGCTGGCCTCGGGACTGGGGCTGGGCAGTGTGAGTGGGGAGGCCCTGCTGAGCACTCAGCTGCTGGTGGATGTGGTGACGGGGCAGCTGGGTGCAGAGGGCGAGCAGAGTTGTGCTGCCCACATCACCCGTGTCATTCTGGCCGGGAATCTGCTAAGCCAGAACACACAGAGCCGAGACACCATCAACAAGGTACAGCAAGGAGGGGGCTGCGGCCTCACAGTGCTTCTGGGGAGCTGGAAGGGTGTGGGGAGGGGACAGAGGGGGTGCAGGGTTGTCCCTCACTGTCTTCCTGCTCACCCAGGCCAAGTACTTGACCAAGAAAACACAGGCTGCAAGTGTGGAGGCTGTGAAGATGCTGGATGAGATCCTGCTGCAGCTCTGTGTGAGTCTTCAGGGTTGAATCAGGTTCTTTTCGGGGAGGGAGCCTTATTCCTGAGGCAGGGTAGCAGCATGGGGTGCAGGGTGGCAAAACTCCCTTCCCCAGCATCCCGCTTCCCTTTGAGCACTCCGATATGGGGAGACAGATCACAGCCCAGCTCCACATCCTTCTCCTGGCATCTGGCCTCCTTGGTGAAACCAAGCCGGGTGTCCTGAGGAAAAAGAGCAGCAGTGACACCAGAGCTTTCCTGTGAGCCCCCTTGGAGAGCACTTTGGCCACCCAGTTGATCCCTGCTCTACCCACAGACTTCTGTGCCTGTGGATGTGATGCCTGGTGAGTTTGACCCCACCAACTACACACTGCCACAGCAGCCCCTGCACCGCTGCATGCTGCCCCTGGCCAGCACCTACACCACTCTGCACCTCGTCACCAACCCCTACCAGGCCAACCTGGACGGTGTCAGGTAAACAAACCTGGTGTGCTACCAGCTCTGGTGACTGTCAGTGGAGTGGGACCATGGGACATGACCCGGCATGTCCAGCATCTAAAGCTCCCCTTCTTTCCCCCATAATGTAGGTTTTTGGGGACGTCAGGACAAAACATCAGTGATATCTTCAAATACAGCAGCATGGATGACTACCTGGAGATCCTGGAGTGGACACTACGGGCAGGACACATCAGCCCCACAGCCCCAGACACCCTGGGTATGGTGATGGCTGGGGGGTTGTTGAATGGGGAGCTTTGCCAGGGGCTTCCCCACTAATTCCCATCTTCCCCAGGCTGTTACCCCTTCTACAAATCGGACCCCTTTATCCTCACCGAGTGCCCTCATGTCTACTTCTGTGGCAATGCGCCCCACTTCCAGTCCAAGCTGCTCCAAGGTGGGTCTCACAGCACACCCAGATCCCCACAGGTGCTGGGAGCCCACACTGGGGGCTGCCAGGGGACTCCTCTGCTTGACACCCACCTGTGTTTGCAGGGAAGGAGGGGCAGCGGGTGCTGCTGGTGACGGTGCCAGACTTCAGTGCCACACAGACCGCCTGCCTCATCAACCTGCGCGACCTCACCTGCCAGCCCATCACCTTCTCTGGCTTTGGGGCTGACAGTGAGGACAGGGACATAGAAGTTGGACACTGACCACACAGAGGGCACAGACTTCACAAGCCCTCACCCCTCAAGGGGTCGGGGCACCCACTGCCTTTTTCTGTCCTCTGGGAAGGTAACAGAGCTGGGGAAGCACCGGAGGGACAAGATGTTCATACCAATATAACTTGATTTATTTGTGTAACAAAAACTGTATGGAGGGGAGAAAGGCTATGCTTGCCTCCATGGGCCCTGCCCAGGAGAGCAGTACCACCCCTGCCACCCCACTGGGACTCAGACAGTGGGCTGGCACTGCCCAGGTCCGAGGGATGGGGTAGCATGTCCCTGACAGCACCCAGCTGTTGGCGACAATGCTTGCAGTCCTTGGAAGCAGCAAGGTCAGGGGCTGGAGCCCACTTGGAACAGCTGCCTGGGTTCAGGGAAGATGTTGGAAGTGGATGCTGAAGCATCTGACCACAGCCTGAAGCAGAATGAGAGGTCAAGTGTCCCTAGTCCCCAAAGTTCACGGTGTAGGTTTCGGCTGTGGTGAGGGGCTGCGCTGTCCCTGTGTGCAACTCCCAGCCCTCCATCTCTGTCACCAGCTCGGTGACAACCTCTGTCTCAGTGTCCATCTCCCAGGTGCTAGCAGTGGGTGGCTCCTGGCTCCAGGGTGTGTAGGCCGTGCTGCTGAAGGGGAAGGGCAAGGCCGTGGTGGACGGTGGGGCTGTGGGGCTGCTGGTGGCCATGGTGGCGTTGAGGCGCCGCAGCCGCATCTGCTCCCGCAGCCGCATGCGGTGCCGCAGGCGCATCCGCAGGCGCAGGTGCTCGCGGGGCGTCATGGGCCGGCCAGGCACCACGCGGCGGATCGGCCGGTTCCCGTTCATAGCCATGATCTCCCGGATGCGCTTCCAGTTGGAGCGGGACAGGATGAAGTTGCACTGGGTGGCCCCGATGTCGTAGAGGACATGGCAAGTCTTCACGCTGGGGTTGTAGCCCTCGGCCCGTGCTGTCACACGGTACTCGCCCGGGTTCAGGATGCGCCAGTAGTCCCCGCCGCTGGCTGTGGAATATGGGGGCAGCAGGGTGGGGTGGGGATGGCACGGTGCTGCCAGTATCCTGCCAGCACCTCACAGTACCTACCTGTCCTGACGTTGTGGTTGATGCCCCCCACCACAATGGTGGCATTGGCAATGGGCTCTCCCTGCTGGTCTGTCACCACACCCTTGATTCCCCGGTGGATCTGGGTGAGGAAAAGGGATGAGTGGAGCTGTGTGGGACAGGTGGGACAGCTGTGACCATGTCCCAGTACACACCTGCTCCATGAAGGTGAGCAGAGACTCCTTATTATTCTCCCACTCCTGCTTCAGCTCACTCTCATGGGGGAACTTGTCACAGCCCAGGTAAATGGAGAGCTCCAGGCAATTGGTGTGCAGGTAGCTGAAGTCATTCATACCTGCAAGAGCACAGACATGCCCGCCCAGCCACTTGCTCACCTACCAGTGGCCGGGTTATGGGGCAGCCACACTACTGGCCCCAACTTACTGCCAGCCTGGGGGTGCCACTTGGCACCCTGCACGATGCCCATGGCATTGGTTACATCCGGTGCATGGCAGCCCCCACGGAAGGTCTCAGTCATGGTGAGGTGTGCTGAGGCATAGGAGATGGCAAGCCACCGGAACACAGCGTGGTCAGGCGTCTCCTGCAGCTCAGGGTGTTCATCCTCATAGTCCAGTGGACGAGGGGCAGCTGCTGGTGTTGGGGGGCTGGGTCGGGCCGTGTCGAAGGGGAAGGACACCAGCTTCTCCCCACCCTGCAGGTTGGCTCCCAGTACGAAGGGGTTCTTGTCCATCCAGGCCATGACAGCCCGTGTCTCCACTGCCACCTGTGAGGCAGGCACAGGGCATGAGATGTCACCCCCTGCCACCCTCTCACCATCCCCTGTGCCCTGTGCTGCACTCACCGCCGCATCCTCGGACAGGTAGTGCTCTGGGATGGGGATGTGGTGGTTGGGGAACTGGTGGGGCACCAGCCGCCTCTCCTCGGCTGCCCACAGCGCTGAGGCCAGGTCGGGAAAATTCTTGAAGAGGTCAAAGCCTTCCTCTGTCCAATGGCCCAGTGCCCAGTTGCCCAGTTCGGAGCCCTGCGGGCAGCCCAGAACAGTGGTGAATCCAGGGGCTGCATCCCACCACCCATGTCTCATCCTACTGCTCCAGGTCCCATCCCCTTCTCTGACACATCTCAGGTGCTCTTGGAGTCCCGCGGCCAGCCCAGGGCAGTGGTGAGCTTTGAGGGGGGGGCTGCATCCTACAGCTTTGCCATCCCATCCCACTGCCCCACAGCCCATCCCAGCACCCCACATCCTACCCCACTGCTCCCTGTCCAATCTCACTGCCTCATGGCCCCATCCCACCCTCCTGCCCCCTCACCGCCTCATGGGCCAGCTCGTAGCCATCGGGGTTGAGGGATGGGATGAGGTGGATGCGGGTGTCGGTGACCAGGCCCCGCACGCGGGGATTCCCGTCCTGGTACTCCTTGCACAGGAACTGCATCAGCAGCAGCAGCAGCTCCCGGCCCAGTGCCTCGTTTCCATGCAGCCCCGCCGTGTACCGGAACTCGGGCTCACCTGGAGGCGGGGACCAAGGAGGGTCAGCAAACGCCTGGGACCATGGCTGGGGGCCCCCAATCCCTCACACCTCCCTCACCCGTCTCGTGCTCGCCCGGGTTGTCGGAGACCTCCATGGCGTAGATCTTCAGCCCCCGTGAGCTCTTGCCAATGTTGTAGATGCGGGTGATGGTGGGACACTCCTCATTCACCACCTTCATCAGCTGCAGGGTGGGAGAGATGGGGGCAGTGCTTGGGGGGGACAAGCCCACACCCTGCAGAGAATCCCACACCCATGGAGGATCCCATTCTATGAAGATGCCCACCACCATGCAAGTGCCCACAACCACAGAGAATGCCACCACACCCCAAAGATGTACCCACCACCACAGAGGTGTCCGCTTCTCATGGTGGATCCCACCCCATAGAGGAACCCACCACCATGAAGGATCCCACAGCCACGGGTGTTCCAACCCCACAGAGGATCCCACTCAAAGGATTTTTTTCACTGAGTATTCCATCCCCTACAGAGGATCCCAACCCCCACGGATCTGCCCCCCTAGCAGTGCAGTGCCCACCTGCCTCATGTCCTTGTAAGAGTGGTGTCGGAAGTCCAGGTTGTCCGTGGAGGTCACCTCGTTCTGCTGGGTGTAGTAGCTGCTGACAGCTGTGGAGGGGACAGGGACACAGCAGTGTGGATGGCTGCAGAGACCCCAGCCCCGGTGGCCCCCAGGCTGCTTCAGGGTGACTGTTACCAGAGAGGGGGCACCCCAGGACCTCAAGGCGCAGGCAGAGGCTCCCATTCCAGCGCTGGGGGTAGATGCGGATATACCGGGCCACCATTGGCTCAGGGAACTCACTCAGCACCGGCGTGTCTTTGTCCACATTGCCATAAAACATCTGCCAAGAAGGGAGAGATGTACCCAAAGAGAGTCACCACTGTTCCCATGTCACCCACCCAGAGCAGGTCCCCACCATCTCCTCGTAGCCATTGCTGTACATCACCCAGTGTTGGCTGTCGTTGCTGAAGCCCACATAGAAGCTGGTGACAAAGTCATCGCTGTGGAAGGACACAGACAGGTTGGGACAGGGGTCCCCACGCTGCTCCCCTGCCCTACATCCCTGGCTCCACCCCCACATCCCCATACTGGATCTGGGAGTCGCGCCCCTGGGTGATGACACCGGTGAACATGGTGATGCGGCGGGTGTCCACCTCGAGCCAGTGTGCCCGGCTGTCATCCTCGGCACACCATGCCCCATCAAAGAAATCGTCCTCGTTGGTGCCTGCCTGGGGAGCAGCGAGTGGGATGTCAGTGGGGGTGTCACCATGACCCATGGGCTGGGCGCTGGGGGTGACCCTCACCTGCATGTTGAGGCGGCCACGCTGGGCACCCAGCCCGTGACGCAGCATGGAGGAGGCCAGGATCTGGTCATCCTCAATGCGGTGGGACTCCAGCCCAATTGGGGGACATCCTGGGGACAGCAGGGGGTGATGGGCTTCCCCCGCCCAGCGGGGTGTGCCTGTCATCACAGGAATGGGGACACTCACTTTTCTTCTCTGCTGGAGGGGCCCATTCCTCTTCATCTGGATCCCACTTCTTTCCTCCTGGTTTTTTGGGTTTTCCTGGGAAAGGAAAAGGCACAGTGAGGGGGGCAGGGACAGGGACAGGTGTGAGGGGACAGGAATGGGGGCTGCCACCCACCTTTGCGGTCCTGGCCCTTCTCCTCCGCCCAGTGCTCCTCCTCCTCCTCTTTCTTGGGCTTCACTGTTGGTGAGGTGATACCCACCCCAGGGACATGACACCAGTCCCAGGAACATACCACCCACCCAAAGAATGTGCCATTGATGCTAGGGGTGTGACACCCACCCTGGGAACATGTTCTCTCCCTGGGGATATGACACTCACCATGCAAGACCTATCACTCACCCCAGGGACAAGCCACCACTCCAGGGATGTGCCACCATCCCTGAAGCCGTGACACCCACCTTGGTGATGTGACATCTACTCCAGCGAGGTGCAGATATGTCACCTATCCTAGGGACATGCCACTGACCATGGGACATGTGACCCACCCTGATGATGTGCCACCCACCGTCGGGATTTGACACCCACCATGGGGATGTAACCCAGCCCAGGGTCCTGCCACCCTCCCTGTGGCACACATGCCCACCACATGATTCCCACACTGGGCCCTGCCCACCCCACCCAGCTGCCTCCCCCCGCCCCCTTACAGGCTCTGATTTTCTCCTCACCCTTCTCCATCTCATCCTCTTTGTCCGGGTGTTCATGGGGCTTCGCTGGGAGGGGCAGCCCATAGGTCCCTGCAGGGCACAGGGTGGGGGGCTGGGACAACCTTCCGGAGATTGGTGGGGCAGGGATGATTTGGGGTGCTGGGGTGCCTCATCCCTGGCATCCTTCCCGCTTCATCACTCACAGTCATCGTAGTCGGGTGGCTCAAAGCCCTCGCCATAGTCCCCTTCAGTCACTGGGCCAGGCAGGGGGGGCTGCGGGAGGGGCTGCGGGGGGGGTTGTGGGGAGGGCTCCTCCGGCTCTGCTTGGGGGAGAAGGGGAGGCAGTGAGGGTCCCCATGTCCCTGCAGGGACCTCTGTACCTTATGGGCTCCCTATGGGGTCAGCACGCCCCTCTGCAACTCACATTTCCCTTTTGGATTCCCATGTACCGTGAGGTCCCCATATCCTCTGTATCCCACTGGGATGCCCATGCCCCCAAGAGATCCCCGTACCTCTAGTGTCCCCCCAAGAATGTCCCATGCTCTGATGGGAACTCCATGTCCCTAAGGGGTTCTCCATGCCTGCACAGGGTCCCCATGTTCCTGCAGGGTTCTCTGTGTCTGTACAGGACCCCTCTATATCCCTACAGGATCCCCATGCCACCAAGAGATCCCCACACCCCTACAGGATCCCTGCACCCCTTATGCTGTCCTCATGTTCACCCCAGCTCCAGGCTGCTCCAAAATGCTGCTTCCCTGGGTTCCCAAGGCTTGGGACTGTCCCCCAACCTCACCCTGAGCAGTGCCAGTCCCCCATGTCCCCATCCTCCCACGTACGTGTCTCCTCGGGCTGGGGCCAGACCCGCTCAGGCCTCCTCCTGCTTGGGGGCTTGGGGGGCTTCTGCTGCCGCCGGATGTACTCAACTGGGGACACAGAGGGTTGCACTGGCTTTGTGGTGCGGGGTGGAAGGGGACGTGCCCTCTATCCCTCCCTGCAGGCCAGGGGCTCTGGTGGCCCCCCACCTACACCCCAGCACCGTACAGTCCTCGTAGTCCTCCCGCTCCAACTGCTCATTGTAGTCCAGAGTTGGGGGTTCCGGCTCCTCGGGAACCTCTGCAGAGAAGGGACACATGGAGAAGGGGCACAGGGTGGCACTGGGGTGCAGGCAGGGGACAACAAGGAACAGGGAGGTGGCACTTGAGAATAGGAAAGAGGCCCTGAGGGTAAGTGTGATGGCCCTGGGGCACATAGGAGGTGACACTTGAGAGCAGGGAATTAGTCCAGAGTGCAGGGAAATGACACTAGGGAGGAGGGAGGTGGCCCTGGCATGCAAGGTGATGGCACTGGGATGCAGGGAGATGGTGCTGGGACACAGGAAAGCGACATAGGGGTGGAGGAAGGTGGCATTTGGCAACAAGGAGGTGGCCTGCATTGCAGGAGCATGGCCCTGGGGAGTTGGGATATGGCATTGGGTGCAGGAAGGTAACATTTAGGGACAGAGAGATAGCCCCAGGGTGCAGAGGGGTGGCCCTGGCCTGCAGAGGAGTGTCCCCAAGACATAGGGTGGTGGCCTTGAGGACTGAGCACTCACCTGGCTGGGGCTCAGGATTCCAGTCCTCCCGGCCCGGTCCCCAGCGCTCATTTGGCAGCTCTTCTATCTCTTCTGGGGACAGAGACAGAACGATGGGCTGGTGTGGCCTCTCCAGGCCCCCTCTAGCCTCACAGTGGGAAGAAAATCCCATGGGAAGGAATGCAGGGAAACAGAGGGGAAACCCAAGGGGACAAACCCTGGCCAGCTGTAGGGTGCTGCTGAGCTCAGGCAGCTGAGCACGATGTGGGGTGATGCTCTGCTCTGGTGAGACCTCCCACCCCAACCCCACTAGTGGCAAGATGGGTGTCCCCAAAACTCAGCGTGGGCACCTCCATCCTCCTCCTCCTCCTTGTTGCGCAAAGGCTCCAGGAACTCGAGTCTCTCTTCATCCTCCTTGCCCTGTGAGGGCTGCAGGGTCGTGGGAGGTTCAGTGGGAGGGCTTGGCAGCACTGGTGGCTTCTTGCCAGAGGGTTTGGTGGCCTTGGGTGGCTTCTCCTTGGGCTTTTTGGAGCCTTTTGGAGGTTTCTCAGAGCCTTTTGGAGGTTTTTCTGAGCCTTTCGGTGCCTTCTCCTTCGATTTCTTGGGGGGTTTATTCTTGCCCCGGTCCTTGTCCTTGACCTTGTCCTTATCCTTCTTGGGGCCCCGGGGCTTCTCTTTGAGCTTCTTAGGGGGTTTTTCCTTCTTCCCCTTCCTGGGTTTCTCAGGCTCCGTCAGCGACCCCGGAGAGCCTGAGGGGACAGAAGCGGGGGGGCAGCCACTCGAAGGCAGGGCGAGCGTGGCAGGGCCGGGCTGCGGAGTCCCCCGTCTCGCCACACCCGTTCCCCGCGGGATCCTGGTGCCAATCACTCACCGGTGCCGGTGCCGATGCTGAGGTCGGTGCCGAAGCCCAGCTCACTGCCGTCCCCGTCCCGGTCCCCGCCGTCCCCGGGTCCAAGGAAGCCCCGCAGAAACTCCTCGATCTCGGCGTCGGTGAGTGCGGGGGGCCCCGGGGCTGCCCCCGGTGCCGGCACCGGCAGCAGCGGCAGCAGCGCAGCCGTCAACAGGAGGCAGGAGAGGGGCGGCCCCGCCGGGACCATCGCGCTCCGCAGCGGCCCCGCTCCCCGAAAGCCCCGAGAGCCCCGGCCGGGCGGGCTGGGGGCGGTGCTGCGGCCGGGGGCGGCACCGAGCGGCGGCGGCGCCCCGCGGGCTCCGCTCAGCACCGAGCTGGCACTGGCGCTTAACGGCACCGGGATGGCACTGAAGGGACGGGCACCGACACTGGCACTGCACCGAGGCCGGGACTGCCGGGAACCCGCACTAAACCCGCACTGACACCGCTCGGGACTGGCGCTGCCGGGCACCGGGACTGGCACCGGGACTGGCACCGGGACTAGCACTGGCGCTGCCGAGGACCCGCGCTGCGCTGGCAGCGGCACTGGCAGTGGTACCGGGACTGGCACCAGCACTGCCTGGGACTGGTACTGAGCCCATACTGGCGCTCTGCGGGGCCTGGGTTGCAGGGGCTGGCACTGCATCAGCACTTGCAGGGCGTGGGGACCAGAAACACTGGCACCAGCCCTGGCACCACCACACCAGCCGCACATGCCGTATGTAAGGGCCCGGCCACAGCGCTGGCACCCGGCCGGGCGCTGGCGCTTCGCCTGCAGCATCTGCACCGCTCTCCGAGCACAAGCCACACGCCTGTAGCCCCGTACCCCTGTACCCCCGTACCCCTGTACCCCCGTACCCCTGTACCCCCGTACCCCCGCGGGGTCTGCACATGCAGGCACAGCGCCTCACACACCAGCGCTCCGCCTGCACGGCGATCGGGCACACGCCCATTGCATCCGTGACACTGCAGTCACAGCACACGGGAACCACATCACCCAGAGCAGCACATGGACACGCTGCACGTGTTAGGACACTGAATGTGGGACATGCACAGCACATGGAACACGCACCACACATGCACACAGGACACACACACGTCACACACTGCTCATGAGACCCCGCGCACAGAAAACACGCTGCACACGAGATCCCACACACGGCACACACTGCCACACACTGCCTTGGGTCACCTGCACACGCACCGCCCGCAGAGGAAGCACACGCAGGGGATGCAGTGCACATGCATTACACATATGTGACACCCCTCCCCCGAAGCCCCGCTCCTTCCAGGGTTGAGGTTCAGGCTGGGGGGGTGCACCGCCAGGGTGCCCCCTGGGGGGCTAGGGAGTGATTCTGGGGGTGCCCTGGGTGCCCCCACCCGCCCGGGCCCTGCAGGCTCCCTGGGCAGCGCTGGTGGTGGCAGGGCCACGTGGCAGCTCAGGCAGCCCGCGATCGTCACATGCGTGACCACCCCCCGTCACACGCGTGCCCCCCCCAACCATGACTCACTGTCCAGCAATGCTGGGGCCTGCCGGGAGCGGGGGGCCCCCACCTGCACCTCCCAGTGCCTCCCAGTGAGCCTCTGCTGCAGCCCCCACTCCACCTCGTGCAACCCCCAGGAATGTCCCTCCTTCCAGTTCCACTCCCGCCTCCCAAACCTGTTATGGCTCCCCCAGTGCAGTCCCGAGTGCAATATCCCTCTCTCCCCCCATTATAGTCTTCCCCCAGTGCAGCCCTGCCATTCCCAGTACAAATCCCCCCACCAGTAACAGCACCCAGTACACCTCCCTCAATCCTAGTCCCATGTAGACCGCCCAGTATAGTCCCCCAGCCATTACAGCCTCCTTCCAGTTCACTTCCACCCCCCTACAGCCCACCCACTACAGTTCCCAGTATAATCTTCACACGCAGCATAGTTCCCAGTACAGATCCCACCTGTCCCGGAGCCCCAGAGCTGCCCCACCCCTGGCAGGGGACAGAGGCCTGGGACCCCAGGGCGAATGGGCCATCGGGGGCACTGGAGGGATGGGGGTCCTGGGAGGGGTGGGCAGTCCTGGAAAGAGGTGGGTCCCAGTAGGATGAGGTAGGGTGTCATCCGGGGGAGGAGTCCCAGGAGGGTCCCGGCGGGATGGGGATCCCAGGGTGGGTCCAGGAGGATGGACGTCCCAGCAATGGCGTGGGGGGATCCCATGAGAGTGTGGCGGTCCAGCAGCACTGAGAGGGGTTCAGGAGGAGGGGGCTCCTCAGGAGGGTTCACACAGTGGTGGGGGGTCCAGCAGTGTGAAGACAGATGCCAGTGAGGTGGGGATCCCATGAAGGTGTGGAGGCAGGGAGAGTGTCCCATGAAGAAGGGGTCCCCAGGAGGGTGGGGGTCCCAGGGCTCAGTGCCCGCCTCCAAATGCCAGGGGCCGCACCCGGGGCCACATTTTCCCCCCCGGGGGAGACCCAGCGCCGGCGTCCCCCCACTCCCTTCTCTCACCGGCCGCACTCGTCCCCACCCTTTCCTGCGCCTGAGTCACTCCCGGCGCCTTCCGGGCCTTGGGGCGTCCTGCTCGGAGGCAGCCGCGGACGGGGCCGGGCGCTCTCGGGGCTCCGTTCCTCCATCGGGGGTCCGTCCGTCTGGCCCTTGGAGCGCGGCGCTGTCGGGTTGTCCGTCGTGGGAGGTACTCCTCGCGGGCTTTTGTCTGTTCTGGGGGCATCCCACCCCCGTGGGGTCTGTCTGTCTGCCGGGATGTCCGTCTGTCCTTCCAGGTGTCTGGCTGTACGTCAGGACACCTCTGGCTGTTGGGGTGTATGTCCATTTTCCTGGTGTCCATTTATGGGTTGTCTGTCTGTCCATGGCAGTCTCCCCCTACCCACAGGGACCTCCATCTCTACCTAGGGGTGTCTGTTCGTCCTCTGGGTGTCTGCCCATTGGGGTGTCCATCTACCTCATGTGGTGTCCACGTGTGTATTGGTGTGTCTGTCTGTCCTTCTGGGTGTCTGTTGGAGCATCCGTCTGTCCTTCTGGGTATTAATCTGTCTCCTGGGGTGTCCTTGACCTCCCTCCTGGCTCTCCACCCTTTGCAACAATCTCATGGTGTCTTCCCATCCATCCATCCGTCCATCCGTCCATCCATCCATCCGTCCATGCGTCCCCACAGACCCAGCACCATCTACACTGCTCTCCCCAAAAGGTACCCCCTCCCCAGTCCCCCCACCCCCTGGACTGCTCACATCTGACCCCACCTGCTGCCCAACAGTGGTTCCCCTTTTGACCCTGGTGCCACCAGCCCGGGGCTGATGTCTGGTGGGTGGAGCAGCTGCGGCCAGTGGAGATCCCTGAGGCCACCCTGGGTGCTTTCTTCTCGGGGGACTCGTACCTGGTGCTGCACAACAGGCTGGAGGAGCAGGCCCACCTCCACCTGTGGATGGGTGAGCACGGGGCAGGGATGCAGGGGTTGTGTGATGGTGCAAGGGCAGGTGCTCACCTGGCTCCCACAAGTCCCTGTGTGAGCACCTGACCCCGTGTGTTTGGGAAGGGTGGGAGATGGCCCGTGGCACCCATATGGCTTGCCACCACGAGTCCCCCATGTCCCCAGATCTCTCATGTCTGCAAATCTCCACTGTACCTCCATGTCCACCCTCTGCTCTCTCCACGGTCCCTGCACCCCCAATTATCACCAGTGTTCTCAAACCACCAGTGCCACCAGCCACACCCACAAAGCCCCTCTCCACCCTGGACCCACCCAGACACCAGGACCCCAACCACTGCAGGCTGCTTCCTCCCTCATTAGACCCAGATAATTAGTGTGGAGACCAATTATGTCCCCAGTTACCCACTCCTTGGCCCCTGCTCCTCAACAGCCTGGTGTGATAACATGTCTGGCATTATGGACATCAAACCCCTGGCATTTCTCTCCAATTCCCACCAGGATCCTGCTACATCCATCATCAAAGAAAAGCCCTTTTATTGTAGCTGGGGAGGGCCCGGGGGGATCAAGGAGAAGAGGGAATTTGGGGGAGGGACTCAGAGAAGCCACCATGTCTCCCAGCACCTGCAGGAGGGGTGGGTAAGCTGGGACCCCCTGACGCCCCAACCCTTCTCTCCTATTCCTAAAGTGACACCAGGGCAGGAAATTCCGTGTGGAGGGGATGGGCTGGGCTTTTCCTTGTTCACAGTGAGTTTGGGGGGGTGGGGAGGAGGGGTCCCATGCACATGGCCCTTGGCCAGGCTGGATCTACGCTGCAGGGGAAGTTATTCACTCCCAGTTCAAATCCCCAGAGCATGTTTGGGGTGAGGGAAGGGAACAGTGGGGAGTGCAGGGAGGAAAACACAGGATCACATGTGGCGAGCTCAGTGTGCTCAGGGTGGTGGGTAACAGAGCCAGGATTCACCTCTCCTGGTCATGTCAGACCCTGCAGGATCCCAAAATTATTCTTAGAAGCTTTTCCAGTGAAATAAAGTTGGGGAAGTGGCTTCTCCAGTGTGGCTGTGGCAGGTCCAAGGTCATGGGTGAGAGGGAGGACAGAGGGGAGATAAATCTGTTCCCTGAAAATTCCTGTGAGGGATTTGTCACGCCCTCTGTCCCACTCCAAAGCCGAGGGAGGAGGGGGAGACCAGCACTGCGGGCTCAGGGTGGGATGGGACCCTTCTTTCACCCACCCAAGGGCAGCTATGGGGGACAGGGGTGCAGCACCTGGGGGGGCCCCTGCCAAGGGACTGGGGAATGGCACTTCACTGAGAGAGAAAGAAATAGAGAAGAAGAAAAAGCCACATGTCATTTGGAAGAATCAGGCAGGAGCTGAGTGGTCTCAGGGTCCGGAGCCCCCCTCAGCTGCCCGCCAGTCCCCTACTCTATCAGTTCCACGTAGTTGGCGGGGAACATCCCAAAGTGGCCATCGGGGCCGTAGCCACGCCACCAGCCCTCATCGATCATCTCGATGTTGGTGATGATGTTCTCGGGATCAAAGGAGATCTCGGTGTCATCAGCTGCAGTGGGACAGAGAGAAGGGAGGAAGGGTCAGAGCACCTGAACTACCCCAGGCCTGGGGCTCCCAAGATAAGAGGGATGTGGAGCTGCTGGAATGAGTCCAGAGAAGGTCATGGAGATACTCCAAGGGCTGGAGCTCCTCTGCTCTGGAGACATGCTGGAAATGTCCAGTATGGAGCAGACAAAGTTCCAGGGAGACCTTAGAGCCCCTTCCAGTGCCTAAAGGGGCTCCAAGAGAGCTGGACAGGGACTTGGGACAAGGGCAATGGCTCTGTGGGTCTCACCAGCCTGGTAGTCATACAGTGCCCGGGCACAGAGCCCCTTCCCTGCCAGGTCCAGTGGCTCCTGGTATTCCGCCCTGTAGTCATATTTGGCATCGTCAACTTGTTCCTTCAGGAAGGAGAGGAGAGCAGGAATTACCAGGAGAACAGTGGGAGGGAAGAGAACAACAATGCCCAGAAATGTCCATCAGCCCCCTGAGGCTTGGAGACCTCTGTGCTGGAGGTTCCAAGAAGTGCCCTCTGGAATAAAATATGGGCTCCAGAGAAGTTGTGCCACATGTCTGCCACAGCAGCAAAACAGCTCTTAGCCAAAGAGCCAAGGTGACCACGTCTCCACCTAACTCAACACCAATCCCTGTCCCTTGGGATCTCATCCCAACGGAAACATGGGAGACCAGTGGCAGACAACCCTCAGATCCAGCTCCAACAGGGTCCCCTGCCCCCCAAACTCACCTGGGGTGGCTCCTCGTAGATGGCTGAGGGCTCCGGAGGCTCCTCATACAGATTCTCTTCCATGTGGGACCCTGGGACACCAGAATTGTATCCAGAGTCTCGTCCTGAGAAGAAACAAGGGATCTGTCACCAAAACCATGCCGTCCCCTCATCTGGCTCCTGCCCCAGACTGGAGCGACAGCATATTCCTGCTTATGAGCTGGGTGTCCCCTGGGTCTCTTGTCCATCTGGGTGATGGAGCACGCACAGACCACAGGATGGAGGAGGCAGCAAGCATGGGATGGTGCAATGGAAAGGACAAAGGAGAGATTTATCTCCGATAGGGAAGGGATAAAGACAAAGAAGGCATAAACTTGCTCAAGATGAAAAAATTCCCATGGAGGGGAAGGGCTGGAGCAGAGGTCCTGGCCAAGAGCAGCATCTAGTGGTGACAGTGGCGTGGGGATATTGGAGCTGGATCCCGGCCCCAGCACATCCCTGTTTCCCTGCCCCTGGCAGGGGAGGAGGAACTAGATGGAACTGAGATCCCATCCAAACAGAACCAATCTGTGATTCCATGATTCAGGGACAAGGGCAGCCCTCAGTGACACCTACAGCACATGGGGAGACCTCTGGGCACAGACAGAATCCTCTAGAATCTCTTCCTCCCCCAGACCACTGGGAAGGTGGTTGGGCAGGGACACCTTCTACTGTCCCAGGCTGCTCCAACCTCAGTCCAACCCGGCCTTCCAGAGATCCTGGGGCAGCCACAGCTTCTTTGGGCAATCTGTACCAGGGCCTCCCCACCCTCATAGGGAAGGATTCTTACCAATATCCCATCTAACCCTGCCCTCTGGCACTGAGAAGCCAGTCCCTCTTATCCTGTCACTCCGTGCCCATGTACTTTACTCTGACAAGGAAAAAAGCAAATCTAGCTCTGGAGCACAGGGATGGAGCCACCTCAGCTGGGCCTTTGGTATTCTGGAAAAGTCCAAGCCTGACTGTCAAAGCCCTGTGGCAGGTCTGGAGGAAGGTGGTGGGTACACAGAGCCAAATTCCAGCAGGAGATATTCTCATCCCCCAGGCACTCAGCCTTTGGCTGAAGACAAGCAGGAACCATCCTCATCCTCAGCATCACACTCAGCTCTGGCTAGAGACAAAGCCCAGGGGAAAAACCAAACGAATGGAATTTTCAAGCTCAGGCTCAAAATGCCCAATGTTGCGAGATCTAGTTGGAAAGACAAGGAGAAAAGCTTTGGGGAGCTGAGGGAGCCAAGCACATACCTGCTGCAGGTACTGGGGAGGCCGGCGGGGACCCCCAAACATCCCGGCTGGAGGAGGCAGGACTGGGCACAGAGGTAACCTCCTTCTGCAGGAATGGGCTGCGGAGCTTCCCTGGAAAAGGAATTGAAGGGGCAGCAGGAGCTGGTCAGGCAGGGGGGCTCCCAGCCTGACTGTGCACCCATGGGTACTGCCGGGTCAAGCTCCCAAGCAGGATTTCCCAGCTCTAATCCTGGTTGTGGAAAACAAGTTTGGCTACTGGTTACAGCAGCAGCCAAGGAAAAATGTTTAAGAAATGGATTTTTGTGGAGGAGGAAAAGCTGGACAGCTCTGCCTCAGGCTCTCCATGGTGACTTTTGGAGCACCTTGAACTCCACAGGCACCAGACTGGGAGGGGACAATGCAAACTGGTTTCTGCCGGTGCACTTCCTGTGGCAGGAGGTAACTGCACTGGTATCTCCTCATCTCCACCTCCAAACCAAACAAAAGCTCAGGAAAATTCCAGACAAGTCCTACCAGCACCAAGACTCCTGCCTACCCTTATCTCTGGGTCTGATCAATTCCAGGGCATTTATCTCCCTTTCCTCCATGAAAACCATCAAATCCTAAAAAAATACCTCAAAGTCAGTCTCTCACCATGATGTCTAACCATCAAAGCCCACATTTTCCGAGCATGACATTCCCTCTTCTCCCACCCATGCCTTGCCTGCTCAAGGTAGCAGGGATTCGTGCTCCTATCACCAAGTGGAAGTGATTATTCTGAAAGAATTTAAGGTGCTTTGGAGGGGGTTGGGCTGAGGAGAGAGGAGGAGGCAGAGTCAGTCACCCAAGGGTGTCATGCGTTTGTCACAGCTACTTCCTCAGCTGCTCTCAGCTCTGGTTTGCAAACTTCCTGATTTCTATCTGAGAGATCAGATCGGGTTCTTCTAACATCACAAGATTCTGCTTGGCTGGGGCAGTGCAAAAATTTGAGTGAAATTTGATTCAGTCAGGATGGATTGCCATAGTGGTGTTTTCCTGGTGTTAATATATTGAACTCTAACTTTAAAAAAAGAATGAAGAACTTTAAGGCTCAGAAAGGGAATCAGAGTACAAAAATCTTGTCTTTGTGATTTAAAACTTGGCTAGAGCCACACCCTGGAAAATGGCAGGAGCCAGGTGTGGGACACAGCACAGCTGAGAACATCAGCTGCCTCAACAGTCTCACTGCCCCACTGGGACCCCTCCATGTGCAGAGAGACCCAGTGGGGACTGGGACCTGCCCCCAGCCCTCTCCCCATGTCCCCAGGCCATACCTGGCTGTGCTGGCATCCCCATGTCCCCTGGTCCCGCTTTCTCCCTTTGCTTGAAGATGTCCCGGGGGTTCACGGCTCTCTGCGCAATCAGCGTGGCGGCCTCCTGCCCGGGGAGGACACACGGCCCTGTCAAGGCCCTGAGCAGCACAGAGCTGAGCTAGCCCCTCCTTTCCCCAGGGGTCAGGGTCCCAGTTCCTCACCTGGGCTTTCTCCACGGACTCGCTTCTCTTGACACCCTTCCGCTGCTGTGCCTCATACTCCTCGACCTGCTCCTTCTGCAGACAGGAGAGGTCTGGGCAACCAGGCTCCAGCCCCGGCCAGCCCTCCTGCCCCCTCCAGCCCCCTACTGCAACATCCAATTCCTTCCAGAACCACCTGCCCCCTTCAGCCCCCTCCAGACCCAGGGAACTGATGCGGTGAGGGAGGGTGGATGAGGAGGAAACCCTGGATCTGGGGGGGAGATGTGGGAATTCTAGGCTGAAAACAGGGACTTGGTGTCATGGAATCATGGGATTATTTGGGTTGGAAAAACCCTCTGAGAGCATCAAGTCCAACTATTCCCAGCACAGCCAAAGCCACCACTAACCCATGTCCCCAAGTGCCACATCTATGAACTGTTAAATCCCTCCAGGAATGGGGATGCTGGCACTGCCCTGGGCAGCTGTGCCAGGGCTGGACAACCTTTTACACAAAGGAACTTTCCCAATACCCAACTTAAACCTCCCCTGTGCAACTTGAGGCCATTTCTACTTGCCCTGTCCCAGGCCCCTGTCCCCTCCACCATGGATAAACCTCGCCTGGGGCCAACACCAGACCTCACCCATTGCTGCTGCTCCCTGTCCCTGTTCTCAGTCTCTGGTTGCTGCTGAAGTCTCCTGTGGGGACAAACGGGTTAAAACTGAGGATTTGAGACCTTGCCCCACTATTCCAGGTCCATGGGAATAGCACATGAAGGCCATCCCTCACTTTGGTAATGCTCTCCCTCACTTCACGGCCGACAAGGTGCCCTAAAGAGAGGAGCATGGTGAGAGGAGCAGGAGTTGTTCCAAATAGTGGGATCATTCCAGGTAAATCTCTTCCTTAGGGATATGGACATGAGCATCTTGATATGGGAGCTGGGCAGATTTCCCCCCTTGTGGGGCTTGGCGCTCCCTGGACCTCTGACGCCCCAAAAATATGGGCCATGGGTGCCAGGCAAGGGTTTGGGAAGCAAAAGGGGGAGTCGTCCTGGAGCAGGATCCATGGGCAGGGAGACTCAAGAATGATGCTGATGATGCTCCATCTCCATCCATAGGGAGATGGAGCAAGATCCCCTCATATCTGTCCTCTTAAAGGAGATTTCCTGGGACTGCAGGAATTCCAGCAGTGGGAAATGCACAGACATGATCCACCACTTCCTAAGGAATAAACTTTTCTGGAGTAGAGGCAGCTCAGAGAGGTAGTGACAGGGATAGGCAGCACCACAGGGATCCTAGAGAGCAGGATGGGCTCTGGGAATCATTCCCAAAACAACACTCACTTCTGGGCTTCGATTTCACTGGATCTGGCTTTAAACATCTGCTCCCGGCCCGCTGCCTCCTGCAGCTCCCGCTCCCGCCACTCCCGCTCCCGCCGCTGCCGCTCCTCCTCCGCCCTCCTCTTCTCCTCCAGCCGCCGGTTCTCCTCATCCTTCTGAGGGGAGACACGCACACAGCCTTGGCCTTCCTGGGCTCAGAGGGGTGCGGGTCACACTGCAGCCCTCAGAACCCCCGGCCCTCTGCATCCTGGGCACGCAGCAGGTCCCGGGGGACACGGCGTATCCCAGGGCACACAATGGATCCTGGGGCTTGTGGTGGATCCCAGGGCAGCTACCCAGTCAGAAGGTTCACACATTATTGCTTAACCCCATAAAACCCAACGTGAAAGGGAAGGAGACAGGGAGCAGCCCTTGGAGAGGTCAAAAAGCAGTTTCCTCACCCAGCTGGGATTTGCTGGGAGCTGGGATGCAGCCCAGCTATCTGCCAGGAGAGCCAGGGTGCATCCCAGCCCTTCCTCCCTGAGCCCACCCCAGCAGCCCTGAGCCAAATTCAGATGAGATAACGGAGCACCTTCCCCTTCAAGACTCAGCCCCTCCTCTCTGAGCACCCCAAGGCAGTAGCTCTGTACCACCCTGAACTTCTGATCCCTCATTCCAGGCAGGACTCCTCAGTTTCCAGACAGGGAATAAGTCGTCTATGAAGATTAATCTCCAAACACTTTGTGCTCCAAGGCATGCATTCACTCACCTCTGCTTTGGCCCAGAAATTATCCTTATTTACCCGTTTGATTTCAGACATTGCGTTCGTCTTCTGGTACACAGAGCCCTGAGGAAGACAGAGAAACCTTTTCACATTTTTTGTCAAAAATCAGCCCAAATCAGCACAGTCTGGAACTGCTTTTAGAAGTTCCTATAACCTGATGCTTTGCCTCACAATTTAAAGGAGGGCTGGGTGAGGCCAACAATGTGCATGTTGCCAAAACTAGGGAGTTGCTGGCCCTAACTCAGGTTGCTGCCCCTGGATGCCTGGAAGTGTCCAAGGCCAGGCTGGACAGGCTTGGAGCACCCTGGGATAGTGGGAGGCATCCTTGCCGATGGCACAGGGTGGGACTGGATGGGCTTTAAGGTCCCTCCATGCCAACTCATGATTCCATGCTTCAAACCTGCCCACTGGCAGTGGGATACTATTTCCTCTTGTCCTGTTACGCTGTGTCCTGATGCCAAGTCTTTCTCTAGCTCTCTTGGACCCCCTTTAAGCACTGGAAGAGCTCTGGAGCCTTTTCCTCTCCAGGCTGAACATTCCACAGACATGTCAATGGCAAGGGTGCTCCTTCCATCACGGAATGATAGTGGTCCCAGACCTTCGCCCCACCCAGAGGCACCCAAAAGCCCTCACTGATTCAACTCACCACGGGAACCTGGGGCCCCGAGTCCTGGAACTTGATGCTCTCCTTGTGGAAGCTGTAGTTGGCCCCAGAGGCCTTGGCCACCTTCTCCATGATGAGTTCAGGTTCCACGTCTTCCTCTGCCCGGGCATTGATGGTGACGTGAGCCCCCTGAGCAGGAGGAACCAGGATAGGGGTGAGGGGGTCACTCTGGGAGCCCCCATCCCCACCACCCTGCCCCGGTAGATCCTGTCTGTGCTCCCAGAGCTCTCAAGGGATAGGAAAAGGGTTATGGTGAGAAGGAGAAAATATCCAGAGGGATTTTTGGGGCAAAGTGGTCTACTGGAAGACATCCCTGACCGTGGCAGGGGGGTAGAACTGGATGGTCTAAGGTCCCTCCAACCCAAACCATTCCATGACTTCCTGAAGGAGGACATGAGGGGGAATCAGACCTTTAAGAAGTTGGCCACAGTGCTGACGTGGTTGGCGCAGGCTCCTTTCCTCATGTCACTGACACCTTCACCCGTCTGCAAGGAGACACCAGCAGCACTGGCTCACCCGAGCCCCTCTGCGGTGGACTCATGGCAGCAGCACCTGGATCTGAGCCTGAGCCCCTCTCCAGCTCTCCTGGAGCCCCTCAAGGCACTGCAAGGGGCTCTGAGGTCTCCCTGGAGCCCTCTCTTCTCCAGGCTGGACACCCCCTGCTCTCCGTGGCAGAGGGGCTCCAGCTCCCTCCCAGGAAGCCGGGGTCTGTCCCCACTCACCCAGTTGACGAGGACGTATTTGGGCAGCCCAGAGTTGGGATCCTTCACGCGACAGAAGCCGTACATCACCTTCCCACTGTTGAGCTCCTCCACCATCTCCTCCAGCCCCCCATCTGCCCCAGGAGGAAGGAGAGGGGTGAGTCCAGCCCATTCCATACGTGTGGTGGGAACAGCCAAACCCATCCCAGCTCTGTATTCCCTGGAGATTTTCCCCGTTAGATGTGGGGTTGTTGTACCTCATGAGAGCCTCAGACCCCTGTGTTTACTCTGTAAACACATAACCTGATCATTTAGCATCCACATGATTATTTGGGAGTCAAGCCCCAGCCTTTTCTCACCCACTCCCATCCCCAGCAGCCTTCATCACCCAGTTCCTCTTCCTCAAGCCTTCACAAACCCCATATGGAAATATCCTAGATCTGCAACCAAGTGCAGGCATGACAGAGAAGGGAAAAGAGCTGCTCACACTCCCTAATCAATTAGAAGCTTTAATGAGAGCAGGCAACTGTCAGTTTTGCCCATAGGCTCCTGCACAAAACTGTGCTCAGAAAAACTTCAGTGAAGGTGGGAACGGTGCTGAGAAGTGATAGAGGAACTGGCTGAGCCTTGTTCCTGCTTTGCAAGATGGGAAGTAGGGAAGGAACCAAAAGGGTAACACGAGGAAAGGTCCTGCTAGTCCACCATGGGGAAACTCCTGCCTCAATGCCTCTCTCCCTGTTACACCCACCTAGAGTGGTCTCAGTGCTGGTTTGAGGACCTGGGAGTGAATCCCAGAGGGAAAATCCCATACAGGGCTCGGGCAGGGGCAATGGAAAGGGAACAGAACTGCTCCCACTACACCAATAAACTACCAGGAAAGAAGGAAAACCACCAAAAATGCAGAGTCTCATCTCAAAAATATTCCCCCAGACCACATTTCCTCCTGTGCTGGGTTGTCTGAGCCCTGAAAAGTGGGAAAAGAGCCAATGGTCCTTATCACTCCTGGCAGGAGTAACAAAGACCAACACAGCTTGCTCTGCTCTGCAGCATCACCCGGATCATTTCCTTCTCCCTATTAAATATTTATGATTTGGCTCTAAATTTGGCTTCAAACCCGGCAGGAAAGTTGAAGGTGGAAGTCTGAAGCTGGTTGGTGAGGGCTGGAACAGAGGGACGTGACAGAAATGCTAGGGGCAGCAGGGATCTGTGGGGATCTCAGGGCACAGCCTCTGCAGCTCCCCAAAACCCTCGTTTGTGACTCAACAAGTGTTTTCCTAAACAAAATTCCCTGGCTCTAAGAGTGCCACCAGACCCTGTGAAGCATCACAGAAACTTCCACAGGCTGGGAAAACACTTGGAAATTAAGGAAGCAGCTGGGGAGGGATGAGAAGATGCAAATTCCGAGCGTGGGGAAACCTGCCTGAATGCACTGCTTCCTGAAGGCCTCAGCTTCCCAGCCAGTAGTGCTTGAGTAAGAGTCAGCAGTCAAATATAAGGATTGTGGGAAGAAGGGAACTGGACACAAGGGCCTTTAAGAGCATTGAGTAGGGAGCCCTGGCTGAGTGACTGGCTTTGGAGTACCGTGTAGTCCTGCCTAAATCCAGGATATAAAATACTTCAGCAAAGAGCTGCCAGGACACAACCTTTGGATCCTTTGGAAAGGAGGAAAATGAAAGGAAAAGCAGAGATGCCAGTGAGGCTCTGCTCCATATTCCTCACTCCAAAATCACCCTGACACAGCTCCCACCCTTGTCTTATTACCAAGGGAACCCCCCAAAACACCCTCAGGGATTAAACCCCCCCAAGATCTCAGGCAGGTGCAGTGAGATGAGCCCTGGAAGCCCCCCAGGGCCAGGGAAGCCATGGAAACGGGGGGATGGTCCCCAGAATCCTCACCTCCGGAGCCAGCCACTCGCAGGTCGTTGCTGTTGCCTTCATAGGTGAACAGAGCCCTAAAATTAAGGCAGAAATGGGATTTTTAGCACAGGGCTGATCTGGAGTGTTCACACACCCCTGACACCTTATGAGGTGCAGGGGGACCTGCCACCCCACAGCCCAGGGACTTACTGATCCCCCTCGACATCCCCGCATCCCCCCAGACACCCCCACACCTGGATCCCTGTCCCCCCATATCCCCGCAAGCCCCTGGCTCAGCCGAAATTCTTTTCCCCAGGCCCTCCACCCGCACCTATCCCTGTTTCACTCCCACCCCTCCATCGCCGGCCCCACCTCCTCGGATTCCCCCTACACCCCCATCCCCCATCCCACACCCAGATTCATCCCGACACTTCACCGTCCTCCCCTCCCCATCCGCCCCCATTCTCCCCCCGGGCCCCGCCGACCCTCCCTCACCAGTCCGTGGGGCTCCCCGCGGCCACCACGCTCCCGTAGGCCTCCTGCAGCGCCCGCCCGTTCTTGGCCAGGTTAAGCGCCATGGCCGCGCCCGCTCCGCCCCGCCGGCACCGCCAACACCGCCCCGCCGGTTCCCCGGCCCCGCCCCGGCCCCGCCCCGCCGGTGCCACCGGCCCCGCCCCGCCGGTGCCACCGGCCCCGCCCCCGGCCCCGCCCGTCCCCCGGCCCCGCCCCGGCCCCGCCCCGCCGGTGCCACCGGCCCCGCCCCCCCGGCCCCGCCCCGGCACCGCCCCGCCGGCACCGCCAACACCGCCCCGCCGGTTCCCCGGCCCCGCCCCAGGCCCCGCCCCGCCGGTTCCCCGGCCCCGCCCCAGGCCCCGCCCCGGCTCCGCCCCGCCGGTGCCACCGGCCCCGCCCCAGGCCCCGCCCCGGCCCCGCCCCGCCGGTGGTACCGCCACCGCGGCCCCGCCCCGGCCCCGCCCCGTCGGTGCCCCGGCCCCGCCCCCGCTGATGCTCCTGGCCCCGCCCCGCCGGTGGTACCGCCACCGCGGCCCCGCCCCGGAAGCGCCCGACCCCGCCCCGCCCAGCCCCGCCACATCAGGCCACGCCCACGAGAAGCATCTCTCGCCCCCGAACTGCTTAGACCACGCCCCCGATAGAGAGCCCACCCCCGACAGAGAGAACGCCCACTCAAATGCCAGACCCCGCCCATCAATGGCAGACCCCGGTAAGGGAGAGGCCACCCCCGACAGGGAGACCACCCCCCGAATACCAGACCCGGCCACGGAGACCACCCCCGACAGGGACCGCCCCTTCGGGCAGACAGGCGCCGCCCCCGCCGATAGGCCCCGCCCCCGGCTCGGCGTTTCTCGCAGACGCCCCGCCCAGGGTGGGCTTTGGGGTCCTGTGTCCCAGGGCGGCTCTCGGGGACCCCCGGCCCGGGGCGGTTCTGGGGCTGCCCCATCCCGGGATGACTCTTGAGGGCCCGTTCCGGCGTTCCCCGTGCCAGATCAATTTTCGGAGACTGCCACCCAACGGGGTTCTCGGGGTCGCGCACCCCAGGAGCCGTTCTCAGGGACCCCCATCCCGGGCTCTTCTGGGAGATCCGCTCCCCGGTGGTTCTCGGGGTTCTCTGCGCCGGTACAGCCCCGACAGCGCCCGCGTCCCGCACAGTCCTCCCCAGCCCCCGTACCCCCTAAACACAGCCCGCGGGGGCAGAAAATCAGCATTTCCGCGGATTTCCCAACCTGAGTGGGGGGCATTTCAGGGGTGTTTGCGAGTACCGAAGCAGTTCGGAGCCTGGAGCTTTTTGGGATGTAAATGCGTCTCAATTTTAGCCCAAATCATCCGGAATCTGCCTCTCTCTCACACACACCCTCTCGTGGCCGTGGCTCTCCCGAAGAGGTGTTCTGGGGCGGCAGGAGGTGGCCTGGGGGGACACAGGAGGTGACAAGAGGCGGAGGGATGTGTGCGGGGCAGGGACCGAGGGTGGGCCCTCGCGCGGCGGTGCTCCCAGAATGTGTTAATGGGACATTAGCAGCTCATTGTTCCCCCAGCCCTCCCCCAACATCTGGCTGGCACCGCGCTGCCACCACGTGGGGAAAGATTTCGGGGTGGCTCTCCATCGGGTCCCCTTTTTCTCCCGCGGGCCTTCCTCCACATTTCGGGTCTCCTAAAGTTGGCAGAGCAGCAAGGACGCGGAGATGGGGGGCTTCCCCCAAAACTCCTGCGGGCTCGGGGGCCACGGTGGGAGCGACTCACCCATGACCCACCACCTTCACGCATGGGGAAAATCGCGGGGTCCCCGAGCTCTGCCTGCCCCGGGAGGGTGAGGTGGGGTTTAACGAGCCCCCCCAGGCCCCCAGTTTGTCCCCAGAGATAACGATGCTTCCAGTGCTCTGTCAGCATTTGTCTCCTTGGGGCTGCAGGCTTCAGCTGAGGAGCTGGATGGTAATATCCTTGTGCCCCCAGTTCCCAGGAAAAATATGTCTGGCAGAGTGGGATGGGGTGGGAGATGGTGAATAATGTGATGGAGGGTCCTGGGATGTTCAAGGGTCCTGAGCCACCTAAAAGTCCTGGAGTTGCTGTAGGTCCTGGGGTACCTAAAGGTCCCAGGTTGTCCAAGGGTTCTTCGTAGGCTGAGAGTCCAGGGGTGTGCACAGGTCCTGGGGTGTTCAAGGGTCCCAGAGTGGCCAAAGGTCATGGGATGTGTGCTGGGTGCTGGGGTACCAAGGTGTCCAGACTTCCTGGGGTGACCGAGGGTGAAGGAACAGTGGCAGGTCCTGGGATGGCTGAGGGTTAGGGTTAGCTGAAGATGCTGAGGTGTCAGATGGTCGGTCCCACCTTTACACCCTTCAGCCCCTCCATCCCATGGATCCCCCATCCATTATTCTGGTCATCACCCCCAGAACACCAGATGTCACCTCCCAGTCAATGAAACCCATTGAAGAGGCTCTCCCGTGTTTGTAGGACCTACAAAAATGCTGGGAAACACCCCAAAACTGCAGGGCTGCCAGTGCAATTTTTATGATTTAGGAAGTCATATGAGTGCAAAGTTGGGGGGCACCTGGGGAGCGCTGGGCAGCATGGGATGTTCACCCTCCACATGTACCCTGTCAGGAGCCAGCCACCTCCTCACACCTTGAGGATTAATCCCATGTTATTTATGGGAAATATGGGCAAAAATAATGCATAAGGTAGTTATTTATATTTTTTAGCATCCTGGGACTCACACAGACATATCCTGGACATATCCTTACCCCTACTACATGTACGCCTAAACAAGGAGCTGGCTGGGAAGAAGGGGCAGATGTGAGCTCCCCATTCAGCACGTGGCTGGAAATGTTAATTAAACACAGGGCAATAAAACATCTGGAGGGCTGGGAGCGGGGAAGGGCCGGCCGGCACGACCCCCCGCAGCTGCTTTTCCTTGGGAATCTTGGGCAGGGGGGACTGGGGTCACCAGCGATTTCGATGGTACAAAAGCCTTTTCATGAAGTATTTCAGGGAAAGCAACTGAAGAACCTTTGTGGCGCAGAGCGAGGGGCTGCCGGGGGGTTGGTGGCCCCAGGGGTTTGGAGACTAAAGATGGCTGGATATTGGGGTTCACGGTCAGGCTGTGGGTGATGGGATGGGACAAAGACAATGGTTTGGAGATGCTGGATTAAGCCCCATATGGTGCCACCCCACCAGCCCTGAAAGTGCCTGTCATGGGAGAATGAGCCCATCCTGTAAAAAAAAAGAGGGGGAAAGGTTTTTTGGATTAATCTGTCCTGCAGCCTGGCTGGCCCCACCATGGGACTCTGCTCCCAGTGTGGGGAGGGATGGCATCTCCCTCTGCATTCCCTGGGGTAGGGGACAGGGGCACTGCGGTGGGCTGGGGTCACTCTGATGTGGTGAAACACAGGGGTGGGATGGAGACCCCATGGCAGGCCGGGGTCTCCCTGGTGAGATGTGGGATCTCCTGACACATGGAGGCACACAAGTGGGATACGCGCACCTCGGCAGGACAGGAACGGTGGAGTGAGGGGCACCCGGGGTGGGACGGGGGCACTCAGCGAGGGTGGAAGCAACTGAACGGGATGGGGGGCAGGGATGGGGGCACCCAGATGGGAGGGGACACCCCGGGACGGATGAGAAGAGCCAGGGCACGATGGGGAGGCTAGGACAGGGTGGGAGGCACACGGACGGAATGGAGGGGACGATAAGAACACAAGCTGAGAACACTCAGATGTGTCAGAAGTGTCACCCCGCATGGAATGGGGGGACCACGGGTGGGATGGGAACACTCAGACGGGAGCTGACACCCTGCATGGGACCGGGCGACCCCAGCTGGGGCATCCTGAACGAGGTGGAGGAACCCTGGACGGGATGAGGGCAGCAGGGACGGGACCGGGAGAGCCCGCACAGGATGGGGGCCCCCGAACTCGCAGGGAGCCTGGGACGCGGCGGGACCGACCGTCGCCCCGGAGGCGGCCCGGGGCCGGCGCGGGTCCGGCGCGGAGTCGGCGGCGGGACCGCTGCGGGCCCGGCGGGGCGGCGCGAGCCCCTGCCCGGCCCCCGGTGTCGGTTTGCATCCCGGCTCCTCCCCGCCCCGCCGCCCCGCGCATTCCCGACCCTCCGGGCGGTGGCGGCGGCGGCGGCGGGGCCCGGCGGGGCCGGGGCGGGACCCCACGATGCCGCAGCTGGAACCGACGGGGGGAGACGACTTGGGGGCCCCCGACGAGCTCATCGCCTTCCAGGACGAGGGCGAGGAGCAGGACAAGGGCGCGGGGCGCGGCTCGGCCCACGGGGACCTGGACGAGCTCAAGTCCTCTCTG
Source organism: Sylvia atricapilla (assembly GCF_009819655.1). Lineage (NCBI taxonomy): Eukaryota > Metazoa > Chordata > Aves > Passeriformes > Sylviidae > Sylvia > Sylvia atricapilla. The sequence goes on from NC_089167.1 coordinate 193,419, forward strand.
GTCAGCGAGACCGAGAACCGGGGGGTCCCCGGCCCCGCAGTCGGCCCCGGCCCCGAGGTGAGGCGAGGGGCGGCGGGGAGCCGGGGGGAGGCGCCCCCCGCCCGGCCCCGCTCCGCTCACCGCCTCTCCCCGCAGGCGGAGCGGCCCCCGCCGCCCCGGGAAAGTTTCCAGAAGCCGCGGGACTCTCTGGCAGAAGGTACGGGACCCCCCCTCCCGGCGCCCCCCTGCTCCCCGCCACATCCCCCGGGACCGGCCGACGCTTCCCAACTTCTTTGTTTCCGCCCCCGGCTGCGGGCGGGACCCCGTGTGTGCCCCCCCGCGTCTCCCCTCCCGTGGCCTCTGGTTCTCCCCACGGTGTCCCCCCACGGTCGTGTCCTCACCCCCCGTGTGTGTCCCCCCCGTGTCCTGCTCGCATCGTGTCCCACCCGCTGTGTCTCTCCCTGATGTCCTCAACCCCCCCGCCCCTCTAATTCCCCTCTCCGTGTCTTCACCCTCGTGTCCTCGCCCCCCCGCGTGTCCATCCGCTGTGTCCCCCCGCCCCGCGTGTGCCTTCCCGTCGTGTCCCCCCTCCGCCCGGCAGCCCCAGCTCTCGCCCCGGTGACCGGCCCCGGTCGCTTCCCCACGGATGGATCGGTGTTGCCCGTGGCTCCGCGGGGCAGCCGGGCTCGGGACGCCCCCAGGGCTGGGTCCTTTCAGGGGGTGACCGGCACCGGGACCCGGCACCCCGGGACTCCCCCCGTGCAGCCGAGATCCCCCTGCCGCGGGGACCGCGCTCCCCGGCAGCAGGGACGCTCCCGAGCAGAACCAGGGACACCCCCAAGACATTTGGACACCCCCAGAGGGACCTGTCCGCGCCCCTCCCCAGCAGGGATCCCCCAGCAGAACCAAGGATCCCCCTAAGGGATTTGCGCACCCCCAGATGAACGCACCCAGGTGCCCCCCAAGTGGGAACCCCTGGAAAATCAAGGACCCCCCAGAGGAACCCACCCACACCCCGTAAGTGCGGACCACCCTCCACGAGAATCAAGGACTCCCACAAAATTACTGGGGCACCCTCCCACAAGGGGAGACCCCCAGAAGAAGCAGGGACCTCACCAAGGGACTTGGGCATCCCCGGGCCCCCCATTCTCAGCCTTGCCCCCTTCCGTGGGTGCCACCCCCGCCGCTCCTCCTCCTGACCCCCTACTTCCTTCTCTCCCCAGTGGTCAGAAGACAAGATGGGAGTTTTTTTAAGGGCCCCCCCTATCCCGGCTACCCCTTCCTGATGCTCCCTGAGCTGGGCAGCCCCTACCTCGCCAACGGAGCCCTCTCCCCCGGCGGAGCCCGCACCGTAAGTGCCCCCCCGGACCCTTCCTAACCCCCCAGCCTTTCCTCACCTTTTGCGTGTGCTCAGACCCCCCTAAGCCCCGTCCTGCAGGAAATCGAGCACCTGATGCTAAAGAAAAACCCTTAGAAATGTGGTTTATTTCTTTATTTTTGGTTCACTTTGCCCATTTGGGGGGGGGGGGGGCTTCTTCTTCACTCCGGGGGACCCGCCCCGAAACCTGACCCTGAGCTGCCGCTTTTCTCATTTAAAAGGGTTTTAAAGCCGTTAATGGGCCAACATTGGCCGCGGGGGGAGAAGTGATTAAGCAAATTGAGCGAGAACGGGGGGTGGGGAGAGGGGGCATGACCCCCTCCCTCAGCAGAGCCCCTCGATCCGAAACCATCCCACTCAACTTCTTGGGCAGCATCGTAAAGTGATTTCAGGGATATTAAGGTATTTTAGGAACATAGGGTGTTCCCTGCGGGGCCATCCTGGGGGGAATTCTCAAGGCCCCCACCCGAGGGAGGAGGAAATTCCCCGGCCTCCGGGAGGGATGCTGACCCGGGCAGTGGTACCCACCGGATCCCGGGCTGGAGCACCGCGCCTCGCTCTTGATTGTCCAGCTGTATTTCTCGCTCCAGTGATGCTTTCCCACGTATTATTTCTCCGGATCCATAGGGAACTCTGTTCCCATATGGAACGTATATAGGATAACGATATTGTGGCAGTTATAATGGTTTGAAAGGCCAGAATCTGGCTGGTTCGCGTGGAGAGTTTTCCATATTTTCAGGTGTTCCTACTTTTGCTTTCCTGGAAGCAACTGGTTGGAGTGCCGTGAAGTGCAAATCCCGGGATGGGGAGGGCAGATAAGCTAATTATCCTGGTGTTTTGCCGGCGGCCGGATAAAGGTTGTACTCCCAATTTGTCACTCTTGGGATTATGAGGTTTTGGGGACGAAGCAGGACTGACCACGATGCCAAACACTGCCAAGGAATCCGGGATAATGAGAAGGGGTTGGGGTTGGGATCCATCACAAGTGGCCGCTAACGATGGTTTAATGAATCCCAGAAAGGGGATTAATTAACAGGGGCCGGAGCGGGTGTCACCTCCCGGATGTTTTAGAGAAATGGCTGGGATTGGGAAAGTATGGATTGGGGCTGAATTCCGACAGACTGGGGCCTCTGCATGGAGCCAAATTAGCAAGGGCTGTGGGGGGGTAACTGAGGATGCCGAGGGCGGGTTGGGTGAATTTTGTGATGCCTCTGGGTGAGGTCCTGCTGGAATCCCACGGCCACTCATGCACAGAGAGCAGCTGAGCTCTGTGCTGCCCATCACCAAGCCCCTTCCATGAGCTCCCACGGCGTGGCAGCACAGGGATCCCCCAGATCCCAGGATGTCATCGTGCCTAGTGGAACTGGACGGGCCCTGATCTCATATTGGATCCATCTGGGCACGGGGTCCTTGATCCAGTAAGGCTCAAAATCCTTCTGTTACATTCGTAACAGAAAACGGCAGGACAGAGCATCCTTTATCCTGGTCTGGACCCAGCCAGGCACGGCATCTTTGATCCTGTACTGGATCTGTTTGGGTGCAGCATCCTCAACCCCAAACCAGATCCTGCTGGGCACAACATGCTTGATCTCATATTGGATCTGGCCAGGCTCAGCATCATTGATCCTGTTCCTGATCCATCCAGGCACAGCATCCCTGATCCCATATTGAATCCATCTGGGCACAGCATCCTGGATCTGATACTGAATCCATCCAGGCTCAGTCTCTTCAATCCCATACCGCAACCATCTGGGAACAGAATCCTTGCTCCTGTACCAGGCTGATCTGGACACAGCATCCCTGATCCCGTACCGGATACATCCAGGCACAGCCTCCTCAATCCTCTGCTGGAAGCAGCTTCCCAATCCCTTCTGGATCCAGCTGGGTGCAGCATCCCCACATGCAGCATGGCCTGAAGGCACTGAGCTCGCCAAACCCACCTCCCACCCTCATCTTGAGAGGCTCTGGATGAGCCTGGACATGTGGAACACCAGGGTGGCAGGAGGCACAGGATGCCTCGGGAGCCACCTTTTTCTTGTTTCCTTCTTTTTTTTTTTTTTTTTTTCTTTTTCCTTTTTTTTTTTTTTTTTTCTCTTTTTCCCTGGCATTGGAGGGAATGAGTTGATCTGTGGGATCCAGCTGTGCTGGTGGCCATGGCATCCAGCCTCATATATTTTGCAGCCAAGTGCTGTGGATTGAACCGCATGGAAAAAAAGATTTTGGGAGACAAAACCCAAACCCCAGATAATCTCCATGGCCAGGACGGTGGTGGATCCTGGGGATGGATGAGTCTGCAGATGCCAGGGCTGATCTGGCCAAACAGCTGGAGGACTTCATTTGGAATACCCAGCAGGAAAGCAGTGCTTCCACATTTCTCCACTCCAAAATCTTTAGAAATCTCGGATGTCTATGGAAATCTGGGAAATATTTAGGAATCTGGTTACACAGTGCCTTCCCACACTCCAAGCCAGGAGAAGTCCCATCCCTATGCCAACCCACCAAGCACCAATGGATGGATGCTCCTGCTCTTCAGCCTCTGTGAATTCACTTTGTTTCTGGGTTATTTCCAAACAGGATCCTGGAGTTTGGGAGGTGTTCGTGGTCCCCAGTATCACTTTACTGGCCATTTCTGTCCAGGGAGTATTTTTGGGGCTCTGCTCTGAAGGTGAAGGAATTTTTTGGAATCTAACGATGGCATTGCTATTTGGAGCAGTGTTTCAGCCTGGTTTTCCTCATGGGGAATCAGGAACTGGGGACCTGTGAGGCTGTGTTCGGCTCCTTGGGATCATTCCCAACAGCACAAAGATCTCAAAGGTGTGGTGGAAAGGAAATGCTCTGAACATGCACGAGCTGGATGGATGCAAATCCCTGTTGCCACGATGCCGGATCCATTCCATCACAATCGTGTGGAGTTGATGGGTTTTATCCCAAACCCAGAATGAGACAGGTCCATACTGGGGTAAAATCTCATCCCAGCATCTTTCTGCTGCTTGGGAAGTGGATGGGAACCAGGCACGGCACTGCTGGAGCAGTGAAGCCAAGACCATGCACAGGATCGGCATTACTCCCAAAAAAACCAGTTTAACCCCTGGAATTTGAGTCTGGAGGCGAGGATTTAAATAAATCCAAACCTTCCTCAGGCATGGAATTCCATCCAAACAGCTCTCCCAACGCCATGCCGGTGTAATTAATGCACTTCGATGTAATTAATGCGCCTCGGCAGGCTGCAATCCCAAAATAAATGAGTGAAAAATCCATAACCTGGGCTTATTCCGGCTTTTCTTTGCACCACTCTTGCGATGAATTCCTGAGTATACAGAGCTGTATCTGTCTCCTAAAGAAAATAGATCCTTAACTGCGCTGCTGCCAAGGAAAATTATTAAAATACGGATTTTTGGCAGGAAAAAAGGTTGTTCCAAAAACCGGGCGGGCCTTACTGGTGGTTCTGGCAGAGCATGGAGGGTTTTGGCATTGGGATGCAGATGGAGGTGTTGGAATGGAGGAATTTTTCTGGCGTGGGGGCTCACTTGATGCTCAGCATCCTCAGACTGAGGCAGTTCCTTCTTTCTCCTGCACTAATTTGGGATTTTCTGGTTTATTTGGGATTTGCCCCTCACCAGTGCCGCCTTCCTTCCCCACTTGGAAAAAATAGTAAGGAAAAATCCTATTTTTTTTTTCACACTTTTTGGCTTGTCCTTGTTGCTCTGTGCAGCTGCTGGGTTGATCCAGTCCTCCCCGGCTCTGAGCCCTCCCCGTGCCTCAGTTTCCCTACTTCCAGACTCCCGCCTGCTCTGCAGAGCTGCCGCACACAATGGCCCCTTTATCCCCACTCCTTAATTATGCTCTTCGGCTAATTACCCTGCGGGCGGAGTTTGTAGACCTACAGGAGGTTTCCACTCCCCCCCACCCCCCAAATCTCCCTCCTCCCTCCTTTTCTAACACGATTCCCAAATTAAAGCAATGAAGTAAGTGCTCGGGGCGCCTCTGCTCAGCCCTGGGATTGTTCTGGGACTGAGGCGCATTCATCATCCTTCTGGAATTCCCAGCAGCTGCTTTTCATTAGTTTTCCTTCCTTGAAGTCGATGGCGGGAGCTTGGGAGGGAAGAGGAACCCGGGGGGAAGTGCCCGGTGCATCCTGGATGGAGGAAGAGGAGGGATAAGGGAAGAGGGGTCGGGACTGGGATGGGGTGTTGTGTTCCGTCTCTCGGAATTTGGGGGAAAGGGGGTGGAATGTGGGAAGGTTGTCGAGGGAGGAGGGGGAGAGGAAGGGAGTGATGTGCCTCTCCCCGGTTTGCCTCTTTTTCTGCTGGTTTTTTTGGCAACAGTCTCACCCTCTGTGTTCAGCTGGGGGATCCTGGAGCCTTTGGGATCCTGGAGCTCTGGGGACACTGCTCAGGACTCTGGCAGGGGGCAGGGGAGGTGGCAGGGTGGGAGCTGGCGGTGCTGGTGTCCCGACTGAAGGATGCTCTGGGAAGCAGTGGGATTGTTGGTGCCGGGGCAGGCTGAGCCTGCTGCTCCCGCTGGGATCCCCCATGTGGATGCAGAGAGATGAATGGATCCATTGAGGCCGGGGCTGGGAGCTGCAGACAAAAGCCTCAGGGCAGCAGCAGGATTCAGGGCCACTGGGTTTGGGAACAGGGAGGAGGGGGCAGGGAGAGGGGGCCCAGTGGGTCCTGCCCCATGGTCAGTGTGTGCTGGGGGCATTCAAAGGCCAAGGGTACTCGGGGCACCCATGGGTGGGGAAACTTGGGGTGTCCATGGGATGCTTGAGTCACCCAGGGGAAAGGGTTAGGTCCTCCCTGAGGGGAGGGTGCTGGGGCCACCCATGGGTGAGGGAAGCTCAGGATGCTCAGGGCACCCACATGTTGGACATCCTGGTGCCAAGGCTGCTCTGGGCTGAGGCTCTGGCCCCACTGGTGTCCCAGCAGTGCTCTAGCCTCATCCTGCTGCCTCTGATCCCTCCCATCCTGCCTCCCCTCTCCTGCCTTCCTTTGCAGATCTGGGGCCTTCAGCTGATGCCACTGGTATCCACAGGGTGGGGACATGGGATCTGTGGGTGGAGATGAGGTCGCACAAGTGTCACCACTCCAAGCTCATCCCAAATCGAGGGGGGTTTAAACTTATTTTTTGTCTCCCAGCTGTGTTTTCCACCTTCCCATCCCAGCTCCATTGGCATTTCCCATCTGGGATCTGTGGCTTTGTTACAGGAATAGACAAACATCTGTTGTTAAGGTGTCACAAACCCTCATTCCCCAAAATCCTTATCCTCTCCTGGGACAACCTTTGCCTGGCCAGCGTCACCCAAAAAATGCCAAAAGGGACCTGGTGATGTCTCCTGCATCACCCCCATATCGCCCTTTAGAAACCCTAAATCCTGATGGGAAAATAACCCTTATCAAGAATTTTTGGTGTTCTCCCTGGGAAGTGGGGATGCAGGAGACCCTCCCAAAAGTTTCCTGGCTGGAATTTGTCATCCTGGTGTTCATAGGCAACATCTGGAGGAGATTATTTGGCTGGGAAGCAGATGGATGGTGGGGGTCGGGGAGAGATTTATGTCTCATTCGCTGGGCTGTAAATCCAGCTGTAACTGGGATTTCTCCCTTCCCAGTTATCCCAGGGAAGCAGAATGCAGCAGCTGCAGTGGGAGGTTGTGGGATGAGTGATTTGCTCGGTGGGGCCAGGATGCTTCTGGGTTTTCTCCCTAGTTTTTGGCATTGGGGTGATTTGTTGGGGCACAAAGGACACCCCATCCTGGCTCAGGAGGATGAGGCCAGGTCCCTACTTTTCCCTGTCCTTTCCCTCCTCTTCTCCCACCTCTTTTTTCCCTGGTTTGGGGCTTCCCCTGCAATCCCTGTTGGTGTGATCCCCATCTGCCACATCCCTGGGTACAGCCTCAGACCCTTCTGCCAGGGCAGATTTGGGGTTTTTTTTTCCACCTTCTTAAACCCAAGCACAAAGTTTAAGGAACTTGATGATGCACTGAGCCCAGAACGCCTATTTCTCTCAAAAATCCCATCACCATGTTACTCCTGGATCCAAATTTTGGTGATTTTTTTCCCAGACAAACCAGTGTCACTGCTCAAAGCTGGATCTCGGGATGCCATGGGGCTGCAGTGGCCACACCTGGACAAAGATTTTGGGGGCCTCCATTAAACATCCTACAAACCCCCATTTTCTGCCCTAATGCTTGGCCTGTCCTGTCTCACCTGGCTTGATTTTGGGATGAATTTTGGGGGAAAAGGGCTGGAGCAGAGGCAGGAAGGGGAAGGGCTGTTGGTCATCCTGCAGCTGTGTTAACAGGCTGGGAATCTGGGGGTCTCTGGAGGGGCTCAGGGGACTTTGCAAAGCCCAAGGAATTTGGGCTGGAAAAGGGATTGTTGTGAGGATGGGGGACTGGGGGTCACCATTCCCCACCTCCTGTCCTGGGACAAAAGGATAGATATTTAAATGTGTGGATGCCTGTGGGAATCTTCCTGGTGCCTTCCAGCTCACCTGGGAGGTTTTGGGGATGAGGATGAAGCACTCGAATGCTGGGATCACCTGGATCTTCTCCATGGTGGTTCCTGTGGGATCATCTCTGGGCTGGAGCCTCTGCAGGCAAAGGAAAAAGCCAGCAAAGAGCTGGCAAAATGGTCCCAAAGAGACCTTTTCTCTCCCAAAATGAGGCCATCGAGTACCAAGCCTGAGGCTTTGATCCCAGCAGAGAGGAGCCTGTGCTGGGACAGGGAGCATCGGGAGAAGTGATGGAATGTGCAGCACTGGGATAAGTTGCAGAGCCTGGAAGATGGAGCAGTGGGAAGGGCAGTGCTGGGATGGCTGATCCTGGGACACCTGGATGTGCTGCATCCAGCCTGGAAAACCCATTTCTCTCGAAAACCACATCTCACCTGACGGCAGTGCTGGGACCAGGACAGCAGGACAGGAGATGTGGACTGAGTGATGGAATCCTGAGACACACAGCACCGTGACAAACCACGCTGGGACAAGTGACGTTAGCAGACGGAATGCCAGGATGTGCAGTCCTGGGATGTGCAGTCCTGGGACATACGATAGTGGGACACTGTCACCAGGATGTGACACATGAGGACCCTGGGACACACAGCAGCCACCGGACATGCCACACCAAGGTCCACGATGTTGGCACGTGCCCCACCAGGACACAGCCCCAGCTGAGCCCAGGCAGGGCTTTTCCAGCTGTGCTTTTCCCCTTCCCAGGGAAATCATCACAACTGGATTGATCCCTGTGCAGAAGAAGAGCGGAAATCCTCTCATGAACGCCCTTAATTGGACATTAGGGGATCTCCTGTCCCCTTTTTCTCCAGGGTCTGGGGGCTCCCAGAGGGATGGGCTCCAGCAGGGAAGGGGTTATCCCTGGTTTTAATTGGCTGGTAAGGAGGACCCAGGACTGGCTCTAATCTCTCTGGAATGTGACTGATTTTCAACTATTTTCCTTTTTTTTTTTTTTTTTCCCTGCTGTTTCACAGCTCAGATCCCCACGTGGATCCCTAGAGCCAAGGGATGGGGAGCAAAAAGAGGGGAGTGGGATCATTTTTCCACATCACCACTGAACCATTCAGCAGCTCCCCTTGCTTTGTATATTTTGAAAGAGTCCTCCCTCTTCCTCTCCCTCCCTTCCCCTTTCCCTTCCTCAGTCTCCTGAAATGGCCTCGAAATGAGAATCAGCCTTTTATCCCCCAAACCTTCCCCCACTGCCGTCCCCCCTGCGCCGCCTCCTGCCTGCCCCTGTCCCTTTGCACCTTCTCCACTTACAGAGCAGCCCAGAAAGGCCCTTTGTGATGGGGAGGGGACAGGGGCTGGGGCTGGGGCTGGGTCAGGGAGCCCCTTGGGATGTGGGGGGCACCTCCTGGCCCTGTCCTGGACACGGTGGGTGAGCACCAAGGGTCTTGTAGAGTGCTCAGAATGTGAGGTCTTGGCTAGGGACAGGTGAGGGGTCCTCAGTGCCACCTCAGGGTGGCTGCAAGCATGACTGTGGAGCTTTTGGGACATTTTGGCTGCCCTGGCACTGTGGATCACCCAGTTTTGGAGGGTGCATCAAAGCTGCCACTTCAGGAAGAGCTCCTTCATCCCAGGGAGCGCTGGGTCACAGTGAACCCACAGGTGACAGTGAGCCTGGGGTGACAGTGAGCTGGCAGGTCATGGCCAGCCCACAGGAAACAGTGAGCCCATGGGTGGTGTGGGGCCTGCAGGTCAGGGTGAGCCACCCGCATTCCAGGCGTGCTCTGGGTGTGTGGTGTCCCAGCTCCCGGCCCCTGCAAGCAGCTGCCAGGGGATGGACCCAGTCGTGGCACCTGTGGGATTTTCCTGGCAGTGCCAAAAGTCTCCCCATGCAGGCACTGGGAGTGTGGTGCTGGAGCATCCCTGTGCCAGGATGGGAAGTGGCCTCGTGGCACCTGGTTAGGCAATGAAGCAGGTTTTTGGGGATCCCCTGTGCCAGCAGATGTGGAAATGGTTGGGTCATGAGGAATCCTCAGCTTCAGGACTGTGCTATGCCAGGGGGGTCCTGGGTGAGGGTCCTTGGGTGCCAGCAGGGAGAGGGGGCGATGGAGAGTGCTGGGAGGTGTGCTGGAGATGGAATGCTGGGGATGGAGGGCTCCTGGAGGCAGAGGGAGGAGACTGAAGATGCAGGGAGGAGTACTGGAAATTCAGGGACAGGATATCAGAAATGCAGGTGGAGATACTGGAGATGGAGGGGATACTGGAGGTACAGGCAGGGATGCAGGGCTGGTGCTGGATGGGATGAGGGGTACAGGAGGGGCGTGCTGGAGCCAGGGGACAGCCAGGGGTGCTGCAGGGGGCAAACGGGACACTTTGGGGGTGATGGGAGGCCATGTGAGGGAGCAGGAAGCCCCCAGCCCTGGAAGAGATACCACTCCCCCAAACTCCTCCTGGGTTTTCCTTCTAGCTGCCTCAGCTGAGGAAGGTCTGTATTTTGGGAAATTCCTGCAGGCAGCTGCTCCAGCCACATTCCCACATTCTCGAGCCCTGGGATCTCCAGGGACCCTCCCTCCCGCCTGCTGTCTTCGGGAAATGCCTCTGTCTCTCCAAACACTGCACAAAGTGCCTTTCCTTGGCAGTGCCGAGGGGGCACCCCAGTGTCACAGCGAGATGTTAACCCAGAAAGGGGAAAAATACCCCAAAACCTCTTTGCCACCAGCCCATGAATTAGGGTCCTCGGCTGGGTATGCAGGCGAGGCTGGGGAATATTTTGGGGACAGAGGGTTGTTTCAGAGCTAGGGAATATTTTGGGGTTGGGGGGAAGTTTTGGGGCTGGGAATCTTTTGGGGCTGGGTTTTTTTGGAGGGCTGTAGGAATGTTTTGGCGCTGAGTGGGATGTTTCAGGGTTGGGGGTGCTTTGGGGCTGGGCGTGTTTTGGGGTGTGCTTGAGGTCAGGAGTGGGGTGATTTGGGGCTGAAGGGGATGTTTCAGGGCTGGTGCAGTGTATTTGGGAAGGGTTTTTGGGGGCCAGGTGTGTCCAAGGTTCTTGGAGGGCAATTGTCCCATCCCTCCCACAGTACCTGCAGATGAAGTGGCCACTGCTGGACGTGCCGGCCGGGGCCACACTGAAGGACAACCGCTCTCCCTCACCTGCCCACCTGGTAAGAGCAGCCCCATACCCCGCCCCGTGATCCTGCAGTCAGGGAATTTCCGAGTGGTTTGGGCTGGAAGGGCTCTTAAAGACCAAAGTGTCCCAATCCTGCCGTGGGCAGGGACACCTTCCACCGGACCGGGTTGCTCCAAGCTGCCTGGAGCAGTTCCAGGAGTGGGGCACCCGTGGTGATGCTGCCCTGCTGCCCACGGGCGTGTTTCTGGAGGGTGGCTGCAGGTCCCCTGCCACATCCTCTCCCCGCAGTCCAACAAGGTCCCGGTGGTGCAGCATGCCCATCACGTGCACCCGCTGACCCCGCTCATCACCTACAGCAACGACCCCTTCCCGCCAGGATCGCCCCCCGGCCACCTGTCCCCAGAGATCGACCCCAAGACGGGTGAGCAGGGGCTGGGGGACGTGTTTGAGGGAACACGGTGCTGTGGGGAATGTGCTGGGAGTGGGGGGCTCTCCACTGGATGCTGCACCTCCCAGGTGGTCTCAAGCCAGTCTCGGGGAGGGGGCTGGGGATGCAGTGGGGGACCAGGGGGTTCCTTGCCCAGAGACAGGCTGGGTTGGGGTGTGGGGATCCCACCAGGGCTCCGCTGTGGCTGTTTCAGCTCTTCCCAGCCTAGGGTGGTGGGTGCTGAGGGGAATGGGGCTCTCAAAGGGAGGGTGCTGGGAGGAGGTGGAGTGCTCAAAGGAAGGGTGCTGGAGGGCACGGGGGGCTCCAAGGCTGCCGTGCCCTTGTTCTGATCTCCCTCCTTGCTCCCTCTCCCCCTCACAGGGATCCCGCGGCCGCCACACCCCCCTGAGCTGCCCCCCTATTACCCGCTGTCACCTGGAGCCGTGGGGCAGCTCCCACACCCGCTGGGCTGGCTCGTGCCACAGTAAGGATGGACTGACCCTGGCATAGAGTCCCTGGCAATCCTGGGAGCCCCACTTCCAGCTGAGACCCTCCTGCTTTATCCACTTTTCCTGCAAGCTCAGCAGGATGCTGCAGGCTCCTGTGGGGGGCGGGAAGGGAGGGGCTCCCCACTGCTGGAAAATTTGGGAATCTTGCAGATGGAAATCAGCTGAAGAGCAGTCCAAGGGTGCCCATGAACTGGAAAGGGATCTTTTCTTTTTTTTTCTTCCCTGAAACTCGTGTTTTTGTAGGCAAGGACAGCCCATGTACTCCATTCCGGCTGGTGGCTTCCGGCACCCATATCCTGCCCTGGCCATGAATGCCTCCATGTCCAGGTGGGTCATGGGACAGGGAGGGACCCTCAGGGGCACCCTGGAGCTAGCACTGGGTTTTGGGATAATTCACTGCACACAAAGCATGGGCACAGAGCAGTCCCAGGAGATGGGGGTTGTGTCCTTGGCTGAAAATGCCCCCAAAGGGCACGGCTGGTGCCCACAGGTGGAAGAATGGGACATCCCATGGGCTCAGGGCATTGCTTGGGCTGGATTAGTGTCACCATCTCAAAGCTGGGGTGGGATTTGGGGGTTTTCAGGTGGACTCAGGCTCTTCAGCACGGATTTTGGGTTTGCAGAGTGGATTTGGGGTTTCTAGGGTAGATTTGGGTTCTGGCATTGTTTAAAGGTTTCCGGTGTGCATTTGGGGTTCCAGCCTGTTCTCAGGATTTCCAGCTCAACTCTTTTGAGGCAGGTGGTCTCTCAGCCCAGGAGGTTCTCAGGGGGGTCTCTGGCTGCCTGTGAGGAGGTGACCACCCCTCCTGTCCTCTCCCCCTGCTGCAGTTTGATGTCCAGCCGCTTCTCCCCGCATATGGTCCCACCGCCCACGCACGGGCTGCACCCCTCAGGCATTCCACACCCCACCATCGTCTCGCCCATCGTCAAGCAGGAGCCCTCCCAGCCCAGCACCAGCCCTGGAAGCAGTTCGTGAGTGGGGGCCCCGCCGGCCGTGGGGATGGGGGCTTGTCCTGGGGGTCCTGACCCCCTGTCCCACTCCTTCCAGGAAATCCCCCGTGGCAGTAAAGAAGGAGGAGGAGAAGAAACCCCACATCAAGAAGCCTCTCAATGCCTTCATGCTGTACATGAAGGAGATGAGGGCCAAGGTGGTGGCTGAGTGCACGCTGAAGGAGAGTGCTGCCATCAACCAGATCCTGGGCCGGCGGGTACGATGGGGACCCCTCATCAGGGACCCCTCATCGGGGACCCTTCAGACCCCCTGGCTTCACTTCTCCCCATGGATCAGCCCCCAGACCTGGGGCACTGCCGGCCCAGGGGGTCCCAGGGAGGTGGTGGTGACCTGGGTGGCACTAGGATGAAGAGGGTTGGAGCTCTGCAGCCCAGGGCAGCAGGTCCTTGGGGTCAGCAGTGTGGGTCTGGGGACTCCAGCCAGCTTTGGGGTGGCTTTGAGGTCTCCAGCACGGCTCTGGGCATCCTAGCCTGTATTTAGTGTTTCTGGGGTGCATTTGGGGTCTCTAGGCTGGCTCTAGGGTCTCCAGTGTGGATTTGGGGGTTCCCAGCCTGGCTCTGGGGTTCCGGGAGTGGCTCTGGGGTCTCCAGCACGCTCTCCCCCCGCAGTGGCACTCGCTGTCGCGGGAGGAACAGGCCAAGTACTACGAGCTGGCACGGAAGGAGCGGCAGCTGCACTCACAGCTCTACCCAACCTGGTCAGCGCGGGACAACTACGTAAGTGTGCCCCTGGCCCCCACGGCCCCTCCCCGGGGTCTGCCTGCTGGGGAGGGGCTGGCTGTGCTCCAGGGTCCGTGTTGGGGATGCTGGTGGCAGCGGGGGACCGTGCCAAGTCCCTGCAGACGCTCTGGGGCACTGCCAGCCCTGTTTCCCACCACAGCATCCCCCATGGTGGCCAAAAGCCACGGGAGGACCTGAAATCATCTTTTCCAGGGCAAGAAAAAGAAGCGAAAGCGTGAGAAGCTGGCGCAGCAGCAAAGCCACGACACGGACAGTGAGTACCTCCCCCAGCCCCGCCACCTCCCCGTGTGCTGGGCTCTGGCCTCACTCCCCTGTCCCTCCAGGCTCCCTGCCCTCCAAGAGCAAGAAGCCGTGCGTGCCGTACCTGCCGGCAGAGAAGCCGTGTGCCAGCCCGGCCTCGTCCCACGGCAGCATGCTGGACTCTCCCGCCACGCCGTCAGCAGCGCTGGCCTCGCCGGCCGCGCCGGCCGCCACCCACTCCGAGCAAGCCCAGCCACTCTCGCTCACCACCAAGCCAGAGGCCAGGGCTCAGCTCACTGTGCATTCCACCATCCTCACCAGCAAAGCCTCCTCTTCCTCCTCCTCCTCCTCCTCCTCCTCCTCCTCCTCCAGCCTTGGCAGCCCACCCTCGCTCCTCTCCAGACCCATCCCTTTTGCCTCGGTGACCCCCACGGCTCTCCTGTCCTCCCCCTCCAGCTCCATCCCGGCTGCCCTGGCCGTGCTGCAGACGCAGCCCCTCTCCCTGGTCACCAAACCTGCTGACTAAGGGAAAACCCTCGTTCCTCCTCCGCCCTCCCGTCCCCTTCCCGTTGTACATTGCAGAAGCCACAATCAAGATTCAAATGCAGCCAAAACCATTATTGGTCAATATTTGACCCTTTCTGAACTCTTTGGAAGCAGACTCTGGAGGAAGGGGCTTTCTGCTCACAGCTTCTGCCAGCAGTCAACCTAAAGACTGTTTTTATTAAAAAAAAAAATGGAAAAAAAAAGAAAAAAAATAATGGAATAGACCCTCCACAAGCTGCCGACAATGGGAATCTCTGTGGGATGAACTGAGTGCCCATTGCTGCCATGGGGCACAGGGATGAAACCTGCATGGTGATGCCAGCACCAAACACGGCAGGTGTTGACTGGAACTGGCACTCCATCCCAGATCCAGGAGCAGGAGTGCCTCCAGCTCCTCCCAAATCCTCCCGTCCTGCTCCCATCCCCAGCTCTGTCCTGGCAAGGAGCTGGATCCTGCCCCGGGAATGCTGCTTCATCGGTGCTGCTCCTGCTTACAGTCATGCTGGGGTGGGCAGGGTCTGGGGCTGAGCCCTGGGAGGGGTTTTGTTTTTATCACCTCAAAATCCTGTTATTTTTCACAAAAGGAAATAAAACTACAGCTGCAACTCACTGTGTGAGTGTGGTCTGTGTGGGAGGCGCTCGCTACTTATCCATTGCCACCTTCCTGGGAAATACCTCTGGATGGAACTCCAGTTGTGCTCCTGAGCTCCAACATCCCCTGAACACCTCTGTCAATGGGCACAGGGAGATTCTGGAGTGTCCATCAACAGTGTACAGTCTGCTGGAGTTACCCAGGCATCAGGACATGGGGGGGGTTGGGTGAACCAGTGCCCGAGAAGCCAGAGACTGGGAGTTACTGGTGTGTTCTGGGTCCTCTGTGCTTGTTTCTTCCAAACCAGGGATGAAAGGATTGGCATGAAAAAGGACCAGCAGAAAACCAACCCCCAATGGAGTTTCAACCCACTTGGAGTCCTCAGTCTGTTCAATACTTGGGTGTATCAGGACTCTTCCTTCTCTTTGTATTTTAACAGGAAAAAACGCTCAATTTTTTCCCCTGGAACTTACCATTTTGTTTGTTGCTGACTGACTTGGAGCTGCACCTGCCTGGAGCTAATTTATGGGGTTCACAGTCCTGTTCCATTCCCCTCTGGAATTTCCTGCCCTGTTCCTGTCTCCCAGGCCCAGGCTGGCTGCTCTCTACCCACACCCTCCTGCATTTTGGGGACCACAGTGTCCCCCAGTTCCCAGGCGTGTCATTGGCAACATCCTGACCACCGGTGATGGATGAGCCCATCCCGTAGCTGCTGGGTCTGGTGGGGCTTCCGTGCATTTGGGGGATCAATGACACCTTTTCCTCCTGTTGTGACATTTGTCTTCTCCTTTCCAGTGCTGAGAAGCCACCAGGGAAGTACTTTTCAGAAAGTGGAGCAGCAGCAGGCACCTGTCTGCAGTTAGAGGGGAAAGGGAACTTGGCGGTGACTGAGGATCTGTCTGTGTTTTCCAGATGTGCTGGATGTTGGTATCCATACCTGCAGCAGATGAGACCTGGATTTGGGGATTTTCATATCAGAGCTGGGCAGAACTACAAAAACTCACATCTGAACCAGGCCCCAACTACAGAGGCTGACATGAGCCCTTGGCTGAGCCCTGGGGACACACCTAGGGCAGCACCCGCTCCCAAAACCTTGTGAAAGCTCCTGATGCCTTTGCAAGCAGCAGTGGGACCTCCAGCAGGAGCATGGCTGCTCTATCCAGCTCAGGACCATCATGTGAATCGCTGAAATTCCCAGCTTGGAGCATCCCAGAGCTCCCAGAGTCAAGGTGGGAGCCAGGAGCAGAGAGTGCAGCTCACACAGCTCTTAGGTGCCACCAAACCCTCTGAGTGCCTGGGGGATCCTTCCTGTTGCTACACCCAAGACAACCCCAAATTTGGGAGGTGTTTCCATTCTACACTCCAAATTATTTAAATTTCTTGCTTTCAAAGAAAAAAACAAAACTCTGTAAATTCTGGATTGGAGCATGACTACTCCTCAGGAGCACCCGACAGGAGGAGCCACGTGTGGCACAGTCATGTGAGCACCAGGGCAAAGGGGATTAGGGTGTCACCAAAACGTGCATGGCTGTCGCTTGAAAAGAGGCAAAATGGAGCTTTTTTGGGAGAAACTGTTCCAAGAAACTGGTTTTTGTGAGGAATGCCTCGACGACATGCAGCCCTGCTCTCCCCAACACCAGAAGCAGGCTGCAGACAAACATCTCCTTGAATTGCATTTCATGGGACATTAGAGGCATGAAGAGACCTGTCACAAGAATTAAATCTGAACCAGAGCCAGACAGCTTCAAACAGATGTTGGGCTTCAGCAGGAGAATATTCCTTTGTTTTACTCAGTGTTTTCCCATACGGAAAAGGAACATCTGTTCCAATGCTTTCGTGGTGCTCTGGAGCTGACACGGGGTGGGATTATCCCTGCCAGAAGCAATTGGTCACCAAACCCTCCTGGCCTTGCTGCTCCTGGGGAAGAAGGTGAGACCAGGGATGCATTGCTCCAGCCCTGGGTGGACCCAGTGGAGCTGTCACGGTGGAACAGGTCATGGGATCAATATATCCATCATGCCTGCAGCAACACAGCTGGATAAAAATACTGCCCTGGAAGGGGAAAAAGCCAGGAGGGAATGCAATGGAGTGTCAGCAGCAGAGGGAAGGGGTAGCATGGTGTGGGAGGGGTGGGACAGCTGAATCCCTCTGTAGCTGAGGCACAGAACAGCTGGAAGAGGAGCAGCACACCCGTGGTGGGTCCCCAGGACGTCCGGGCACGGAGCTGGGAGCATCCATGTGGATGAGGAAGCTGAGACTGGAAATGAACAGCTGGGTCCTTAGTAACTCAGTCACCATCACTGCTGCCTCTTCCCAGAGCTGAACAAAGCTCGGGAAGTGCCTGGCTTCTCCTGCCTGGGGTTGGGCCAGGTGAGGAGCTGCTGCAGAGCTGTGCTTGGGTGGAACTGGCTGCTCCATCCCTGGAAGCGCCCAAAGCCAACCTGGGACAGTGGAAGTTGTCCCTGCCCAGGGCAGGGGGCTGGAACGAGGTGGCCTTTAAGATTCCGTCCAGCCCAAATCATTCCCTGATTCCACGGAAAGGTGGAAAACCTTGTACAAGTGGCACGGGCTCCCCTCGGGGCTCATGGCCAGGAGCTGCCGAGAGCCCCGTAAAGGGCTCAAGCTCCCGGAGTGCCGGGAACATCTGGGAGCCACTTGGAGCTCTCCCGGCTGCTTTCTGGACACGGGCTTACTTCTGTCACCTCCGCCCGGTTAATTGCCGCCAAGTCCCCGCCCGCCCCCAGCCCCGGTCCTTTCCCCCGCCCCCGTGCAGGCTGGCCAGGCACTAATTGAAAAGCCTAATGAGGTCCCAGGGGTCTCCTGCAGAGATGGAGCTAATTAGGGGCTCCACCGCGAACACCGAGGTTTTTTCAAACCTCCTTTTTTTTCGGGGGCTTTGGGGGAGGGCGCACCAGATGTCCTGTTATCCCGCTCTGCTCCGGGATAAGGCTGGTGCTCCGCGTTCTCCGGGCTCCTGCCAAAGCAGCTGGTGCAGAGGCAGTGGCTACACTTAATACATTTTAATTAGCGTCATTAAATTCTTCCATTTGCTAATTGTTTCTCCTTTTGATCCTTTATCCTGACCAGATTAGCCCTCAGGGGGAAGGGGCGGGATGGGGGATGCAGACATGTCTGACGAGGTGAGGACTTTATTATCTTGACACCAGACCTCGGGACACCACATTAAAACACCCCAATTATTGTTAATTAAGGCCAGATTTGTGTGTCCAGCCTGTTCTTGGTGGCCATTCTCAGAAAGACTCATCTCCAAAAAGTGAATCCACAAGAATTTATGAGAATATATGGCACCAGCCCAGGAACACCCCAAAACTGAAATGTAAAAAAAATTTAAAAGCTGTTCAGGTGATAACGTGCTCGAGCCTTGGGGTGTCCTATGCAGCGCCAGGAGCTGGACTCCACGGTCCTTGTGGGGCCCTTTCCAACCTGGGCTATTCCACAAATCCATGATCCAGGACCAGCAGCTGCCACCCCGTTGGCTTGGGCCATGGTGTGAGGGAGGTGAGGTGAGGTCACTGGTCCTCTTCATCCTCTTGGATCCCAAGAAAGGTGCTGGGTCCTGGTGCAAGCCACCGGGCTCTGGGCTGATACCAGTTTCATCCACAGTGTTTTGAGGCAGAATTCCATTCCCAGAGGCATTGTTGTAAATCCAGAGGAACTTGGCCTCTGCTAAGTCACTCTTGACTTCCAGGGGGTGAGTGAAAGTTGAGCATGAGAAACAGCCTCAATTCTGTGTTTAAAACCCAAAAAAGCATTAGGGCCTGTTCTGGTCTCCTTGGAAAGGCTGGCACGGGCAGAACTGAGCAGCAGGGACTGTTGGAATGTGTTGAATTGAAATGAGACTCCCCAGAGATTGGGGAAAATACCATGAGAGAAGAAAATCAACCACATCTTCTGCCACACTCCAAGGCAGGATTATCCCTCAGTTATTCCACAATCGCCGTGTGGGATTCGGTTGGTTTCCATGTGATTTTTTTTCTCTGTTTTAGGGTTAAGTGGAACAGGCAATGGATCCATGGAAGACTTTGATTCCTGCTGGAGACAGGGGAAATTTCACTGCTTGGCTTTGATGCCATCTGATGGGTGAGACTCCATGGGACAGCATAAATGACCTCGGGGTTACACACCCAGAACTTCATCCCGGCTGCAGATGGAGGCAAACACGTTGATCTAAAAGGAAGTGTCTAAGGCCAGGTTGAATGGGACTTGGAACAACTTGGGATAGTGGAAGGTGTCCCTGCCCATGGAAAGGGGTGGGACTGGATGGTCTCTAAGGTTCCTTCCAAGCCAAATCACTCTGGGATTCCATGATTACATGAAAAGCTGGATATTTAGTCCAGAGAAGGGAGATTTAACAGTCTAAACCAGATTAACAGAAAGAAGTAAACAGTCCTGGGTGCCCACTGACAGGCACAGCCCATGTCCTGCTGCCGCTGGGAATTGCTGCTGTCTAAGAGAACATGCCCACTTGGGCCAAAAGAGAAAAACAGGTTGTCAAAAAAATTAAACAGTATCTGAAAAATAACAGGTTATCTAAAAATTGAAACAAAATTAAAAAAAAAAAAAACCCAGGGTATTAAAAAAAAGAAATAATACCCGAAAAATACCAGGTATTCCAAGACCAGCAGGTTCTCCAAAGCTACCCTGGAGCAATGGCAAGGAAAGCAGCCCTGATTGCCCCCTCAGCCTCGCCCACTCCAGAGCGGGGAATGCACTGGTAGCGCCCGTCTGGGGCTGCCGTCCCTGATTTCCTCACTAACTGCTCGCCCTGGGCTCTGGGAGCAGACCCCGAACCGGCGGGTTTTAGCCCAAAACCGCGGCGGTGACCGCACGGGGACCCGCCAGGGGGCGCCAACCGCCGCCAGGGGGCGCCAACCGCCGCCAGGGGGCGCCAACCGCCGCCAGGGGGCGCCAACCGCCGCCAGGGGGCGCCAACCGCCGCCAGGGGGCGCCAACCGCCGCCAGGGGGCGCCAACCGCCGCCAGGGGGCGCCAACCGCCGCCAGGGGGCGCCAACCGCCGCCAGCGGGGCCCCGGCCTCCCCAAGCTCCGCCCCCAGCCCGAACAAGCCCCGCCCCGTCAGCGCATAACCCCGCCCCTTAGTAGTCCACGCCCTGTGCTTCTCAAGCCACGCCCTGCGCACCGAGGCCCCGCCCAAATACTTGAGCCAGGCCCCCATCCGGTTCAGTCTCCGCCCACTCGCCGCCGTTCTCTCTCCCTCCCGTCCCCTTCCCGCTCTCGCGAGATCTGTGCCCGGAAGCAGCATCTCCTCGCGAGCCGGCGCTGAGGGTCCGGCCCGCCATGGAGGCCCCGAGGCCGCTCTTGCTGCTGCTGCTGCTGCTCCTGGGGCTCTGCGCCGCCCGCGCCACGGGTGAGGGGCCGCTGGCGCACCGGGCGGGGGACCCGGGCGGGCCCGGAGAGGTGTTGCAGAGGGGCAGCGGACGGGGGAGCTATGACAGGGGTGGGAGAGGGCAGCGAAGCCCTTGGGCCGGGGGTGGGTCAGGCACTGCACTTGGTTTGTGGGGCCTCCTCTGCCCTTGGGCCCCTCCTGCGGGAAGGGTTCCTTGTGGTCCGCCGCGTTCGCTCCCCGGGGGTTCCCCTTCCCCTCCCGCCCGAGGTCCTTCCTCTCCCCTGAGGTTCCTTTCCCCCCCTGCTCCCACCGTCTCTCTATGGGGATTTGCTCTCTGCTCTCCAGTTCTCACCCCCCCGTTCCCGACTGACTCTTCTCTCCGTGTTTGCCCACAATAGAGACCCTGCAAACAGATAACGGCAAATCTTCCGCAGTGCTTCAGGCAGACAAGTCACCTGGAGCAGGTGACAACCAGGAACACAGGAGCACATCCTCAGAAAACACAAACCAGCAGAAGGATAATTCCAACAATGGCGAGCTCAAAACAGACGTGAGTAGCAGGACCAGGCGGGATGTGAATCAGAATACAAATGCAGACCAGAGGGACAGTAGTCTGACTGGAAATGGCAGCAATGATGAGGAGAAGACAAATGGGTTACAGAAACGCAGCAACACGGGGGCTACTCAGGATGGCCAAGGTTCAGATGGAACTGGTGAAAGCAGCAATGCAGGAGGTGGGGGACAGGGAGATGGAGACCAGAGCAGCAGCAGTAATGGCCAAGGCAGTACAAGGACCAGCAGTGGTGGCCAGGGCAGTACAGACACCAACACTGGTGGCCAGGGCAGTGCAGGGACTAACAATGGTGGCCAGACTGGACAACCAAGCAGTGGCACTGGTGGCCAGGGCAGTACAGACAACAACAATGGTGGCCAGAGCAACCCAAGCAGTGACACTGGTGGCCAGGGCAGTGCAGGGACCAACACTGGTGACAAGGGCAACCCAAGCAGTGGCACTGGTGGCCAGGGTGGTACAGACACCAGCACTGGTGGCCAGAGCAACCCAAGCAGTGGCACTGGTGGCCAGGGCAGTGCAGGGACCAACAATGTTGACCAGAGCAACCCAAGCAGTGGCACTGGTGGCCAAGGTGGTACAGACACCAGCACTGGTGACAAGGGCAACCCAAGCAGTGGCACTGGTGGCCAGGGCAGTGCAGGGACCAATGATGGTGGCCAGACTGGACAACCAAACAGTGGCACTGGTGGCCAGGGTGGTACAGACACCAGCACTGGCGACAAGGGCAACCCAAGCAGTGGCACTGGTGGCCAAGGCAATTCAGAGACCAGCACTGGTGACCAGAGCAACCCAAGCAGTGGCACTGATGGCCAAGGCAATTCAGAGACCAACACTGGTGACCAGAGCAACCCAAGCAGTGGCACTGGTGGCCAGGGTGGTACAGACACCAGCACTGGTGGCCAGACTGGCAGCCATAACAATGAGCAGAGCACAGACCAGGATAGCCATGTCAACAAAAACAGCCAGGATGGCAACCAGCCAGACAATGCCAAGAGCAAGGACACCAAGGAGAACAGCAGTGAGAAGAACAAGGCTGGCACTGGCAAAAGTGGCAACAACGAGGGCGGCACGAACACAAATGGCAGCAACAACAAGGAACAGGGCAGCATCCAGGGCGGTGGTGACAGGAACAGGGCTGGCACCCAGGGCAGCGAGGCCAGTAATGGGCACACAAACGGGGACACCAGCCAAGGCAGCAATGGTGGGCAGCAGGCCCAGACTGAGACCCAGGGCAGTGCTGGTGAGACCCAGGGCAGTGCTGGTGAGAACCAGGGCAATGCTGGTGAGACCCAGGGCAGTGCTGGTGAGACCCAGGGCAGTGCTGGTGAGACCCAGGGCAGTGCTGGTGAGACCCAGGGCAGTGCTGGTGAGACCCAGGGCAGTGCTGGTGAGACCCAGGGCAGTGCTGGTGATGAGCAGCCTCATGGCCAGGACAGTGCAAAGAACTCCCAGGAGGACCAAAGCGATTTGTCACGCTTGGCTCCCTCCACTGAGGAGGGCTTTTTGGAAAATGAAGAAAGCGTCGCAGAGGACCTGGCCAAGGCTGAGGAGGATGGTGATGCCTCCTTGGATCAGGACAGAGGGAAGAGTGTTCCCTCCGTGCCCCGGGCCCGCTCAGAGAGCAGCCACTTCTTTGCCTACCTGGTGACCACGGCCATCATCGTTGCAGCTCTGTACGTGGCATACCACAACAAACGAAAGGTGAGCAGCCCTGCTTAAGCCCTGAGGGTTGGGATTGGGACCTCCTCAGCCCTTTCCCCCTGTCCTGACTGCAGTGTCTCCCTCACTGGTTCATGTGGCCCCAAAAGCAGTGGGAGGAGCAGGAGGGTTGTGACCAACAAAGGGATCAGATCTGCTGGAAACTGGGTGTTCTCAGCTCTGCTGCTGATTTTCAGTTGAGAATGAAAACATGAAGGGGTGTGAGATCCCTGCATCTCTTCTCTGACATTTTCCTACTGACAGTTTTCTGTAGCAGGTTTCACAAGACTGGGGTTGTTTTTTCTCACATAAAGCTGGTTTTGAGGGAGGAGAAAGAAAACAAATTCTTACTGTTTTCTGCTTGTTGAGCAAACCTCATTATCCATCTTAGCTGGGGTCAAATACTGGCATTCAAGTGCTTGGTCACAGGAAAAGGGTTGTAGGAGCAGGTGAATGAAAAACCACGGGTGAGCCTGTGTTGGAAGCTGCTGTTCCACTCATCCTATCTCATTTTTTCTCTCTCCAAAGATCATTGCTTTTGCTCTGGAAGGAAAAAGATCAAAAACCGGTAGACGGCCCAAATCTGGTGATTATCAGAGACTGGACCAAAAGGTGAGACCCAGGCCAAAGTGGGGCTGGTGTGTGTGATGTGTGTTGGAAATGCAAAATATTGGCCCTTTGCATTAGAAGGGGTCCCAAAGCCCCAACTCAGTCCGTTTGGGCAAACACAGTTCCGTGCAGAAACAGAGTTTTGCCAGGAAATGGAAAAGGTAAGACTGAGAAATGCTGGCAGAGGTGACCCAGGGCACAGGCAGGACAGTCTCAGACTGGCTGTGCTGAATGACTTTGTCACTGATCCAAATGACTTGTCAGAGAGGATTTTAGTGGGAGAAGGGTAGGATTTGTGGAGAAATCTGTTTCTTCTCTCCTTTGAAACCTTTTTCCACCTCTTACCCTTCAAGGCAGATGTGCCTGTAATTATTTTCACCCATAGGAAGAGGAAAGGTAGGAAAACAAAGGCAAGAGCTCATGTTTGTTTTGGGAGCTTCTTAGCCCACTCAAATCTGGACAGAGCAGCAGAGTAATTCTGAGCTTTCAGGTAGTTCCAACCTTTCCTTTTGCCTTTCCAGATCTAGATTCCTCCTCAGATGATGACAGCTGCCAATGGGAGTGCAGTGCTGCCACAGTTGGATTTTGTCCACAGGAAGGAGAGAAAATGCTTTTCATTTTGCACCTGCACCTTGATAAAACTTCTCACTTTCCCAAATTGCTCCTTTCCCAGCTGCCTTGTTGTTCCCCTGGGCATCTGGCTGCTGGAAAAGCCAGTCCCAGAACTGCACACCCAGAACTTCTCTGTCCCAATGCAATGGAATTTGCCATCTGCTGGACTGACCCCTCCTTTAAGGGGGGGAAATTAAGGACCTGCTGCACAATGAGCCATGGGACTGTCCCTTGCCTGGGAATGAAGCTGCCTTGGTCTCCTCCTCCCCCTCCATCTCCTCCATTTGTTGGGTTTGGATGCTCAAGGTGGGAGCATACGAGTTCTTTTGCGCTTGTTTGGAATTGACTCACCACAGACTTGGTCTTGGGTTTTCTCTCCCTGATCAATTTTCCATTTTCACACCCAGATCCCCTTTTTCACAGACACCTTTGGCCACGCTGAAGCAGTTTTTGCAGTGTAGCTCAAACCCTTCAAGCTCTGTGTTGGTCTTTTCCCTCCCAGTCCTCCCAGTTCAGCTGTTTGCACTGGGAGTGTTGGTTGTGGTGTGGTGATGTGGAGGAGGGCGTCAGGCTGGGGAAGCTTCGTGTCCTGTTGGGATCAGGGATTCAGATAGGAAGATTGCTTCCTCCCCCTTTTCAAGTGTAGGAAGGAAGGAATGTAAATCCCTGAGGAGTTTCGAATGAATGAAGCTCCCAGTCCCTCCAGTTGTGTTGGACTGGTACTGGTCAGACCAAGGGCTGCCGAAGGCATTGGTGCCCCAGTTACATCTGTGAGGTGGTTTTCTTTCCTGTAATTCTACTCCCCAGAGTTTTGTTCAAGCTGGGATGTTACTGGAGAGGGCACAAAGTACCTGCTTGGCTCCTGCTTTGGAGTTTTCCAGTATAGGCAGAAAAAAATGGGTTTGGGGAACCCAGAGCTCCTCACGTGGGCACCCAGCTGCATCACATCAGGTGATGCCAGGCATATGCCAGTCCCACACTTGCTGACTGACTGCACAGGAAGAATCCCAGGACAGTTAAATTACTTCCTGGAGGACTTTTTTCTGGCCTTCCCAGGCTTGAGAACAATCAGCTCCTTGCTCTGTGGTCACCCTGGAAAAGGGCAGAGCCGTTTTCTGGTCACTGTGAGAGCTGCAGCTCTAGTTTTGATTTCTTGGTAATTCATTCCAAGTGGGGAGAGAGGGCTTGACCTTCTCCAAACCCTAAAATCATTCTTTCCCTTTACTAGCTCTTGGTAAATACAAGGAGCATGAGAGTCCCTCTTGGCTTTAAAGAGTTCTCAGAGTTTCCCTTGGAAACATCTAGGATGCTAAAAGGACTTCCAGGAGTTGTTTTGGAGAGGGAGAGGGTGGAGGGAAGAGAAAGGGAAGCAGGGCTGGGAATGTAACTCTCAGGGAAAAGGGTGGGAACCTCCTGCACCAAGCCAGCCTGCTCCAGAGCTCCTGTGGGATCAGGCAAGCTGGGGTCTGCTTTAGGGCAGGGTCGGGGAGGGAGACACTGGGTTTTGGCTGGTGGCAGCAGGGAGACAAACCCTGTTCCAGTGTGTGGAATTCTGTGTGTTCCTGGGCTGCTCCGGGCAGGATTTTTGAAGCGTGTGCACATTTTGGAGTGTGAGTGCTCTCTGCTTGCTTTGTCCTGTTGTTTATTTTTTTTAAATTGAATAATAATTTAGAAAGGTGGGGGGTTTGTACCATCTACTTATTTTTCTATCCTGGGAGCTCTTTCAAATCCTCTCTCACTCCAGGCTGTGGGAATCCCACCCTGGGGATATATTCCACCCTGAGGGGAGATATTTTGGACCTGAAACACCTCAATCCCAGGCTGAGCCAAGCACAAGCTCCTTAGGGTAATAAGGACACACCTCACAGCTGTGGGAAGTGCTGGGTCTGGGGGGAGGCAGATCTCCCACCAGGCTGGATCTCGGGTTTTTCCCCCAAAGTCTCCCTGCCAGCACTTCCCGAGGCTGGTGTGTTTTACCAACAGTCCGGGCTGCCCCAAACCTCTGGGAATTGCTCCCAGTTTGTTGAGGTTTATGGTGTTTATGCAACGTGTCCGAAAGGGGTCAAGGTGTGCAGCACCTTTTCCCTTTGGACGCACATGTTGCCCATGGATGGTGTCTGCTGATAGAGAGGGTTTTTTGCCAAATATTCCTACTTTTTAGGCTTGAACCAGCACTTGATTTGTTTGCAGTGAAATGCACCTTGCTTGGAAGGATCGGAATTTTTTACAGTTCTTTGTACTGTTTTTTTTAATTTCTGTGTGGTGAAGTCAGTAAATGGATTTAAAAAACCCAAAAGGTCGAGTTTTCGCTTCTCTCTTGGTTTTGTTTTTCTCATGTTCTTTGCATGGCTTTCATTGCCACCTGGCACCAAAGGTGCAGGGTGGCTCCTCTTTATGCAAAACCAAGTTGATTTTGTTAAAAACACCTGGGTTTGTGGAGCTGTTTGTGCTCAGAGCTCCGTGTGCAGCCGGAAGGAGCCCAGACAGGCCCAGGCCAGAGCGGATTTGAAGTTTACAGTCCAGGGCCCAGTATCAGCCCAGCTCCACGGGGGCTGGCATTGGGTGGTGTGAGGTCAGGGCCCAAGAGGAGATTAAACTACTCTGGACAGAGCTTAGTCGTGAGCTCTCCTCTTGGATTTCTTCTTTCTCCTCCAGAGAGCCCCAGAGGGCAATCCCAGGATGTCCCAGCTTGTTGGAGCAGTTGGGAGACTGGGAAAGAGAGTGATGTGGCTGCTGCTGCCTGGCAGCTGTGGGACAGGGAAGAGGAGGTGCCTGATTCTCAGTGGATGATGAGGATACTTCTGGGGAGTGTTCCCTGCAGAGAATGGAAGATACTCGCTCCTTGCTGCCACCTCTTTTCCCTAAAAGGAGGAAATGCCACCTTCCACTCTCTCCTCCAGCCCTGGCAGTGGCCAGTAGCCTAGGCTGGGAACAGGGCCACTGGTTTTCCTGGGAATGGGGTTACTGACAGCTTGCAGGAGGAAAAAAAGGTGAAAATGGGAGATCAGATGAGGATCCATGGGGATGTGGGGTTGGGAGACACAGACCCCCTCCCAGTTCCTACGAGGAGCTCAAAGCACTGCTTTGCTCTGTGTCCTTAGGGTGATTTCTCCAAAAAACCCTGCATTGTGCTCCAAGAGCTTGCTGAACCCCTTGCCTGTTCTCAGCCTGACCTGAGACAGCTGTAAAGGCCCCAAAATACTGCAGGCAGAGCCGGTGTGGTGGGGCAGAAATGGCCCCTCAGGTCAGGTCCTGTGTGTGGGTGCAGTGGGAGTATCCCAGGGGTGGGGAGTGCCTGCGGGGTTATGTCAGGGTGACTGCCCAGGAGTCAAAGTCCAAAGGAGTGGAAATTATGTCCAGTAACATCAGAAATGCTTTGCCCAGCTGGGTTGGGCTCTACTTATCAGGGCTGGATTGCTGAGACATTGTGATAGAGGCAGTTGAGCAGAGAGGCCCCGAGGCTGGAGGAAGTTTCATGCATGAGAAACTGGGCGAAACTGGGCACTGAGCTGGGGGCTGGGGTTGGGTTTGTGTCCTTCATCCCTCCTGCTCCTGCACAGGCTGACTGGGGAGTGCTGCCAGCTGGGGGTCGGGCTCTGCTCCCGGGGAGCAAGGGACAGGACAAGAGGAAACGGCCTCAGGCTGTGCCAGGAGAGGTTCAGGTTGGATATTGGCAAATTGGTTGGAAATTGCTCCATGGAAACAGCAGTCCAGGCCTGGCACAGCTGCCCAGGGCAGGGGTGGAGTCCCAGTCCCTGGGGGGATTTAGCAACTGTGTGGATGTGGGGACATGGTTCAGTGGTGGCCTTGGCAGTGCTGGGGATCAGTTGGACTTGATGGTCTTGGGGCTGTTTCAACCCAAATGATTCCATTGCTCTGTGAAATGCTGCTACATCCAGTGCCTGACCTCCACCCTGGACCCTAGTGAACCCAACCTGCAAACCCTGTAAACCACCCCGGGTTTGTTTTATGTTATCTTCTTTTGTTGGAAGCCTTCAATCTTGCACGGCTTCCTGAGCAAATAGGTGAACGTGAGCTGATCTCACAGCAGGTATTTTCCTTGTGGGCAGGGCACCAACCAAGCAAACACATGAACTTTGCCTCTGCAAGACAAATTCCATGGCCTGGGAAGGTTTGTTTGGATTAAAAAACCACCAAAATTACTAAGATGGCATTTGCAAGGTTGGGACTCTATGGGGTGAGAAAAGCAGGAGGAGAGGCAGAGAGACATTTCCAGGGGTCCAGGGGCTTCTCAGCTTCTCTGAGCATCTATCCCTTCCCTCTGGCAGTGGGAAGCCATTCCCTGTGTCCTGTCCCTCCATCCCTTGTCCCAGTCCCTCTCCAGCTCTCCTGGAGCCCCTTTAGGCCCTGCCAGGGGCTCTGAGCTCTCCGTGGAGCCTTCTCTTCTCCAGTGAACACCCCCAGCTCTCCCAGCCTGGCTTCAGAGCAGAGGGGCTCCAGCCTTTGGAGCAGCTCCATGGCCTCCTCTGGACTGACTCTAGAAGCTCCACATCCCTCTGGTGTTGGACCCAGAGCTGGAGGAAGCTCTGCAGGTGAGGTCTCACTGGAGTTGAGCTGCTGGAGGTGCCCAGAGCAGCCTCTCCAGCTCACTGCTGTGCCCAGGACACTCCAGCCTGGGTAATTACTCTGGGTAATCTCTCTTTGCAGAGCTCACCTTCTCTTCAAATTCTATCCCATCGCTGAATTATCTCTTTGCTCAGTGTTCTAATCCTCTTTGCCAGATCAGCCTTCAAGCCTCTTTCCAGGGCTCCTTTCCAGCACGGTCACACTATTCCCTGCTCACTAACACTGCTCCCTGCTTAGGAAGTAGCTCTGGGATTTATTTTTCTCCTACTCCATTAGCAGCTCACAGCTGGGCTTCTCCCAGCCCTGCCCTGGGGGGTGCTGTCCCCAAACATCACTGTGATGGGATTTCAGGTCAACTTTTATGATTTCATCTACATCCAGTTGGTGTCTGGAGGAGTATTTGCTCCCAGTGATGTCCTGTGTCATGGCACACAGTGTGATTTCAGCCCCAGTAGTCCAAAGGGTACAAACCACTGGGAGAAACGGGGACACTGCAGATAATTGAGGCTGTACCCTGAAGGAGAGACACCTGTAGGATGGTGGGAGGATGTGAGGGGGCTGCAGTGAGCAAGGAGACTTCAAGAGTGGTGAAAGCATCAAAAAAGAGGCATGAAGCATAAAAGAATTGGGATGGAGGGCTGTGGTGGGAAGCTGGGGAGTGAGGAAGGGATCAAGGAGGGACCAAAACCCACCATTAAACCAGATTTATACTGGCAGCATTCAAAATCTCATGCTGTGCCAGTCCAGTTCTGCCCAAACCTAGCAAAAAGTGGGGAAATTCTCATCCAGCAGCTGCTTCACCTGGACAAAGATGTTTCAGGGGATTTTGGTGAGCACTGGGCACTTCTCCTATGATCAAATCTGGAAAATCAGTTTCATGGGCTTTGAGCCACAGCCTAAAGTGCCCCAATGCTCACAAAGGGCTCACCATGCTCACATACCCCCAGTACCAGGGAATTCCTTCTTGCCATGGCTCTCAGCTCCAGGGAGGTGGGAGGTAAATCCACATTGGCCAGATGGTTTTCACTTGAGTTCCCAATTTATGGCTGTTCTGCCATTATTCCTCCCCAAAACTTGGCTTGTGCAGGACAAACCCCCAGCAACACATTCACAATTATGGGGCTGTCCCTTCCCCTTTCCCCTTCTTTTCTCCCTCACAACCCCCGGCCCCACTGACCCATCATGAGGTACAAATCTCAGGATCATTACCACTATTTTATTATTTCCAGTCTCACATGCTTCCCTTCCCATCTGGAGGGGACTTTGATCCTGTCCCTAAGCTTTTACCAGCAGACAGAAGGACTTTGTTTCTGCTAAAGGAGCATGTGCTTGTGCCACTAATGCCTTGGGGCAATGTGGGGAGAGCAGCACCCAAACATTGGGAATACTGGGGGGCTGGGGTCCTGCTGCTCCCAGGAATGACTCTGGAAGCACTGGACTTGGACAGCTCTGGGGCTGCAGGTGGAAGTGGGCTTTTGCTGGGGGATGCAGGTGCAGGTCAGTGATCCTGATGGGATCAAGCAGCCATCAGTGCTGCTGGGACTGTGGGAGCTGCTGGGCCATGCTGGTACCTGCTGGTGCCACCTGTTTTGGGGTTATCTTGAGTTGTCTCCTGGCCACGACAGCTCTTGGGGCCTCCCTTCATGCCCAGTGACCAGCACTGGACATGATGGTGGAAGGGGATGCATTTTTTTTTGGTGGGGGTGAGGTCCAACATGATCCGTCTGGGAATGGGAATGAAAATGGCATCTTCCTGGATTGGAATCCCTTGGCTTTGCATAGAGATGGATCTGCTACAGGTGTGTGACAGCTGAGAGCGAGGTGGTGGTGATGTGGTGGGGAACAGGGGGCCCTGGTGGTGGGATGGCAGGCTTTAGTCTCCCTTCTTGGAGTTGCTGGTCTGCAAGCGCATCTTCAGCCACGCCACATCCACGTAGAGGTTGCGCTTGAGGATGCTGCTGGCGCAGATGATGGCTCCTTGCAGGGCTCCCATGAAACCCCCCAGGCACAAATCCTGCCCTGAAAGGAGGAAGCAGCAGATGTGGTCCCCCTGTGAGCAGCCCTCACTCCCCATTCTATTTCAGCCAACCATCAGCAGTGGTTTGGGAATCACCTTCCCCACCTTCCAGCTGCCCCCACACTACCCCTGGGGTCTGAACCCACCACCCTCTCCCTGTCTTTTCCTTGTCTCCAGCAGGAAAAGGGCCTCATCCTGCCTCACTGTGCATTTGGCAAGGAGACAATCTCCCAGAGCTGGAGGAGCACAGCCCTTTCCTCCACCCCTTGGGACCATGGAACTCTGCTTTTCCAGGCGTTATTCCATTGCCCCACAGTGGCTCTTCCCTTTACTCCATTTCAGGATTTAAGATTTTCTCTCCCCACATCCTCATCTGAGGACACTGGTGGTGCTCTCACCTGTCAGGTAGAGGTTGGGCACAGCTGTCTGTGCCCGAATGGTGGCAATGGCCTCAGCCTGCAGGCGGGGGATGCTGTGCTCAGCGCCGTAGAACTCCCCGTGGGGACTGGCGATGTAGTGCTGGTTGGTGAGGGGAGTCCCACCCGACAGGTACTCGATCTGCAGGGGAACAGGGACAGGGTGGTCTGCAGGGGCAGCAGGATGGGGGCTATTGCAGGAAGCTGGGTGTGGGAGGTACAGGCTGGGATGGGTTTCCTTGCAGACCCTGGGGTGGTGGTTCTGGCCAGGTTTCATCCCAGGATGGTTCTGGACAATCATCCTGGGATGGTCATTCAGGTCTGCCCGGGTTGGATAGGGCTTGGAGCAACCTCTTCTAGTGAAAGGTGTCCCTGCTCATGACAGCATGGAAACTGGATTAGCTTTAAGGTCTTTTCCAACCCAAACCATTCCATGACTCCATGGTCACTGGGTAGGCAGAGGTGACCCAGAGAGGGGCTTGAGGACCCTGAACCCATGTTTCCTCACCCTGCCCTCAATGCGAGGATAGAGCTTGAAGACAGTCTGCATGATGGCATCCACAAAAGTCTTCTTCAGGTCCTCATAGTCATCCCCCCGCTTGTGGACCTGTTTGTCCTTCCACTCCTCGAACCACTCATACCTGGCGAAGGTGACGATGGCCAGCGTGGATTTACCTGCAGGAGGACAAGGCTGGGGTGCTTGTTCCTCTGCCCACCCTCATCCCACCCTGCTGCTGCTCCAAACCCTCCCCATCCAAACAGGGAGATGTCCTCCAATCTTTGGGATTCCATGTCCTCCATCCAGGTATCACTGACTGCATTCCATGAGCCCTGGGCTCAGCAGCTTTGATCAGGGATAGCTGAGCAGAAACTCCTTCTTTGGGATCACAAAACCTCAACAAGAGTTTTGAAGCCCCTCACAGGCATTTGTGGCTGAATGTCAGCCTTACCTGGGTGCCTCATTTCCCAGGTGGGGTCCTTGGCTGATGGGGAGGTGACAAAGAGAAGAGGGATGTTGTTGGCAGCTTCTTCTCTGGATGAAGCCAGGTAGCGTTGCATCCTGCATGAGAGAGAAGGGCTGAGCTGGGGTGCAGAGCACACCTTTCCCTGAATTCTCCTTACGGCCAAATCCCCTTTTTCTGAGTCACTCCTAAGGAATTCATCTCCTTACACTCAGCGAAGCACATCCAAGGTGAAGCCAAACCTACATTCCATCCAGATCGTTCCCTGGGTACATGAAGTAGTTGACGGGTACGAGCCCCAACTCTTCCTTTGAGCCGTTGAGGCCGACAAAGACGGTGAAACCCCCTTCACCAGGGGCTACCATGTGGAGCTGGGACTGGATCTCTGCAGTGTGGAGGGAAAAAGGGGAATTAGTCTGTTCTAGGGGAAATCAGGCTTTTCTAGGATCCTCCACTACAAAGAAGTGGTTTCTCCAACCCTGGTCCTTTCCCACCAAACCCTGACCCTTCCCACCCACACAACCAACCCCCTTCCACCCAAGTGCAACCCTTCCACCTAATTGTGCCCCTTCCCAAGCACCTCTGTCCCCTTCCACACCACCACTCCCCCCCATCCTTGCCCTTCCAGAAGACTTTCTGGCAATCCAACTTTAAGTGAACATTCCATGAACTTTCAGAAAATTTCAGGGCCCTGCACTGTGTTTCTTAAGGAATCCTCTCACCAAACCAGGACTCTGCAATGCAAACTACAGCCAGTTTGGGCCAACTCATTTAAGCTTAACAAAACCCCCGTGGAGAAATGAGCGGCCAGGACTGGGTTTTGAGGGCTGTGGCACAGAAGCGACAGGGGGTTTGCCAATGTTAATTGATAAATCCACTTTCTGCTGAAGCTCAGGATGGGATTAACACCGTAACCCCGCCGCAGCACTGACGCAGTACCCGGCAGAGCCCGCGCCTCCGCTGGCAGCAGCCTCTCGTAGGTGTTGAAGATCCCAGCGTCCGAAATGATCACTGGAGCGAAGATATCCACCGAATCCTGGCCTTTTTTGACACTCACGCCTGGGAGGGAAAATCCGGAGGGGGAAGAATGAGGTGCTGGTGAAAGGAACTCCCCTTTGGGGAGCAGCCCCATGCCCCGTCCCAGGCCAGAGCTCACCGCACGCTCTGCCCTGGGAGTCCAGCAGGATCCTCTGCACCGGCGCCTTCCCAAACACGTTGCCTCCAGCCTTCCGGATCACGGGAATGGTGTGGAAGGCAATCTCCCCGGCCCCACCCTTGGGGTACCACGCGCCGTGGAGAAAGTGGTTCACCAGGATGCTGTGCATGGAGAAGCTGGCCTTGGAGGGGAGCACACCTGGGAAAAGGAGCAGCCAAGGGGAGTTTGGGCAAATCATGGGTTTGGAGCTTATCCTAAATATTTTAGGATGAGGAATACCCTGGACACAACACTGAGAAGAAGGTGAGGAACCTGGAGGAGGTTGGGTGTGGTGTCCCCATGGCAAAGCCCATGGTCACCAACCTGATCAAGTCATGGGGGGCTGTGAGCAAAGCCCAGGTGATGGGATGGAGGGAAGGGGGAAGCTCAGGAACATTCCCTTGTACAGGAATGATGTTCCACCATGGGAAAGATGAACGCAGAGGGAAAGAGATGGAGATGAGCAACGGGGACATGTCACCTGCCAGTGACTTGGGGACAAGGATGCTGATGAAGCATCTACCACAGCCTTCCTGCAAACCTTCCAAAAGCATGTTAAAAAGGGTGTTCTTGCCTTTTTTTCTGTTTCTAAAGGGTTTAATGTCATCCCAGGGCCTCCTGGTCACCTACCATAAGTGGGGAAGAGGTAGCTGAGGACAGCCCGGAGCTCCGGGTTAGAGGTGAGACCATCCACCACCTCCTTGAGGGTGTGTGAGGCCAGGTAGGAGAAGGAGCAGAGGCGTGGGAGCAGCCTGGAGCGGATCAGGAGCGTGGCCAGGAACTGTGGGAGCATCTTCAGTATCCCCAGCAGCATAACCCCGCGTCCAGCACTCTGTGGGGAGAGCCTGGGGCTCACTGCACAGACCCGGGGGATCAGACACACCCAAAGCATTTTTTTCCCCTTAAATTCACTGCTAGGCATCCTGGGGACACATGGGCAAGGGGGGTACTGGCTCCCTCAAAAATCTTCCCTCAAAAACCTCTCTTAAAAAAACCTCTCAAAAAAGTTTCCCCACTGAAACTCCTCCAAAAAGGTCCTCCCAAAAATTCCTCCAAAAAGCTTCCTAAAAAAAAAGGTTCTTCAAAAAATCCTCCTTAAAGAAATCTGCCCCAACTCCTTAAAGAACTTCTTCCTTAAAGAAATCTCCCCCAAGACTAGTGATGCAGCATTTTTGAGGCAGAAAGAGGTGATTTTGCATGTGTTTCCCAATGCTTTTGGGGTGACTCCATTATTCCCTAGGGGTGCCCAGTATCCAGGTGCCAGGTTCCCCTCTTTGTGTGACTCCTCAGATCCAAACATCCCTCATTTTATCCCACCCAGATCCACCTCTACCTTCACCAGCCGCTGGAACTCATCAATGGCTGCTGCCTCCCCAGGGAACTGCTCCTTCAGCCTCCGGAAATATTCCCTCTTCCCAGAATGGATGTGGAAGGTCTTGCCAGCACCCTGGGGGTCTCCCAAAATCACAGCATCGTAGGTGGCTGGGAGTGGGGCCCACTCCAGCTGCCCATCTGTCAGCTGGTCCACCAGGAACCGCATCAGGGAGCCCTCCTGCATCTCCCCCACATAGTGGATCCCTAAAATAGATATTTTTTCCTTTATTTTCCTCTTTTTCCCTTATTTTCACCTTTTTTTTAAATTTTATTTTCCCACCCCAGGACACGCCAAACCCACCTCTTACTTATCCATCCCCGCCTCATGTGGAATGGAAAGGGAAAATCTGGGATACACCTGCCTCCCAACTGGGGTGAGTAGCACTGACCATAGTGTTTTTAGCTGGTAATTTTGGAATTTTGTTACACTTCGCTCTTCATCTCTGCTGTAAATAATTAATCTCAGAAATCTGGGGACACGCAGCACTGGACCTTGTCTTGCCATAAGAAGTTTGCCAGCAAGATGTGTCCTGAGGTGACATCCCCCATGCTGGGAATACGTGGGGGCTGGATATGAGGAATCTGAGGGACTTGGTATCCTACACTCAGATGATTTTGGGGTGAAGAGCAGGAAAATGGTTTGTCTACTGCGAGGTGTCTGCTGGGGAGTCACAGTCCTCACCCCAATGGGTGCAATTCCCACCCTGAGTGTACCCCATGCCCCTCCCTTGGATCCGGCGGAATTTGGGGCCCTGAATCATACCAGTGTCAAACTCAAAGCCCTTCTCGGTGAAGGTGTGGCAGCAGCCCCCCAGCTTCCCGTGCTGCTCCAGCACCAGCACACGGCGGCCAGCCTTGGCCAGCAGTGCTGCAGCTGCCAGGCCACCGATGCCGCTGCCTATCACGATGGCATCAAGCTCCTGGGGCACCTTCTCTGCCGAGAACACTGTGGGGAAACGGAGTCGTCACTGGGGGGACATCTCAGAGCATCGGGGAGCCCCGAAACCACAGTGAGCAAGTGGCACCACGGGGGTGACACTGGAGGGGTGTGACAAAGCCACCCGGGGGAGTTAATGAATCCTGCTGCCCTGGGGGGGTCATACTGCCCCGGGGGTCCATGGCACCCCGGCGGTGATGCCACCCTGCGGGGACGCCGCTCCGGGGGCGCTGCCAGCCCGGGGGGATTAATAACACCCCGGAGGTGGTGCTGTCCCGGTGGATTAATCCCACCCCGGGGCCAGCGCTGTCCTGCGGAGCGATGACACCCTGGGCTGTTGATGCCAGCCCGGGGTTCAGTCCCGCCCAGGGTTGATGCCCCGGGGGTCCCGTACCTGTCTTGACGACTGTCCTGCGCACAGCCTTGTCCGTGACCAGCGGGGCGGGCGGGCGGCGGCTGTCGGTGGCGAAGGGGTTGCGGCTGCCCGGGACCCTCGGGAGCAGGAGGGAGAGGAGCGGGAGGAGGACGACGAGGAGGAGGAGAAGGGGGGCGAGGAAGAGCAGCGCCTGCAGCCACATGGTGCTGCGGGAGTTCCGCTCTGCCCCGCGGAGCCGAGGACAGCGGCGGGGCCGGCGAGGACGGCGAGAACGGAACAGCGGCCGCGGGGGACGGCCCCGGCACTGGGCGGCGGGACCGCGGGGAGGGGCGGCGGGGCGGGGGCTGGCACCGGCACTGGGAGCTGGGACTGGGCACTGGGGGCGGGCACTGCGATTCTGGGAGCAGGAAACAGGAAACCAGGAGCAGGCACTGGGCACAGGGAGCTAGGACTGGGACCTGGCGCTGATATAGTGGGAGCTGGTAGTGGCATACTGGGAGCTGGGGCTGAGCACTGGAAGCTGGGACTGGGAAGTGGCACTGGGCACCGAGGGCTGGTCCTGGACACTGGGAGTTGAGACTGTGCAGTGAGAGCTGGCACTGGGAGCTGGCCACACCAGGAGTTGTCACTGGCATAATAGGAGCTGGCACTGGCTTACTGCGACCTGGGATTGACAACTGATAGTGGGACTGGGATCTGACACCGGGCACTGGCAGCAGGCACTAAGGGCTGGCGCTGACCGCCCCGGCGCAGACCCCGGAAGCCCCGAGCCGCGCTCCGGGCACCGCCCCCGTCCCAGCTCGGTCTCTTGGGCCCCGCCCACCCGCTCTTAGCCCCGCCCCCGTGCTGACCCTCGCGCGCCTCCGTCTCCTCATCGCGCGGTGCACGCCAGGAACTGTAGTCCCGGCGCACCCTCCATAGCGGGCGGAGGTGCGGACTACAGCTCCCGGCGTGCAGCGCGGCCGCGCCGGCGCAGTGCGGAGCGCTCCGGCTGGGGGAGCTTCAAGAGTCAGAGAGGTCTGAGGGGGGCTGGAACGGGCTCCTGAGGGGTTGGGGGGCGCTGAGGGCAGCAGGAGGCTCCTGAGGGGTTAGGGGGCACTGAGGGGCTGGGGAACGCTGAGGGCAGCAGGAGGCTCCTGAGGGGTTTGGAGGCACTGAGAAGCTGGGAGGTGCTGTGGGTAGCAGGAGGCTCCTGAGGGGTTGGGGGATTCCCGAGGGGCTGAAAGGGACCTGGGAAGGGCTTCTGAGGGGTGGGGTGCTGAGAGCTGCCGGAGGCTCCTCAGGGGTAGGGGACCCCAGAGGGGTTGCTGGGCGCCCGGGGCCGTTCTGGGGGTGTCAGTTGCTGGGACACCCTCATTGCCACCAGCTGATCCCCTCCTCTCCCGCAGACCATGAGCGGCGTCGGGGGCTCGCAGCGGCCGGAGGAGCAGGCGGAGGAGCGGCAGCTCGTTGTCTCCCCGGCAAGTCCCCGTCCTGCGTGTCCGGCCGGACCCTCCTGCAGCCGACACCCGCCGGGCCCCACCTCAGGGCTCCCAGCCCCCCACTAACCTTCACTGCTCCTTTTCTACCCATACAACCACATAAAATCATCTTGAGGGTACAGACCGCCCTGAAGGGGCCTGAGCTGCCTTCCCACGGGGTACAGGGGCTGTTCCCTGGGGAAAAATCTTGGAATTCGGGGTCGGTTTGTGTTTGGGGTCTGTCGCAGGGAATGACACTGTGTTCCCTCTGTCCCCTCAGGTACCAGCTCTGGGGCAGGAAGATGTCCTGCAGGAGCTGGTGCTCGGAGCAGGGCAGCCCCCAGACCCTGGTGAGCTTCTCCTGCTTCTCTTGGATCAGTCATGGTGTTTCCTGGTGGGAAAGCCACCTGCGGGGCTCGGAGGGACCCCAGAGAGCAAGTGGGGTGTCAAATCCAGATTATTCCCCAAATTCATCCAAGATAAACCTTGTGGTGCCGTGGGTGGCTCCTGTTGGGATTTTCCTTGCAAAAGAGGAAATACGGCCCTAGGGTGTACTGAGCAGTGTTGGGGGGAGGAAGGACAACCCCCATTTCATGTCTGCTGTCCAGGTGTGACTCCTGTACTCCTGTACCCCTTCCCTTGTGACTCCTGTACCCCTTCCCTTGTGCAGGGATCAGCAAGGAGCAGCGCCAGGCCCGGGAGGAATGGGAGGCTCTGGAAGAGATCCATTTAGGTACTGGGACTAAGGGGGCTGGTAGCTGGAAATGTCCAGGAGGGAGGAAAGGAGCTGCATCCTGTAGGGCAGGATAAGCGGGGGAGAACCAGGGGCGTTATTTGCAGCGGAGAGGAGGGAGGGGGTGGGAGGTTCCATCCTCCCCTTGTTCCCCACAGCATCGTTCTCCTGGAATCAGGGATGATTCGGGGTGGGAGTCAGGGGTTAGTGAGGGTCTGACCCACTCCGTGCCTCCCTGCAGGGTTGGGGGGCACCTCAGGCACAGTCCTCCCTCCGATTTCCTTCGCTGAGGCGCTGCAGCACTTCCAGAGGGAGGAGCTCTCCGAGAGCCGGGTACGGCTGGGCTCCAGCTCCCGCTCCTTGCTGGGACTGTAGAAGTAGGAATGGGGGGCACCAGCCCCCTGCCCCCGCCTCTGCCTGCGTTCCCTCATGGATTTGGACTGTTTCTTCTGCAGGGGAAGGTCCGGGCCCCGGGGCGCCGGGGGGTCCTGGCTGCCCTGCTCCGTTACCTCTGTGGGCCTCCCCGGCTCCGGCCGCAGCTCCGGGGAGAGCAGGAGCTGGCGCTGGCCATGGCACAGTGTGAGTGGCCCCGGGGTCCCCTTTGTGCCCTGCTGGATCTCATCCCTGCTCCCTACGGACGCAGCTGCAGGTGGGAGCCCTCTGGCTCCACGGCCCCTCTGCCCCTTAGTCCAGGGGCAAATGGGATGTGAATCACCCAGTCCCTTGGTATGAGGGGGTCACACACACATGGAAACCCTGGGCCTGTGGGTTTGGGAGCTTTCTGGGCACCCAAGGGGGTTTTTGAGGTTCCAAGCTGTGGTTTTTAGGTGCTGTAAGGGCATTTTTGGAGGGTGTGGTTTTGGTTTTGGGTACTGAGGGACGTTTTCTGGGCACTGTGGGTTTTTTAGAGTGTTGAGGGGTGAGTTTGGGGTCTTTTGTCCGCCAAGAGGCATCTTTTGGTTGCTGAGGGCTGTTTCTGAGAAACTCAGGGGCTTTTTAGGATGCTGTGGGGCATGGGTTTGGCTGCTGAGGGTTTTTGGTGGCAAGGGGCATTATTAGGTAATGGGATTTTTTTCTTTTGAGGATGTAAGGTTGTTTTTTTTTAGGTGCCAAGGAATGTTTTTGGGGACCAAGGGGTGTTCTTGGGGCAGTGAGGGATGTTTTTTAGACCCCCAGGAGTGTTTTCAGCCAGCCGGGTTTTGGCTCCCTCCCTGCAGGTGCCCTGGATGACTCAGAGTGGGTGCACATGCGGATCCTGCAGACCATCTACCAGCAGCTGACACACTCCAGGCTGGGCTGCCCACGCTATGGAGCACACTGGGAGGAGCTGGGCTTCCAGGGTAGGAGAGGGAGCAACCCTCTTTCTGGGGAGATCCCTAGGCACATTCCCAAAATCCATGCAAACCTTCCCTGGAGCAACTCTGTTCTATCCCAGCTCCCTGAGCCAATCCCTGTGCTCCAGACCCAGCTCCACTGGCCTCCCTTGGACATGCTCCAGCACCTGAATGCCCTTCTTGGACCCCAAAACTGATTCCAGATTTCAATCCCCCAATCCTCACAGTCCTCTCCATATCCCTACAAAATTCCCAAAGGCACTCTCAATCCCTTTATCCATAGAAGGATTAAACCAAACTGATCCCAGTGCAACATCTGGATTGGTTGGCTGTGTCATCCCAGTCCCATATTCATAAAAAAGCTGGTAATTCCTGGAACAGTGTGGGAATGGGTGTGGTGAAGTGGAGCAGGGGCTGGTTAATGCCCACATGGGCACAGTGATGGCCCCATTGGGAAACTTGCCTGTAAGCTTACCCTCAGGAAAGGGAATCCCCAGGATTCTTGGACTCTTCCATTCTTGCCCATGGAAGTGGGAAGGTGACAGGTGACTCCATGCTGTCGCTCACCTTCCCAGGTGCAGATCCCGGGACTGACCTGCGTGGGACAGGAATGCTGGGGCTGATGCAGATCCTCTTCTTTGTCCTGGATTCTCGGACTCTGCCGCTGGCACAGGAGATTTTCCGGCTCTCCCACCATGAAACCCAGGCATGACCTTCCTCCTCTCTGCCAGGGAATCTCCCTTGGAATTCCCAGTGCTCTGTGAAGGGGAAGAAATAAATCCTTCTCTTCTGAGTTTTTTTTTTGAATGCTGAACCACCTCATGCTTGTGAGGGGAAGAAGGTGGTGCCCAAGAGCCCCGATTCAGGCTGGATCAGAGCTTGGTGTGCTGTATTTATGCTGGGAACAGGATTTTAGAGATTTAATACTGGCTTGGAGTGGGATAAACAGGCTGAAGAGTTGGGCAACAGGAAAATGGGAGTGACTGGAGCCTGTCTTCCTAAATTCCACATTTTAGTCTGGGTTTAAGCATGGGTACAACCCTCAGTGTCCATCCAAGCCTGGATTTGTAGGGCCATTATCCCATGGATCCATCCCATGGATTTGTGGATGCATGAATGTGGTGTCAAAGGGCCAGAGGTGGCGGAGGGGAGGAGGGTTTTCCAACTGACCTTCCATAATGCTGGAATTCTGGTTGTTTTCCAGAATTTTCCCTTCTGCGTCATGTCCGTGAACATCACCCGGATTGTCATCCAGGCGCTGCAGGAGGAGCGGCTCTCCCGGTGAGAGGGATTGGTTTTGGAGTCTCAAGCTGCATCCCGGGTCCTTCCCCTTCCCAGAATGTGGCTGAGCCCTGTCCCCCTCTGCAGGGAGTGCAACCGGCGGCAGCAGGTGATCGGGGTGCTGAATGACCTCTATGCTGCTGCCTTCCTGCGCCTCTCCCGCCTCTGGAAGCGGCAGCACGGGACCATTGCTCACGCTGGCTTCTTCCTCAAGGGTTTGTCTTTCCTGGTTTTCCCTTCCCAGCTTTCCTTGTGGGGACATCCTCAGGAAAACAGCCTCAGAACACTCCTCGCTGTGTTCTCAGCACGTCCCAGCCCAGTGCCGAGGGCTGTAATGCCCAGGAAAGCCAAACGTTCCCAGTTTAATCCTCACACTGAGCTTTTTCTACAGTTTTTCGCTATCCCAGTGCTTCAAGGGGTGTTTTTCCTCACATTTACCACCCCAGATGGATGCTGTGACAGGGTGGGTGACATGTGAGGACATTCTCTGCTCCCCAGGCTCACAGGGAGCCATTGCCTAGCCCCAGTCCATTAATTATTCCAGAGAGGATTGCTGTCAGTGGGACTAATGTAACCCTCAGAAATCAGGTTCCAGCTGGCACTGCTGGGCTCTAGCTTTGCCTCATCTTCCTTGCATTCCAGTCTGAAGGGTGCTCAGGCTGGCATTGAGCTTCCTGTGCTTCCTCATCCCAAGGAAAGCATGAACATGCCCTTTCCCAAGGGAAAATGTTGGGACACTGGATGTATTAGACCCTTGACACCATCCAGGCCCTGCTCCCCTTAACCTTTTCCCCCTCTGACTTTTCCAGAGCTGGAATTATCCACCAAAAAGAAGCCAAGGCAGCTGCTGAAATCCCTGGAAGCCTACCTGAGCCGTGGCCTTCGGCCTCCCTCCCTTCCCTCTTCTCCCTCCTCCCAGATCCACTTCACCAGCATTTGTGACCCTGGAGTGGAGCTGGAGGGAGATTCCTGACTTACCTGACATGGAGTGGGATTCTGCATAGGGAATTCTGTTAGTGGATCAGCCCTTGGAGGGAGATCCTGTTCCCCCTGGTGTTCCCCCTGGTTTGGGGGCTCAGGAAGGGCTGGGAGAAGTCAGGGAGCCAGGATTTTGCCTGCTCCAGGTGGAACTCTCTGGAAGTGAAGGAGGAGGAGGTGGTGGAGCGGAGGACTCCATGAGCCACCCAGCTTGGCACTGGGATGGTCCCTCTCTCCATCCCAAATCCAGGGTCCCACCTGGCTCCTCCCCAGGTGGAGCTGCTGGGTGCCTGGATCCCATCTCAGCCGTGCCTGGAATGGGTAACTCCCCACTTTGGGCTGTGGCAAACCCCTCAGGGTCACTGTGGGGTGTCAGCACCCAAAAAAGCTATTCAAGGGGGGAGATGAGGGGTCTAGTGGAAAAGAGAGTTTTAGATTTGCCACTGGACTTTGTGTCTGGGGGAAGTAAAGGTGAACTGGGGGAGCCCAGAGTCCACTTTGGGGTGAAAAAGGTGCTGTGGAGGGGAGAAATGAGGGACGGTTGAGAGCTCCAAGGAGGAGGAGAAGGGTTATTCCCTCTGGAAGCAGCTCAGGGCCAGTGCTTGGGAATGTCCTCTAAAAATGGGGGGAAACAGCCCCCAAAGCCCAAATCTGAAGAGAAATGAGGGGTTTGGAGGAGAGAAGTGGGAGTTGGGAGGAGAATGGAGTATTTTGGCCCCAGGCCTCCTGAAGGGGAAATGATTCCTGGAGGCTAGGAATGCTCCTGGATGGAGAAAAATAAAATAAATGGAGAAAAAGGAGCCTGGAGTTGGGGTTTGCTCTCCTGATCTTGAATTATTGTGGAAATTGAAGGGAGAATCCTTTTCAGGTGTTTTATAGAGTGTTTTGGGGGAAAAAAGATCTGGGTTGGGGATGAGGTTGGTTGGGGAATGCAGGAGGATGGGAGTGCCAGGAAGTTGGGAGGAAGTGCAGATGGGATGCAGGGACCAGGGAGGATGAGGGGAAGAGGTGGAGGTGTCACCTGTTGGGGAGGTCGGGGGAGTTCTTGCACCTGTAGGAACACAGCTGGCAGTGGTATCTGAGATCTGGGATAACAGGAGAATAGAAAAGACAAGAAAAAAGGGGGAAAAGAAAGGATGGTATAAAAGGAGAATAAAGAGGCAAGAAAAAAGGAGGAGAAAAACCAAGAAAGAAATAGGACAAGGAAAAACGGAGGTGAAAAAGATGATAAGAGACAAGAAAAAGGAGAGAAAGAGGCCCCACCACTCTTTTCATAGTTTGTTTGGTTTGGTGGGGTTTTTTCCCTTTGTCTTTTCCTTTGGTTTTGGGGTTTTTTTGGAGTGCTTTTTTTTTGTTTTGTTTTGAGTGGGGTTTTTTTGGTGCGGGTTTTTGTATTTTTTTTTTCTTTGCTTGTTTTCCCCCCTTTCTCCTGGCATTCCCCTTCCTTATCGCACTCCCGGTACCGTCCCCAGCTGTGGTCCCGGCGGTGCAAGGCCCCCGCCCCTCCGCAGGTGAACCGGGCCCTTGTTGGTGTTTGCCGGCCGCTGCAGCCGCCCGGGCTCGGAGGTGTGCGAGGGATGGAGCGGGGCTGGCCGCAGGGCTGACGGCCCGGGGACAGGGGCTGGGGGCGGCTTGGGCCGGGGACAGGGGACTGCCGGCCCTGGCGGGGACAGGCCCAGGGCAAGGGACGGGAGCCCACGGCGGGGCTGAGGCTGATGTCTCCAGCGGTGCTCGGGACCAGCCCAGGGGTGACGGGGATCCCGCGGGGCTCTGTCCCGGGCTGGGCTCGGCTCTGTCCCGGGGCTCTGTCCCGGGCCGGGCTCTGTCCCGGGCAGCGGCGGCGGGGCCGGTTCC
This sequence comes from Sylvia atricapilla, assembly GCF_009819655.1. Taxonomy (NCBI): domain Eukaryota; kingdom Metazoa; phylum Chordata; class Aves; order Passeriformes; family Sylviidae; genus Sylvia; species Sylvia atricapilla. The sequence continues at coordinate 236,789 of NC_089167.1, forward strand.
GGCCGGGGGCGGAGCTGGGCCGGGCCGGGCCGCAGTGCGGGGTCTGCGGTGAGCGGGGCCGGGGTCGCGGGCTTTGGGGGCCCGGGGGAACGTGACCCCCCAAACTCCCTCAGGGACAGTGGGGCTGCGGCCCCCGGGCCGAGGGGAGTGTGGGGCCGGTCTGGGGGTGACCCAAAGGGGCTGTGGGGCCTGTGCGGGGGATGCCGCCCTCAGCCCTCGGGCCTGGCGGGCCCATGTGGGCTGTTAGCGCCCTCAAACCCTGTGCGGGATGCAGAGTGTGAGGGGTCAGTGTGGGCTGTGCTCCCCCCTCCCCAAATTCCCTGTGTAGCCCCCAATTCCATAGGAGCTGTGGGATGTTACTCCCCCTCCCCAGGTCGCTCCGAGCTCCGTGGGGCACATGTGGCGTCCCTTTCCCTGCCCCTTTTCTGCGTGTCCCAAATCTCCCGAAATTCCCCTTTCCACCTGTTTGTGTCTCCAGGATTTTCCCAGGACCCTCGAGCACCAGTTCTCCCCAGTCTGAGGCTGTCCCCCAGCCATGACACCCCCCAGGGTATGTAACACCACAGGGACCCTCTGTGCCACCAGCCTGCCCCTCCAAATCCCCTCATTCTCCCTCTTCTTCTCCTCTCCCCCAGCTACAATTTAAACCAAATTTGCTTTTTTCCCCTCTCCTTTTTTTAGGAAATAAAATTTGTTAACCCCACCACTCAGAAAGGGAGGGGGGATCCTAATTTGGAGGCCACAGTATTGGAATCCCAGTGTCTCAGGGTACACCCTGACTCTGGAGATGAGGGGCTCTCCCCAGATCCCACTGAGCCCCCTCAGGCCTATTCCCAGCTGATCCCACTGGACCTGGGTTAATCCCACTGGATCTGTGTCTCTGAGGGAGAGAAAGCCCAGTGCCCAATCCTGCAGGGTGCTGATCTCCCAAAACCAGGTTGATTCCCCTACCTCCAGGTTGATCCAGGTCCACACAGTCACCAAAATGTGCCACCATCTTGTCCCAGCTAAGATTCCTTTATTCCTTGCCATTATTGAAAACTCACACATCACAAGCGGGTTTTGGGGTGTATCCACCCACATTTCGCATTCCCAGATGCCTCTTCCCATTTTTCTTCTCTCCCTCAGGTTCAAACGTGGATCAGCCACTCGGGCCCAAAGCTGGAAGTTTTCATCCCATTCCTGGGCAAATACCACCGCCCGGTTTCGGGGCGCTGCTGCCAGACCTGCACCCCCAGGAGCTGGGTAGGAGAGTCTGGGATCCTGAGTCCTGGAACGCTGAGGATTTGGGCTAGCAGGGATTAATCCCGTTTTTCCTGCCAGGATGGATTCTATCCCGAGGATCTTGCTGCTCTCGGGTCCCGCGATGTCAGCCGTGTGAGGGAGACAGACACACGGTGAGGATGGATGAGCTCTGTGCAGAAAACACCTGGAAAACCACTTTGCCCCCCATATTTCACCAAAATGCTCGTGGGAAATCTCTCTCCATCCTCCCCAGTTCCTTATTATTGCAAACCAAGCTCATTAATCAATTTTGGGAGGCTGGAAGGGGTGTCTCTGAGGGCTTGGGCTGTGCTTTAGACATGGAATTGAGGATTGAGGGTCATGCCTTTATTTGTTTGAGCAAAAACAAATGGAATCTTGGTAGGAAGAATGTGGAGGTGGAGGGTTGTTCTTTTCTCTGGCTCATAGGGAAAAGGGAAAACAGCCACTTCCTCCTAGAAGGAAAAATAACCATAATTTTGCCTTTCCTGGTATCCCTTTTCCTCTGGGCAGGAGCTGCCTCAGAGCCATTTCCAGGTATTTTCATTTTTGAGGTGCCAGATTGCTTTAGCTACATTCCCCTTTAGGGAACAATCCCTGGATTATCCATGTTTTTGCTTTTTTTCTTCCCAAATCAGATCATTATCCTCCATCCAGTTCCAAATGTTCCCAGCTTCAGCTTTGAAACACTTGGAAGAATCCGTTTGGATCATAGGGAATGAAGTTTCCCTGCCCTACTCCAGCCCTTCCTGCACACTCTGGGATGTCCCAAAGCTCCCTCCCAGCCTGCCCTCAGTGCAGATTTAGGGATAGATTGGGAAATTTCTGTGATTTGGGAATCCCAGGTTTGAATCCCAGATTTCCTTCCTGCTGGGAAGCCTGAAACATCAATTCACTGGTGCTTCAACATTTCCAGCTGTGAAACGGGGAGAAATGTCCTGAATCTGGCAAAGAGGCAGTCTGGGGGGCTCTGATGCAGGTAGAAAAGCCCCCCCAGACATCCCACCAGGATGTCACTGTGTGTCCCCTCCAGGTTCCGGGGCTGGCTGGTCCGGAGGGTCTGTGGATTCCTTGCAGCCTGGGAATGTAAAATTCCAGCAGAGAGCCCCGGGGAGCTCCTGGTGCGGATCTGCAGCAGCAGCAGGTGAGTAGGAGCTGCTGGGGCCATTCCAAGATCACCTCACCCACGAGGGGCTGGGCCCCAATCCTAGGGGTCCTGTTTTGTCCCTGGATCCCAGACCGGTGTGATCCTGGAATCCACTGAGGCTCTCTGGACCCCAACACATGGATGCTGGGGTGCTCCCCCCTCCCATCCTCTCCTCAGGGTGCAGGATGCTGCCTCTGGCCAGGACCCTAGATCCAGACAGGATGAGGAATCCCAGCGGTGCTGGAAGGAGGAGATCTGCCGGATCCTGGGGGAAATCCAGGCCCCGCTCTCCCCTCTGCTGCTGAGGTGCAGATCTTTTGGGGAAATATTCTGGGATTCTCTGAGGGATGGATACAGATACTTTTGGAAATGCTGTGGGATTTTGGGGGGATGAACATGGATCCCTTGGGTGGTTTTTTTGGGATCCTTTTGGGAGATGTGCTGACATACTTTGGGGGATTTTTTGGGATCCTTTGGGAGTTGCGTATGGATCCTTTGGCTGGCTGCCCTTGGGGTCCTCTGTAGCTCCTGGGCCATTCCCCCAGTTCCTTTTGAGGAGCTGGAGTGGCAAAATCCAAACCCGGCAGGAAGGAGGGAAGCAGAGAAAACTCTCCCATTCCTTTTCCATTTCCCATCCCAGCACTGACAACTGGGAATCCAGGGCTGCATTGCTGGTCTGATCCAGTGGGAATAAAGAGTACTTTTGAGCCATTAAAGGGAGGGTATTGCCCTGGGAATAAGAAATTCCCTATGGCATAAGAGCATTTTGGGATCCCAAGGTAGGACAGGAAGGTGGAGGGAATGTAGGATTCCCTATGGCATCTCTGGTTGTCAGTGGGAAGGAGGATGTCTCATCACATGCAACCTTTCCCGTGTCATAAGAGAGAGTTTTGAGCAGGGGTGGACTGGTAAAACTGAGGCAGGGAGAGGTTTGGGGGTTTGGGTTTGCCATGGGCTCCATCCATGGCAGTTTCTCATTCCCAGTTTTCCCGCAGGCTGTGCCACTGGCTGCTCCCCAAGCTCCTGACACGTCTGTTCCTGAGCGTGCAGCTGCACTGGGGGCAGCTGGAGATGGTGCTGCGAGCTGCCAGGACGGTACGGAGCCCAGCCGGAGTCTGGCCGGGCATCTCAGCCCCTGAACCCTGGGAATTCACCCCACGATCCCTTGCTTGCAGCCTGAGGTGCCGCTGGTGTTCCTGTGCAGCCACCAGTCCCAGGTGGATGGGCTGCTCCTGTCCTTTGTCCTCCTCTCCCAGGGGATTGGGCTGCCCAGGGTGACAGTGGGCGCCTGGCCCAGCCCCTTTCTCCGGTAAGGCAGCGCTCCGGGATGTTTCCAGAGGATCCGGGGAATGCACTAGCTGCCCACGGTGTCCTTCTCTCTCCAGATCCCTGCTCCAACGCCTGGGAGGGATTTTCCTGCCTTCAGGAATGGCACAGACACTGAGTAACAACGATGAGGGGCTCCCAGGAGCTGTGCTGGATGCGGTAGGTGCAGTTTGGGCTGAAAAATCTCTGTGGGGCGCTCGGGGAGGTGCTGGCAGCTCCCAGTACTCCCTGTCTTTCCCCAGTACATCCAGGAGGTGCTGCAGAGCCGCCAGCCCCTCATCCTCTTCCTGGAGGAGCCCCTGGCTTCCCTGCAGCTGGCAGACCCTGCCCGGTGCTGGCTGCTCCGTGTGCTTCGGGCGCTGCGGGATGGAGCTGTGCCCGACGTCCTCATTGTCCCAGTGGGAATCGCCTATGACGTGGCTCCTGGCAGAGTGGAGCAGGCTGGAGCGGTGAGAGGGAGTCAGGGGGATCACCAGTCACTGTCCCTGGGGATCAGCATTCCCCAAAACCGCTAGGAAGCACCGTTCCCCTAAATCTCTGGAAAGATCCCTAGGGAGAAGCATCACCCCAGATCTCTGGGAGCATCCCTGGGGAGTGGCATCCTCCCAAATCTGCTATTAATCCCTCAATGCCATCTCTTGTCAGCCCCCTCGGCCCCTCGGGATTGGCACGTGTCTCCGGGCAGCATTCCAGGCCCTGTGCTGGCACCGTGGATGTGCCCAGGTGGATTTCTCTCAGCCCTTCTCCTTACGGGTACGGCAGCTGCATATCCCCCTGGATCCATCCCGGCACTGGGAGACTGTTCCTGGGATGTTGGTGGGCTTTGAGGTGTCTGGGGTGATTGAGTGAATCCATCCTGGGGAAATCTGTCCTCAGCTCACAGGCTCCTTCATCCTCATTCCCAGGAATTTGTGGACAACAACCTCGTTGGGCCAGTCCTCACAGGGAATCGTCCAGAGCAGCTGCTGCTTCCTGCCATCCTGGACAGGTGAGGAGCCCAGCCCCGGGCAGTGTTTCCCTTTGAATCTCTGCTCCTGCCTTCTCTCCTCACCCCTCTCATCCTGACTTCCCAGCCCACTGGATGTTGGCAATGTGGAGACTTTGAGTCCCAGTTTGGGGACTGAAGAGGAGATTTTGGTGATGGCGCTGGGACTGCACGCACTGAGTGGTGAGGGGGCCGGGGGGTCCCTGCATCCCTTGGGGTGGCATTCCCTGCTCAGGAATGGGGTGGAGGTTAATCCCCCCCGATAACAAATCCCTCTCTCTCACTGCAGATTCCAGTGCCTGCTCTGCCATCACGGCTGTGGGAATCACTGCGGCGCTGCTGCTCCACAGGCACCAGGAGGTGGGATAAGTTTTCCATCTTTCCCTTTCCTCACAGTAGCATTCCCAGGAGGACTCCCCGCTCCCGATAAGGCAGCAATGCCCAGTGGGAATCACCCTCCTTTCCCTGGGAGCAGCACTGCAGTAGTAATCACCCTGCATTAACAGGGAGTAGTAGTCCTAATGGGACTCACCCCTTCTCAGAGCAGCATTCCCCATGGGAATCACCCCGTTTCCCTCAGAGCATCGCTCCCAGCAGAATCCCCCTGTGTTCCCCCAGGTCCTGCTGCTGCCCCGGCTGATGTGGGATTTCTCAGCGCTGCTGGAGCAGCTCCTGCTGCGGGGCCGGGCCGTGGGGTTCTCGGGGCAGCTGCGGGCGCTGGTGGGGCACAGCCTGCGGCAGCTGCAGCCGCTCCTGGCTCTGCGCCTGCCGGGGCCCCCCAGGGCTGCTCTGGGGCCCCCCAAGGCTGCTCTGGGGCCCCCCAGGGCTGCTCTGGGGCCCCCCAGGGCTGCTCTGGGGCCCCCTGAGGCCTCGGCCCGGGCACGGCTGGGGCGGCTGGCAGCGGGTGTCCGGCACCACCTGGCCGGGGAGGCCGTGGGCGGTGAGTGGGGACAGGGTGACACTGGTGGGAACAGGGATGCCGTGGGGATGTGACACCAGGGCTTAGAGGCACTGCAGGGATCGGTGACATTGGGAATGGGTGATGGCTGCAGTTTGGAGAGCGCCAGGGGTATTGTTTATATCGTGGTGACCAATGACATTAGGATTTGGGACACCAGGAATCGGTGATGCCAGGGAGATTGGTGATACTGGGGGATTCGGTGTCACCAGGTTAAGTGGCACTGGGGAAATTGGTGATGCAGGGGATTATTGACACTGGGGAATGGGGATGGCAGAGGTCAGGGACACTGGGGGAGTTGGGGACACTAGAGATTGGGGATGCTGGGGTATTTGGTGACTCTAGGACTGGTGACACCCCTGTCCCATCAGCCTGTGCCATCCGTGCTCTGCTGCTGGAGTTGCTGCCAATCCTGGGGCCGCCCTCCAGCCTCACCAGGATCGTGCTGAGCCGGGACGAGCTGCTTCGCAAGATCCTGGAGCTGCTGCAGCTGCTGCCCCCGACCCTGCTGGGGCTCCAGGTGGGGACACGGGGTGGCCTGTCATCCCCACCACTTCTGGGGTCCAGGTGGGGACATGGATGGCCTGTCACCCTTTTTCCTGTGTCCCCAGCCCTGCCAGCCTAGTGACTGTCACAGCCTGGACATCCTGGACAAGCTCATCCTTGGGGGGCTGTTGGAGGAGGAGGAGGTGGGTGTCACCCCAACACCGCTCCTGGTCACAGGGACAGGCTGGCTTTGAGGTGAGGTGACACCCTGTTGTCCCCATAGCCAGAGAGTGAGCATGGGGGTTGTGACGTGGCGCCCTGGCACTTCTTGCGGGGACATTCCTTGGGGTCCTTCACTGATGACAGCGACAGTGACAGCGAGCAGGGGGTCTCCAAGCAGTGCTACAAGGTACTGGGGGCTTCCCCCACTGCCCCCTGGGCCAGGGGGGAGGGTGGTCTCCCCCAAATCTGGCTGTGTATCCCCCACAGCTCAGCGAGCCCCAGGGCTTCCCTGGATTCCTCCTCTTCCTCTGCCGCCTCCTGAGCCCCGTTCTGCACACCTATGGCCGCGCTGTGCAGTTCCTGGAGCGACCCTCCTGGCCCCAGCCTGGTAGGACCCCCCCAAAGCAGGGACCCCCTTGGGACTCCCTGGGGACACTGAGTCACGGCTGCAGCCCCCAGGACATGGGATCTGACGCCCCTTCCCATTGCAGAGGCAGACTACGTGGAGGCACTGCTGGAATTCCTGGCCGAGGATAAGGATGGTGAGTCAAGGTGGAGAGGTCTTGCTTTTAGGGGTCAGTGACCCCCGAGCCAGGCTAAGGGTTCTTGAGAGGTGGCATTTGGGGGTTCCCTCGGGTTCTCTCTCCCCACAGGGTATCCTGACAGGAGCCTGGCCCTGAGCTCCCTGCAGTGTTTCAAGGACATGGGGGTAAGAACAGCTCCTCCACCCTCCGAACATTTTGCTGCCCCCTCTCTCCCATCCTGACCTCCCTGTTCCCCCCAGGTGCTGGAGGAGCTGCAGACCCCCATTGGACCCCTTCTGCAACTCTCCCAGCCTTTCCAGTCTGCTTCCAACCGGGAGAAGCTGAGAGCCTTTATCCACCAGTTCACTCAGCTGTAGCCCCCCAGACCCAATAAACAGGGCACAGTGAACCCAATGGCTCGTGGGCTCGTAGATTTATTGACCCCGTTGGGGGGAGGTGGGATCTGGGGTGTGTCTTCACCATCAGACTACCCGGTTGCAAATGGTGCCCAGCTCTTCGATCTCACACTGCACCTCATCACCACGCTGCAAGGGGGGACACAGTGGCATCTCTCCTCAGTGAGGTCCACTGTGTCCCCACTCGTGCCCCAACCTCCCCTGAGCCCCCATTTCCCCTCACCTTAAGGAAAACTGGTGGTTTCCGAAAGACACCCACTCCTGCAGGGGTCCCTGTCAGAAGGATGTCTCCAGGGACCAGTGTCACGAACCTGGGGGCACATGAGGTGTTAGCCATGACCCCCTGGGCTTTGGGGGTCCCCAGAACTGCCTCCCTCCCGCAGTTCCTACCGTGACACCCAGGCAACAAGGGTGGGCACCCTGAAGATGAGGTGGCAGGTGTTGCTGTCCTGCATCCGGTGCCCATTGACGCTGGAGCGGATCCACAGATTGTGGACGTCTGTGGGAGGTGACATGGGGGTGCATGGGCTCAGTGCCAACGTGACCCCACCCTGGGGAAAAACATGGGGCAGTGGGGAACATGGGGCTGTGATGGCACCAGTGGCAGCTGAGAAAGTCACCATCCCATCTGTGTCCTGTCCCCATCCCATCTGTGTCCTGTTCTTGTCTTATCCCTATTCTGTGCCCATTCCATCCCTTTCCCACCTGCCACCGCCTCCCTGGTGACAATGGCTGGCCCCAGGGGACAGAAGGTGTCGAAGGTTTTCCCCAGCAGCCACTGCCGCCCATTTCGCCGCATCTGCCAGTCCCGGGCGCTCACGTCGTTGGCCACCGTGAAGCCCAGCACATGCTCCAGTGCTGCTCCTTCCTGGGGACAGCAGGAACCTGCTTACAGGAGGACACTCCCACAGACCCCCGAGGTGAGGCCGGGGCACGGGGTACCTCAATGTTTCGCCCCTTCTTCCCAATGACGGCAGCCAACTCCACCTCCCAGTCCAGCTCCTGTGGGGACACAAGGGGAGCTGGGAGGGCCACTCCCCTGGGGAGCTGTGGGGGTCGGTGCCAGGGTACCCACACTGGTGTCCTCGGGATGCACGATGTCATCAAAGGGCCCAGTGATGGCGCTGGGGAACTTGCTGAAGATGAGGGGCTCCTTGGGGACCTTCACGCCCTGCTCCTGACAGTGGTCATGGTAGTTGAGCCCCACACAGATCACCTTCTCAGGGTCCCCCACGGGTGCCAGCAGCTGTGCAGTCGCCCGGGGCACCCGGTGCTGCCCCGACTCCAGTGCTCTGTGGCGACAGATTCACCCTCGGTGTCACCCATTTCTCAGGGGATGCACTTTTTGGGGGGGTCATTCAGGGGGGTCAGTTATATTTCAGGGACTCTCCTTTTGTGGATCTCCACAGTTGAGGGGACCCACTTGGGGTGAGCCACTCTTGGAGGTCACGCATCATTGGGGGTTACCCATGATTTGGAGTGCCCACCTTTTCGGGGGAACAGCTGTTGGGGGTAACCATAACCCACTTTGGGGTCATCCAAAGCAGCATGCAGATATGGGTGGCCACTGCTGTGGGGATCCATGAGGATACTCCCTTTGGCGGTTCCCTCTCCTTTTGGAGGACCCACCCTTGGCCCCACACACCTCTGGGCGAGCTCCAGCCCGCGGGGGCCGATCTCCAGGAATTCCCGCATCGATCGGGGCAGCTCCGGCTCCGCCGCGTTCAGATCCACCAGGTCCCCGCCAGGCGCCTCCTCCAGCCCGAGCCGGGGCCCCGCGGCCGCCCGGAACCGCACCAGCCGCAGCGCCGTGCGCATCCCCTGCGGCAGCGGGGCTCGGGATCCCGCCGAGGGGCCCGGGACAGAGCCGCCTCGCCTCGGGATGAATCCCGGCACCCGCGGGGATCCCTCTCCCCATCCCACCCAGTCCCGACCCCGGCGGATCCCACGCAACGCCGGTGCTCGAGGGTCGCTTCCCCAGCCCCAGGGGATCCCCAGAATCCCCCCAGTCCCAGGGGACGCCGTCCTGATCCCGCACGGCTGCGATCCCTGAGGACATTCCCCGCACCCCGATTCCGCTCAGCCCTGTCACAGGGAGTCCCCAGATCCTGCACAAACCCAGACCCGGGGGATTCCCCCACATTTTTCGCTCACTCAGCCCGATCCTAAGGAATTCCCCGGCTCCGTGGGATTCTCCACCGAGCCCACGTTCCCCTCACCCCGAGTCCCGCACAGCTCCGATCCCGGGGACCCCCACATTTATCCCATACCGCCCGATACTGGGAATGCCCCCGATCCAAGGAATATCCCCCGCAGCCCCAGGGGACTCCCAGGGACCACCCCCGTCCCGGGGTCCCGGGGGTCTCACACACGGCTGTTCCCCCGCTCCGCTAGGGGGCGCGGCGCCACACACGTCACGTGTCACCCCGCGGGCCCGAAGGTCGCCGCGCCGAGACTCCGCCTCCTTCAGGCCGCCCAATGGGAGCGCGCAGAGGGTGGGGCCAAACAGCCAACGAGAGCCAATGAGAGGAGAGGGCTGAGGGGCGTGGCCATGGGAGTGGAAACCGGAGTCGGCACGGTAACGGGGCTGGGGGACGGGAATGGGACCGGGACCGGGACGGAAGTGGGGACTGCCAGCCGGACAGGGACAGGGACAGGCACGGGGAATAGGACCGGGAGCGGAACGGGGACAGGGACAGAGAGCAGGACAGGGACCGAGACACTGCGCGTGTCTCACGTCCCTTTTGACTTCATTTCACCCCTAAATCGTCACTATTTGGTTTATTTATAAAATCCGCCCCTCTCCACGCTCTTGGGAGAAGGTGTTTCATGGGTCCCCTGAGTGTTGGGAGGAGGAGGGACTGTGTGCTTTTGGTTGGTGTCTGGGGGCTGCATTTCATGGTTGTGATATGGTGACTCCCACACCCCGAGGGGTTCCTGCCCTGGGGGGTCCCATCTCTCAGGGTCCTCACGCCCCAGGCAGTCCCCATGTCCCGGGGGCGTCCACCCCAGGGGGCCCTGGGGTCGGGTTTGTGCTGTGTCAGGTCCCTGCACCGCCAAGGGGGGAAGTCGGTGTAGAGGGGAGGCTCAGCCCCCCAAAATGGGTCTGTCTGGCGGCACCGTGCCCAGGGGGCTCTGGCGGACACGTCATCCTTGTCCTATCCCATCTCCAGGAGCCACATGCTGGATTTCTCCTGACTCTGAACTTGTTGTCTGAAATAGTAAAAAATCTCCGGGGCGGGACAGGGTCTAGAGCACGTTGTGGAAGATCTGCATCGAGCTCATGATGTCGTTGTCCTGGGAAGGAGAGACCAGAGACCCCGTGTCCCCCTCCTCCCAGCTCTCCTTGTCACCCTTTCGCCATCTCCCTGGTCTTCCCCCTCGTGCTGTCCCCGTCTCCTGTTCCCTGCATCCCACAGTTCCCATCACAGTCCAGCTGTCTGCCCTGCATCCCTCTCGCACCTGTGACTCCTGTCCCTCCTCTCCTGTCCCACTCCCATCCCTCCCGGGGTGACCCCTTTGTCCTTCTCTCTCCTGATGTCCCCAGCACGTCATTGTGGAACAGAACAAGGAGGAGGATGAGGATGGTGCCCCCCAGAGCCCCTCACCTCCTGGCACGTGGCCAGGAACTCCTCGAAGGTCACCACGCCGTCCCTGTTCCTGTCCATCTTCTGCAAGGGAGTGGCCAGGGCTCAGCGGAGCCACCCCTGGGCGCAGAGTGGCCCCAGGAGGTGACAGTGGGGACAGTCTCACCTGGAAGAACAGCTCCACGTGCTGGGCCGGTGCGCTGGCCCCCAGGGCGGGCTCGGTGCAGCGGCCCATCATGGCATAGATGGATTTCATGATCTCCAGCATGTCCTAGGGGACACAGGGCGCTGGCAGGGCCCGGTCTGGGCATCCCCACCCCACCAGCCCCCCAGTGTGCCCCACTGTCACCTCCTTGGTGACGCAGCCGTCCTTATTCACGTCGTAGAGGTCGAACGTCCACTTCAGCTTCTGCTGCTCCGTCCCCCGCAGCAGCACCGAGAGCCCCACTGCGAAATCCTGCCGGAAGGGTCGTGGCCATGAGCGGGGAGGGACCCTCACCCCTGCCCTTCCCTGCCGCTGCCACATCGATCCCGGGGCGCCCGAGGGATTTCATTCCCTATTGATCCTGTTATTTTTACCCCCCGCTGCCGGTGCGCCCGGCCCCCGCCAGGGAGAGTTTGGCCACAGCCTGGGAGGGGGAAGAGGAGGAGGAGGAGGGGGAAGATGTGATGAATCACGGTGCTGGCACAGCCATTCCCACCAGGAATTCCCACCTGGAAGCAGAGAGCCCCGTTGTGGTCGGCGTCGAAGGCATCGAACAAGAAGTGGGCATAGGAGCTGGCGTCTGCAGGGGAAGGGGTTCGGTGACTCCCCCAGCGCTGGATCAGGAGTTTTCCCGGACCCTCCGGCCGGGTTTGGGCACTCCCGACTCACCGCCTTGAGGGAAGAACCGCGAGTAGATGAGTGTGAAGGTTTCCTCATCCACGAGGCCACTGGGACATTCCTGGGAAGGGGAGCGGCGCCGGTGACCCCAAGGAAAGTGGGGACCCGTGGATCTGTGGTGTCGGGGCAACGGACCCCCAAACTCACGTTCTTGAAGCCACGGTAGAGGGACTGAAGCTCCGTCTTGGTGAACTTGGTCCGAGCCAGCAGCTGTTCCAGCCCCTCGGGTTGGTGCCGGATTGTCGGGAGCTCCACGTCGGCATCGCTGCTGTCTGCCAGGAGAGACCCCCGGGCAAAGATCCCCCTTAGAAACATCCCCTCCACTCCTAAACCCGCCCCCACCACCCTAAAAGTGTTGCATCCCGGAGGGTTTCCCACATTCCCAAGGCGCAGAACGTTCCCGAGCCGCCTCTTAGCCACTGCTGCTCCAGCCCGGCAGAGCAGAAGGTAATTAATAAATGATGGTTCATTAATAATTTCAGCCTGGGAAGCCCCTGTGGAGCCATTCAGCACAGGGGGTTGTCAGCAATTTTGGGATGGGGTTGGGAGCCTGTAAAATTCCCAGGCACTGTCAGAGGGGGGTGGACCCCCAGCTCCTGCTGTGAGGGGCCTCAGAGGACATGGGGGTCCCTGATGTCCCAACACAGGGGGTTTTGGGGGGCAGTGGGGGACCTGTGAGGGGAGGTTCAAGGGCTGATGCAGGACTTGGGTCTCCCTGTGTCCCACCTCAGGAGGTATTTGGGGTCCCTGTGGAGTCGAGGCCCCCCAGCACCCCACCTCGGAGGGCTTGTTAGGGGTCAGTGCCAACTCCGAGCCCTCCTGGCCCGCCTTGGAAGGGTTTGGGGGTTACTGGGGGTCCCCATTATCTGCTCCTGGGAGTTAACAGGGTGCGGGAGCCCTGGAAGGAGAGGGGGATCTCTGGGGTGAGGGTCCCCACCCTCCCAGGTGTTTGGGGGGCCGCTGGCAGCACAGCCCCTTGGGGAAGGCCATGACACTGCTGGGGGGGTTGGGGGCCCTGCCCGCTCACCCCCGCAACCCCAAAACCTCAGCCTTCAGCCCAAACCCTCCTGAGGGGGAACCCCAAAACCAGCCCGTTCTACTCCACAGGCACCAATCAGAGGCCAACAGGTCACATAGTGCAGGGAGGAGGGACAGGGATACCCCGGGATGGGAGGGGGTGAGAATTAATTCAATGAAATTATTAGGATTAATTAAGGTTAAGGAGGGTACCTTCTACAGAGATGGGCTCCAGGATGCCGAACTGCTTGAGGACGGCGATGAAGAGGAGGATGACAACGGCCACGGCGCACAGCTCCATGCCCTGGATGCCCATGGCCCCTGGGGGGGGATTTGGGGGCTCCCCCCCCAAAGCCTGCGGGGTGCGGGCTCCGGGTGCTGTGGGAGCGCGGGGCGGGTGCTGCGCCCGCCGCCCGCCCGTGTCCGGCTGTCCTGCCCTCCTCCTCCTCCTCCTCCTCCCTTGGCACGCTCCCACCCCCGGCCCCCCCCCCGCCCCGCCGCTGCTTTTCCACGTTTTATTTTTAGTTTCCCAAAGAAAGTTGGGGGTTGGGTGGGCAGGGGCGCTACCCCGCAGCGCCCGTGGGTGCTGGGTTCACAACTGGGGGCGTCAAACCAGAGTGGGCCTCAAAATTAGGTGGAAAAAAAAAAGGTTGTTTTGCCCCCCCACCTCCGGTGGGATCGATGGGATCAATAGGGATGAGTAAGCAGCGAGGGGAGGGGAAACTGAGGCAGAGAAGGCGTGGGGGCTGTCCCTGTTCCTCCCGAGCTGTCCCCACCGCTCTGTGGGTGTCCCGTAGTCCTGGGGACATTGGCCCTGTTCTCCGAGGACCGTCCCTGTGTCCCCCCGGGGCTGTCCCTGTGCCGCTAAGAGTGTCATCTCTCCCTCTGGCCATCTGCACCCATCGCCACGGGGATGTCACTCCGCAGTGTCCTGGGCTGCTCTTGTCCCCAAGTCTGCAGGGACATTGGCCCTGTACGCCCGGGGTGTCGTGTCCTCAAGGCCCCAGAGGCATCTGTCTCCATCCCTCGGGAGGTTTCATCGTCCCCATAGTTCCAGGGCTGTCCCATCCTTATGATCCCAGGGACATCATCCCTGTCTCCCGTGGGGTGTCCCTGTCACCTCCAGGGTATCCCCGGCTCCCCCCTGTCCCAAGGTGTTTCATCCCCATGGCCCCTGGGGACATTGTCCCTGTCCCCCTGAGGGCTGTCCCTGCTGCCCCAGGGGTTGCGCCGTTCCCATGGCCCCTGGGATATTGTCCCTGTTCCCCCAGGGTAGTCCCATACGCAGTGCCCGGGGGACACTGTTCCCCCAGGGCTGTCCTTGAGCCCCCAGCGCTGTCCCGTTCCCGTCAGGGGGTCCCTGTTCCCACGGGGGTCCCATCTGCGACCCCAAATCTCAGCCCCGCCCACCGTGACCCCCGGGCCCGCAGCGGGGGCGGGGCCAGAGCGGGGGCGGGGCTCCCGGTAAAGGGGCGGAGCTCCGGCCAGTGGCGCGCGGCTCCAAAGCTCGGCCTCGCCGCTCCGCCCAACGTCACTTCCGCCCGTGCCGGAAGTGCCGCCACTCTCGCCGCCATGGCCTCAAGGTTACTGCGGATGAGCGCGGCCCTGCGGCTCCTGCCCGCGGCTTCTGCTCGCGCCGTGCCCGCCCGCCACCTCGGCGTGCCCGGTGAGCGAGGACCGGGGAAGCGGGGAAACGGGGCGGGAGCGGGGGAGGAACGAGGGGGACCGGGGGGGGGACCGGGGCGGCGTATCTGCACCCCCAGTGTGACGGCGCCCCACAGGGAACCTGGCCAGCGATGAGGAACAGGCGACCGGGCTGGAGCGGAAGGTGATGGAGGCCATGAACAAGGGTCTGGTGAGTGCCGGGAGTTGGGGAACCTCGGGAGGATCTGAGGGGTAAGGGGTGAGAAGATGTGGAGATCCCAGAGGGTTTGGGCAGTGCTCGGGTGGTGGCGGCATTATATCTGAAGGGGGTGTTTCAGAGTTTTGGTGTGCTTGGAGGGTTGGGAGTTCTTGGGAGGGTCAGGGGGTTTCAGAGTTGGGAGAGTCTCAGGCACAGCGTGTCTTGGGGGTGAAATTGGGGGTCGCCAGGATGGGGTGGTCAGTTTGGGGTTCTCGGGGACAGGCTGCCCTTAGGGGCGGTTGAGGGTCTGAGGGATGGAGGGGCAGGTTAGGATTCTGAGGCGCTCACAGTCCGGGGGTGTCCCCGCTCACCCCTTGCCCATAGGATCCGTACAACATGTTCCGACCCAAGCGCTATGCTGGCACCAAGGAGGACCCGAACCTCGTCCCCTCCATCACCAACAAGCGCATCGTGGGCTGCGTCTGTGAGTGCCCCACATCCTTGTCTGTGTGTCTGTCCTGTGTCCTTATGTCTATCCCCATGTCCGTGTGTTTGTCCTTTTCCTGTCAGTGTGTCCATTCCCTTGTCTGTGTCTGTCCTGTCCATGTGTCCATCCCTGCATCCATGCCTGTTCATTGTGTTCATGTCTCCATTCCTGTCCCTTGTCCATCCCTCCATCCCTCCCTTGTGTCCTTGTGCTCTGTCCCACACCATCTATGTCGTCTGTTCCTCTCCCCCATGGCTGTTGTCCCTGTCCCATGCTGTCCCTGTCCCCCCAGGTGAGGAGGACAACAGCTACGTGGTTTGGTTCTGGCTGCACAAGGGCGAGGCCCAGCGCTGCCCCTCCTGCGGTGCCCACTACAAACTGATCCCCCATGAGCTGCCCCACTGAGGGGGAATGTGGAACCTTCCAGCATCACCTCCCCGGGATCCCGGGGCCCTGTTGAACCCCCCTGAATCACCCCAGATAAAGAGGTTGTGTGGAGATCCTGACTTATGTCTGTGCTGGGGGGGCAGTGGGGCAGGGGGATCAGGCCATGGGAGTGTCACCATGAGTGGGGAGGGGACATGGGGGTCTGAATGGGATGCCATGGCCTAGGAGCAGTATTTGGGGTGGGAGGATCCCATTTCACTGTTCCTCTGCCCTGGGTCCAGCAGCAGGGGGAAAAGCCTAGTGGGTCGTGTTGCTGCTTTGACCCCTTTGGGCTTCCAGCCTGTGAGATGCCCCACCCCAAAAGAAGCCCCTGAGCACTGAGGGGGGTTGGGTTGGTCCCAGAACCTCCTGGACAGATCACAGCCCCCCAGACACACAAGGTTATCCCCCCCCAGAGCCCCCCCTGGGGACTTGTTTGTTCCCTTGGACATGTGCTTGCCTGTCCTGTGGGTGATACCTCTGTGGGCAGGAACCTCCTCCTGGAGGGTCCCAGGACGCCCAGGCACATCTTCCTCTGAGAGGACTCGGAAAGCCCCGCCAGATGCCAAGAGATCCACATGTGACCTTAGGAGGTTCCTGAAGGTTCTGGGGAGATCTGGGGAGGTCCCTGTTGGTTCCCATAAGATCCCCAAAGACCCTGCATGGTCCCAGGGTGGCCCTTAGAGACTGACACATCCCTGACATGAGGAGTCCCCTCAGGCAGGTAATGTGGGTTCTGCCCTCCAGACCCTGCTGAGGGGTCTCGGTGGGCCCAGGGAGGACCCGGAGATTGGAAGGGTGGCCCCAGTCCTACTGACTAGTCATGATGTCATCAATGATGTCATGATCACTGACCATGACGTCATGCATCATTGGCTGGAAGGGGTGGAGCTGTGAGCCTCACTGGCCAATGGAGGCTGTGCTAATGGTGAGTGGCAGCTGGGGGGTGGGGTTTTGGACCTCAGGGACCAATGGGGCCTCCGGGAGGCTGTGAATGACAGCAGGGAAGGGCGGGAATCCAGTCAATGAAAACAGCGCCGGAAAGGGAGGAGCTGGGGGCGTGGCTTCACGGACCAATAGGAGCTGCCAGAGCCTGAGACTGACAGTTAGGGGGCGGGGCTCTGCCTCAGTAGATCGGCTGCGGAGGAGAGCAGAAGGGGCTGCGGGGCAGGGGGCGGAGCACTGGGACTCATTGACCAATAGGAGCCAGCTGTGGCAGCAGAGCTCTGCGCTCACTGGAGGGGCGCGCCGGGAGGAGAGGGGGGGGTGCGGGGAGGGGCCTGGGCCTAGCGACCAATGGGAGGCGAGGCGATGGTGACTGACAGCTGGGGGCTGGATTCAGCTGGAATTAAAGAGGAGGGGGCTGCGGGGCGGGGCTTGGTAGGGGGCGGGGCTTAGCCGGGGGCGCACGGGGACGCGGCGGGCGGGGCCCCCGGCGCACGTGACGGCGGCGGTGCGGCGGTGACATCAGCGGTGTCGCAGCGGGGCCGGAAGCGGGCGGCGCGCGGGGCGGGCGGACAAGATGGCGGACGGGGACAGCGGCAGCGAGCGCGGCGGCGGCGGCGGGTTCGGGACCGCCCGCGGCGGGGCGGGGGGGGCCGGCTCGGCCGCGGGGCCCGGCGGCGGCGGCGCGGCCGGGCCCGAGCAGGAGACGCAGGAGCTGGCGTCCAAGCGGCTGGACATCCAGAACAAGCGCTTCTACCTGGACGTGAAGCAGAACGCCAAGGGCCGCTTCCTCAAGATCGCCGAGGTGGGCGCGGGCGGCTCCAAGAGCCGCCTCACGCTCTCCATGGCCGTGGCCGCCGAGTTCCGCGACTACCTGGGCGACTTCATCGAGCACTACGCGCAGCTGGGCCCGTCCAGCCCCGAGCAGCTGGCCCAGGCCGCGGGGCCGCCGGGCGAGGACGGCGCCGGGCCCCGCCGCGCCCTCAAGAGCGAGTTCCTGGTGCGGGAGAACCGCAAGTACTACCTGGACCTGAAGGAAAACCAGCGCGGGCGCTTCCTGCGCATCCGCCAGACCGTGAACCGCGGCCCCGGCGGCCCGGGGGGGTTCGCGGGAGGCCCCCCCGGGCTGCAGAGCGGCCAGACCATCGCGTTGCCCGCCCAGGGCCTCATCGAGTTCCGCGACGCCCTGGCCAAGCTCATTGACGACTACGGGGGCGAGGAGGACGAGCTGGGCGGCCCCGGCGGCGGCGGCCCGGGCGGCGGAGGGCTCTACGGGGAGCTGCCCGAGGGCACGTCCATCACCGTGGACTCCAAGCGCTTCTTCTTCGACGTGGGCTGCAACAAGTACGGGGTGTTTCTGCGGGTCAGCGAGGTGAAGCCGTCCTACCGCAACGCCATCACCGTCCCCTACAAGGCCTGGGCCAAGTTCGGCGGCGCCTTCTGCCGCTACGCCGAGGAGATGCGCGACATCCAGGAGCGCCAGCGGGACAAGCTCTACGACCGGCGCGCCGGCCCGCCGGGACCCGGCAGCGGCAGCGGCGCCGGTGACGATTCCGACGGCGACGACGTGGACGACGACTGAGCCGATCCCCCCCAGCCCTCGACCCCTACGCCGGCCCCCCACCACCCTCCCCGAGCCCCGGGGCGAAGGGGTCCCCAATCCCCCTTCCCAGTGACGGGGCGAAGGGGTCCCCGAACCCCCTCCCACAGCGATGGGCCGAAGGGGTCCCTGAGCCCCCCTATACCCCTCCCAGCGGCGGGGTGAAGGGGACCCCAAACCCCCCCCCCACGTCCCCGCTCCCAGCATCGGGACAAAGGGGTCCCCGAGCCTCCCGCAGCAGGGGTGGGGCACGGGGGTCCCCAGGGCCCCCGATCCCCCCCCTCCTGCCGCCACCGGAGAGAGAGAACCCGGCCCAACCGTGCTGCCGCCCGCGGTCCCCCGGCCCCTCCCCTGCTCCCACCATGGGACCCCCGGCCCCCAGGACTCGCTGTTTTGGGGGGGACGGGGGCTCACCAGCAGACCCCTCCCGGTGCCCCCCCCATCAAAACCAGCACCCGAGGGCCCCGGAGCCGAGCGGCAGCGCCGGGGGTGGGAGGCAGCAGAGGCACCTTGGACCAACGGCCGTTCCCTCGGCTTGTGATTTTTCCTTCATTTTCTTTTTTTTTTTTTTTTCCTTTTCTCTTTACACGTTTGTTTTTTTGTTTTTTTTTTTTGGTTTTTTGGGGTTTTTTTGGGATGCAAACTCCGGGCGCCCGAACTGGAACCAGCCCTGAGCTGGCGAGTCCCTGACAATTAGGAAAGATTTCCTCGGTTTTGCCGATTTCTGACCGTTTTCCCCCCCTCCCCGTTTCCCGCCGGGAAGGGGGAGGCGCCGGCACAAAGCACAAGGAAAAACTCGACGGGGTGAACCATCTTCCCCTTCTCTCCAAATAAGGCGCCTCCGGCCCCGTTTCACCAGGACCCGCCGGAATCCGCCCCTTGGCTTCACCCAAATTGGATTTTCCGGCCCCCAATCTGTGGCCACGCCCGGCCCCGGCACCTTGGGGGTGGATTTTGGAGGTTTATTGTTATTTTTTGCCTCCTTTTGTCGTTTTTTTTTTGCCCCCCTGGGCCTGGCCCTGGCGCTGCCTGGTCCCTGCAGCCACCTCCTATTAAACAAATTTTTCCACTCTCAAATAGTCTTTTTTTTTTTTTAATTCTTTTTCACTCCCTCAGCTCAGTCCTGCCCTTTCCAGAATTCCGGTTTTTCACCCTGTTTTCCCATAACTCTGAACTCCGTCGCTCTCATTCCAAAGTTTTGCCTCTTCTTCTCCTACAGTTTCACCACTTCTAGGACCTTTTTTTTTTTTTTTTTTTTTTTTCCTTTTGATCCATTTTTGGGAGCCCAATCAGCTGCCTCCTTAATTTATTACCATGGATGCGGCATCTCCCTCTCTCCATGTTTGTTGGGAAGTGAGGAAGAGCTGCAGACCCCTGGGGAAGCCCCCACACTGCAGGGACGTCGCGGTCCGTCCGTCCAGCCCCCGGCCCCATCTCGCTGCTCCCACTGCTCCGGCTGCCGTCGCTCTTTTTAAAGGGATTTTTTAAAGCGAATTTCTTCCGTTTATCCCATTTTTAAGCCTTCTCCGTCGCAAAGGACCTGGATCCCTCACTCACTCACATGGGAGCAATAGTCTTTCCTCGATGGCCGATGTGTCCGTACTGTATTTTGTACCCTCAGGCAGCTCTTTCCGGTGAATTCCTGCTGTATCCACCCATCCTCCTGGTCCTGTGTTCTTTGCCACGGAGAAAAACCATAAACCACAACGGCGATGACGGATTTGGGGGGAAAAATGCTCCCAGCTCCGTGGGACTCACCGGCGTCCAGCCGCAGGACCTCTCCTTTTATTTTTGAAGAGGATGATATATATATATATATATATATATAAAAATATATATATATTCCTTTGGGTTTCTTTCTTTTGGCTGAATTGAGGTGATTTAGCCTTATTTCTACTCTGGGAGAGCGGCAGAATCGCTGCCAGCCCGGCCCGGCTCTGGGAGCTGGCTAGAAATACACGGAAGAGGAAAAAAAAAAAAGGCAAAACCACCAAAATCCAGTAATAAACCCAAAAAAGCTCCCGGCGTTGGCTCAGGGAGCCTTTCCTGGCCAGAGAAGCGCTGGATCCATGGACACAACCTCCCACAGCTCCATTTGGGTGGGAAGAGCAGAGCACGTCAGGGGACGACAGCAGACAGAACAGCCAAAATGAGATAAAAGAGGGAGAAAAGGGGATTTGAGGTGCCAGCTGGAGCAAGGGGAGCAGCCATGGGGGCTGCCAGGGGAGAGGGGATCTTGGGGGGCAGTTTGGTTGGGTTTTTTTCTCTTGGAGCCCCCCAGGAGCCGTTGGCTGTTTCCCAGGAAAACGGGACAACGCCGGCATTTCCCCTGAACCCCCTTCCCATCTCTGTGTATAGACATGGCTGTGTGTACATAGCTCAGATTTGGTTGAGTTTTGGGTTGAATTCTGTAGAAAATGGGCAAATTGCTTTTTTTTTAATTATTTTTAAACCACAGATAGGGGGAAAAATATCCCAAATTCCTGGTACTTCCAGCTTTGCTGCCTCAGGGGCTGATGGAGAACGCGATGATGGCTGTACAGACAGAATATTGGAAGTCTTGTACGATGCCCTAAAACCCAGTGGAAAACATCCCAAATGGCTGGGTCTGGAGCGGGTGGTGCTTCCAGAGCAAGTTCAAACAGCTTCAATTATTTTTGCCCTAAAAAATATGGAAGAAAATTTAAGTTCTCCTGCCTTGTTTCTAGGCAATTTGGGGGCAGTGGGGAATGGTTTGAGGGGGCCGTGCCGGTGGTGGCTCCTCGTGTTGGTAACAAAACCAAGCCAACCCCTCGCTGGTCTCTTGTAAAAAGCAAAAAGTGGGGAAAAAAAATCTCAAAAAACCTGGAAAGGATAAAAGAAAAGCAGCTGAGGGAGCACTGGGGGTATGCAGGATGGTGCACCACGGAGCTCAGCAGGTATTCCCAGTGGGAAATCCCAGCTGGCTCTGTGGATGCTCCCAGATGTTCCTGCAGGGCAAGGCCTGGCCAGGGGTGGCATCACCCTCCTCATCCTCGCGGAGCCGGTAGAGCCAGCGGCGCCGGAGCCAAGCCACGAGAGCCGGGCCTGGGTGTTGGCGGGAGAGCCCAGATCCAGGCGGGACAGCCGGGAAGGAGCCGGGAGCCCCGGGGGTCCAGCCCCACAACAGAGCCCCAGGGGCTTCTGGCCTCGGAGCAGTGGCCGAGAGCGGGTTCAGCACGGGTGGCTCACCAGGCCCCAGCACACGGGTCAGCCCAGCCGGGAGGCTGGGACAGCATCAGTGGGGAGAGCACTGGATCCTCCTCCAAGAGCCAGGCACTCCCAGAGATGGATTCTCTGGCAGCTGGGTCCTCCAAGAATTGTATCTTCTGGAAGCTGGATCCTCTGAGTGCCCGATCCTCCTTCAAGAGTTGGATCCTTCAAGAATTGAATCCTCCGAGAATTGGATCCTCTGAGAATTGCATCCTCTGAGCACCAGATCCTTCTCTGATTGCTAGATCCTCCTCCAGGAGCCAGATCCTCCAAGCTGGATCCTCTGAGAGTTGGATCCTCCAAACACTGGACCCTCCTCTTTGAGCTGGGTTCTTCTCCAAGCAGCAGATCCTCCTCAGAGAGTTGGATCCTCTGGGAACCGGATCCTATGAATGTTGGATCCTCCTCCAAGCACCGGATCCTCCTCGGAGCAGCAGATCCCGGGAGCGCCACCTCCCTCCCTGAGCGCTCGCCATGATGTCCCTTTGCCGAAAAGAGAAAAAAAAAAATAAAGTTTTATTCCTGTTATTTTTTTAATGAAAGAAAAACAAAAACTAAAGCAAACCTGCACTTTAGGCAGCTGGGGGGGCCGGGGCCCCCGTGTCCCTTCCCTGCGGCCGGCGGGGCGGCTCCAGGGGCCGGAGGCAGGTCCTGGGTGTTACCACTAGCGCAGACGAGGCCAACGCGACGAACTCCTCCTGCTCCGAGCACTCCTGACGTAGCAGATTTTTGCAAATGGAGTTTTACAGTCTATATTTAAAGAATTGTATGTTTGTAACAAATAAAGTATGCGGAAAAGTGAATGAAAACCAGCCTGGGCCCGACTTGCTTCTTGGGGGTGATGTGGGGGGCCCCGGAGCCTGGAGCTGGTGCCACCGTGATGGTGAGGGGTGGGGTGGTGTCCTGTGGCATTACAGGGACATGCAGGATGTCGTGAAGGCGTCAGGGACACAGACGGGAACGTGAGGTCCCCCACCTTGTCCTGAGGGGATGGGTTGACTCAGGGGAGTTGGGGGTGTGAGGTACCAGCACGGTGGGGAGGGAGAAGGTTTGGTGTGGCTTAGGCATGTCGTATCACAGGTCAGGCTGGTGTGTGGGTGTGTGTAAAGTGTGTGTGGGTGTGTGTGTGCCATCGCACTGCTGCCTGGTGCCTGTCTGTAAGGCGTGTGTAAAGTGAGTATAAGACACTTGTGCCATCACATGGCTTCCTGTTGTGGGTGTGTGTGTAAAGTGTGTGTAAGGCGTGTGTGCCATCACATGGCTGCCCGCTGCCTGTGGGTGTAAGGCTGGGAGGATTTGGCACGGCATTTGCGTGGCGTGTGTGCCATGGCTCAGGCCGGCGCACGCACAGGTGTGAGCGCACAGATGTGAAAGGGTTGTGAGCCACACGCAAGACTGCGTGCTGTGTGTCAGGTACGTGTGCCATCACACGGCTGTGCCACGCGTGCCGCTGTGTGTCCTGGGCGTGTGCACAAGCGCGGTGCCGTGCCCAGGGCTGCGCGCCGTGTCCCCGCCGTGCCCGTGCCGTGTCCCCGCGGCGGTGCCGCAGCCCCCGCCTCCCGCGCTGCGGCTCCCTGCGGGCTCGGGCTCATCTGAGGACACGCGGGGACCCGCCTGCGCATGAGCCGCCGCCGCCGTCACAGTCACTCCTGCCATCGCCGCCGGCGCCTGCTGCGACCCCCGAGCCCCCGGCCCGCACATCCCCGCGGCCGTGGGGAGCGGCTCCTCCGGCCGCATCGCAGCCCGCAGCTGCTCCGGCCCCCCCGCCGCCGGGCCCGGGGACAGCTGGAGAGGCCCCGGAGACAGCCGGGGGGCCCTGGACGGAGCCCGGGGGGCCCAGCCCGCGGCTCTTGCTGCCTGGGTGCCGGGAGCAGCTGCAGGGTGAGGGCCGGGGGGCACCCTGAGCCTCCCCGACAGCTGCAGGGAGGGGCAGACACCCCGGGATGACAGTGACAAGGACAGATGCCTTCGTCGTCATCCTCCTCGCCCCCCAGCTCCTCCCAGCCCGTACCTCGGGCACGGTGCAGCCGGGGCAGGGAGGGGGACTGAGGGCCCCCTGAGACCCCCGGCAGCTGCAGCGAGGGGCGCCTCGCCCCGGGAAACCGGCGGCGAGGCCGGGACAGCCGGGAGGAGCCCAACAGGTGCCTCAGCCTGGAACACGGTGGCTGTGGGACGCCCTGCGCCCCCCGGCAGCGCGGCGGGGACTGCGCGGTGCCCTCCGCCCCGCCCGCCGCCGAAGGGACACTGAGGCCCAGCAGCCGGGACACCCGATGGCCGTGGGGACAGTGACCGCGCTCCGGCCCCAGCCCGGGCAGGACTGCGCTGTGCGGGGCCCACTGCTTCCGAAAACACTGCTCTGCCACCGGCCCTCGCTCGGGAGTCCCCGGCTCCGCCGGTCACACAGATTCCATCTGACACTGAAAGGGGCTCATCGTGAGAAACTGAGATTTTATTTACTGTGACACGTTCGTTCGGAAAGGGGGCATTTTTACTCCAACAGTGCCGTAGATTTTTGGGCTTTTGCTTGACCTCTGCCTTAACCACTGACAGTTCCTTCAGCCTCTCAGGGTCCGCCCCAGCCCCCAGTCCGGTCCGGGGGCTGCGGAGTCCACGTTACCTCACTACCGCTGCCCTTCTCATTCATCCTACGGGACAGCGCCGGGTTATTTATACTGCCCCAAAGAAACACAGGGAAGGTCAGAGGGACCGGCGGGTCTGGGTGTCCCCGGACGGGCTCCCCTCACACCGCGGCCTCTCAGCCCCGAGCAGGATCTGCCCACGTCAGGAGCGAAGCCTCCGATCCCGCGGAGCCCTTTAGCAGGCTCGGGCCCAGTGGGAGCCTCTGGCGGGGCCTGAGGACCTCCCGAACCCGCCAAACCCCGGGCCCTCGCACTCCCCTCACGGTCCGCCCCCCCCTACCCCGGCTCCCTCACACAAACACGACCCGGGCGGGAAACACCACTCGCTTTCTAGTGGTTCAATCGGCTGTCCATCATCATAACCCCGCCTCGCGTCGCGTTGTTCGAGATTGTTATTCGCCGGGTGGTTACGTCACCGAGGCGAGCACGCCCCGCCCTCACTCCGCTGCGTGCCGTGTGCAAAGGCAACACAGCCGTTAAACGAGCCTCGGGGCGGAGCCAGTGATGGACGGGGAAAGAAGCGGCTCGTCCATTGGGCACCGCGGGATGTTCAAACTAGTATGGGAGGCGGTGATTGGTGGCGACGCGGCGCGGCCCGCCGCCCCCGCCCGGGCGGGTCATTGTCTGGCGGCTCCTGAGGAGGGTCGGGTGCGGCGGTGGCTTTGGGGTTCGGACGGCGGCGGCGGTATCATGGTGAGGGCAGGGGCAGCAGTGCGGCTTGGGACTCGGGGGACCGGCCGGGACAGCGCGGCCAGGCTGAGCTGGGCCCCGTGGGGCTGCCAATGGGTGCCGCTGTCAGCCCAGGCCGGGCGGGGGGAGGAGAACGGGCCCCGGTCCGTGACCTTGGGTCCGGCCCGGTGCTCCCCCGGTGCCCCGTGGTCGCTGCCGCCTGGCTCTGGGAAGGGGGTTTGTCCTGCTCTCCAAATCGGGCTCCGCCGGTGCCCTCCGATGCTGTCAGAGGGGTGCCGGGTCGGCCGGTGTCTCCTCGGTCTCAGTTTGTGCCGGTTCTGGGTCGGTTGGACGGGAAGAAGCGGCTGTCGTGTGGGAAATGTCAATCGAGGGGCCCGAGCGGGGTTTGTCAACAGCCCGGCGCCTCCTCCGGGGTTACGCGGGATGCGTCTCAGCCCGCTTCCCGGGGAAATGGTCTGGTCCGTGGGGGAAGGAAAAGGGGGGTTCATTCTCCCTGGTGCCCCGTTCCTGTGGCTGCGTAGGGGCAGTGCGGGGAGCCGGGTCTGAAGCTGTCAGCGAAGGCGGGCAGGGGAATGTGGATTACGGGCGTTCTGTGGAGCTGTGAGAGGTTCCGTGGATCTGCAGGATGCTTTGGGCTGTTCTGAGGAGCGTTGAGGGGGTTCCGCGGATTCGCGGGGGACCTTGGGGACTCCATGGAACCGCGGGAGGGTTCTGTGGTTACAGCGGGGATTTCTGTGGGTTCGTAGGGGGATTGGGGTGGTTCTGTGGAGCCGCGGGGTGTTCTGTCGTTCTGTGAAGATACCCTGTGGATCCACAGGACAGGTTCTGTGGATTTGCACGGGGCTTAGTGGGTTCTGTGGGTCCGCAAGGGATTGCTGTGGATTTGCAGGGGACTTGGGGGGCTTTGTGGTACCGGGCAGGGGAGGAGTGGTGGGTGTTTGAGGGCATCTTTGGGAGGTTCTTTGGATCCACAGATGGGGTCGAGGGGGTTCCATGGGGAGCCCCGGGATTTGCAGAGGTTCCGGAGCTGGCAGTAAGGGCCCCGATCCTTCAGCATTAATGGAAGCACAGTTGGATTATGCAACTCCTGCTGCCGCCAAGAACTTGTGCTCGGGGATGTCTGGGAACGTGCTGCAGCAGATAAGAAGTTGCTGCTTGGAGGGGTTTTATCCTGTTCGAAGCAATAAGAAAAAAATAAAAAAAACGCATGCCTGCTGTGAAGGATCCAGCTGGTCAGACCCGGGGAGGATTTAGCACGGGAATGTGCTCCCAGCCAGGGGCTTAGGTGGAGAGAAGTGATGGAGATGTCGCAAGGATTGTCTGAGTCCCTGGGAGCACAAACTCGGAGGATAAGGAGAGAATTCCTCGGGATTCCCTCCACAGGAGGGAGGAGTCCAGGATCCCTCACTCCCAGCACAGAGTGGGATGGTCTCCCATAGGGAGCTGGAGGCAACTGGGCTGGGGGAACTTCTGTGTTCCCTCTGCAAACCCTGTGGAGGGTTGTGAAAATCAGGACAAACCTCGGGATTTCCACGGCGAGACCTTTCTTGCTCTTCTTATTTGTACCCTCAATGAAGATTTATCAAGCAGGCAGCTCCAAGCTGGAAAACTTGATGGGGCAGTGGGAAAGTTCACAGCTGGCTGATAAAAGCCCTCAGTGGGAACAGCCAGTGCTTTTCCCAATGCTGCCTTTTATTCCTAGAGCAAGGAAATATCCACAAATCCCCCTTGCCTCCCCCTTTCTTTCCCATAAACCTCCCTTTCCATCCCTCAGATCCTCCCACCTTCCCCTCAAAAGGCCCTTCTTGAGTTTTGTAGTTTTATGGAGTGATGTTTTCTCCTGATGAAAGTTAACTCCTGGTGCTTCACTGTTTCTCAAAGTCATCCCTGAAGACCCTTCCTGTCGTAAGTGCCAGAACACAGAGTGGGTTTGCCAGTCCCCCATGGCCTCACCTCTGCTTGTTTTAATCACCTCAGGATCAATTAATGCCCCCTCGTGAGTAATTTTTTTCCAATGTTTGAACTGAACCTTGTGTTAATTCTCACCTGGCTGGGATGGGACCCAGATCTTGGACATTCCCAGGTTAACCAGCATCTTGTTTTAAGGATTAACATGCTCCACTTGCTTTCCCTGGTGTTTCTGGATTCTTTCAGCTCCCTCACCATGAGCCAAAATTCCTGCTTTTTAGAGGGGATGGGGATTGTGGGATCAATATATACTTTAAAAACATGGATTGTGAGTATCCAGGGTGTTTTCAGGTTCCTGTCTCCCTCTGCTGTTGTTTCTTGTCTCTCTGTGGGCTGGAAAACTTGATTTTGGGGATTGTTATCCCTGTTTTTTTTTTAACCTGAAGCAGATTTTGGGTTGCTGACATCTTTCCCATGGGGAGGGCGCAGCTCCCTCTGCCTTCCTGCATCACCCGTGGCTCTCACCTTCATTAGGAACAGCTCTCAGTAGTTATTAATGACATCATGGGGTCTTCCCATATCCCTGGAAACCATGGATTTCCTGACAGCGGATGGGAGAGCCCAGCAAACCTGTGCTCAGCTCTTCCTTGTTACTCAGCAACTGCCAAACTCTTGGCTTTGGCATTTCCACCCCTTCCAACATGATTTTCATTAAATCCACAATTTCTGGGGCTCCTGGGTGATTTCCCACCCTGGAGTAGGAGGGGAATGACCCCTGAATCCCACAGGATTCACATTCCCATATACAGGAACAGTGTCCTGCCTAGTTCCCAGTGTCAGTGTGTGGAGAAATTGAATCTGAAAACAAAACTGGGCTCATAACTGCTGGAAAAATAATGCCCAACAATGGGATTTTGTGCTGTTTTCTCCCCATTGGCATTTTCTGGAAAATACTGGGAATAGTGGCAACAGGAATAAGATACCTGAGAGAAGGAGCAGCTGCTGCACCCTGAAAACCTCCCTTGTTTATCGTCTTGAATCCACGTGGTTTGAGAGGTCCTGAGTTGCCAGGGAGCTGCTAGATTATCCTGCAGCAGGTCCCTCTGGTTTAGAATTAACGAGATTGTTTGGCTTCAGGGATTAATTAGATTAATTAATAGGCCCCTTTCTCCCCCAGGCTGGCGGCAAGGCGGGCAAGGACAGTGGCAAGGCCAAGGCCAAGGCAGTATCACGCTCCCAGAGAGCCGGGCTGCAGGTATGGCACAGGGAATCGCCAGGAAACGGAATGCTGGGCCCCAAACCCTCTGCTTTGGGGTCAAAACGTAGTCTTTTGGCATTTGGAGGCTTATGGAGCCATGAGGAGACTTGGGCTTGCAGAGGGGATTTGCTGTCAGGTGGGACAGAGAGGATAGGAGGATTAAGTGGGAGAATAATAAATTTCTATTTACTAATTAGAAGAGTTAAAATACAAACATTTTATGCTGTAGAAGCTATAACTACATTTTACTAAATTATGATAGCAATATACAATATACAACAACATAATGTATTATTATATTATTATATATTGTATCTATAATAATTAAACGAATATATAATATTAATAAATAATATCAATCCACGTATTAATAATATATCTGAATTAGTAATAAATAAATTGGATAGTGATTATTAAGTTCTCTGGAGAGTTGCTCCTGGAAGCCACAGCCCAAATCAGCAGTGTAGGGTGTAAATATGCACATTGCAGGGGGGGTGGGGGGGGCTGTAGGTGTTAATGAGGTTGTTAATTGCCCCCCAGTTCCCAGTCGGCCGAATCCACAGGCACCTGAAGACTCGGACCACCAGCCACGGGCGCGTGGGAGCCACGGCGGCCGTGTACAGCGCGGCCATCCTGGAATACCTGACCGCTGAGGTAGGACCCCCCTCCCCAGCCCCAGCCCCCCTGCCCTCGGCATTCCCACCTCGTGCTGCTGTCCTGCAGGTGCTGGAGCTGGCCGGGAACGCGTCCAAGGATCTCAAAGTCAAGCGGATCACGCCCCGGCACCTGCAGCTGGCGATCCGCGGCGATGAGGAGTTGGACTCCCTGATCAAAGCCACCATCGCTGGTGGAGGTGAGAGTCGTTCCCTTGTTTCCATCCTTGGGTGGGAATTTTTGCAAGGGGAAACGTGGGAAACCAAACAGGAATTTGGCAGTTGGCAGAAATGAATGGGCTCCCTGCTTCCCTGGATTCACACTGAGGGTTGTCCACTCGACATTCACACTGGATTTTCACAAAATGGGGAATTGAGGATTTTTGGAGTTTCTTGGGAATTCTGCAAGTGACTTGATGGGATTTCTCCCCTCCTCTCTGCAGGTGTCATTCCCCACATCCACAAGTCCCTGATTGGAAAGAAGGGCCAGCAGAAAACGGCGTAGAGGGAGTGTGGCACCGGATCCCCCTGTCATCGTACTGTACCTGGGCACAGGAACATCTCGGGGATACGAGGAATTTTTTTTAAGGAATAGTTTAAAGGAAGAGCATAGAGGATTGACTGTAGAGGAAACATTGGGATGGGTTTAGATTCTGAGTAGGACACACTGCGGGCTGTGGGGTGGCAGCTGGGGGTGGGTGAGTGGCTCAGCTGCCCCCATGTTTTATACAAAAATGGAACCCATAAACCATTTTTTACAAAAATCCAGACTGTCTCCAGTGGTGGCAGGCAAGGTGGGGTTGAGGGGGCTGTCGGGAACCCCCGGTACCGGGCAGAGGGGCCAGGGGCACCCCATGTGAATGAGCCCCTATGCAAAGACAAGGTGAGGGATAAGTACTGCCCACTATGCAAATATTCTTGTTCCAAGGCCCTGCCTCCCAGGAGCACATGGCTGGGTCTGTGCATCTATCCTAGCCTGGACACAGGAGTGTTTCTGTGTGTCTGTTCGAGGGCTGGGGGTGCCAGTGGTCAGGCAGCCCGCAGCAAATGGATGCTGGAAGTCTAAGTGTTTGTGAGGTCTGGCTGTGTGGATGCCAGAGCTCCATCTCTCCGGGGCATCTGTCTGTGGTTGTCAGGGTCAGTCAGTCCTGGGTCTCACTCTGTCCTGGGCACAGGGGTCCTGCAGAAGCTCCCGCCGAGCCCTGTATGTAGCAGTTGGATACGGGGTGCTCTGAGCCGGATTTGGAGGCGGTGGCGGAGCAGGGGCGGCTCCTGCACTGGCAACACCAGACGCTGGTTGCATCAGGCGTCAAGTGGCCGAACGGCCTAGGGCACCATTAGGGCCGTGGCTGGGGTCAGGGCCACCTCCCTGAGCCACAACACCTGGGGTAGCCGAGGGACCGGTTGCGACCGGGGGCAGGGGCCAGGGTGGGGCCATGCTGGGGTCGGTCGCGGCGGGCCCGAGGTCGCACAATGGCGACGCCGGTCTGCGGAAGATGGCGGCGGGGGGGCGGGGTCGTCCTCACTGCCCGCGGTCCCTGCACTGCGCATGCGCACTCCGTGCCTTTCCCGGGCGCATGCGTGCGCCGCCGCGCGCCTTGAGTTGCCGGGCCGCGCGGGAGGCACCATGAGGCCAGCTCGGGGGAGTCCGGCGTGGGCATCAGTGCCCGTCCGCAACATTGCGCCGTGTGGGGCACAGGAAACAGCCTGACCGGCTGTTCGACTCCGTTGAGCGCTCGGCTGGCAGCGGGGTGCTACGGGCTGTCCCGGCGGTTGAGCCCAAGCTCCGCGTTACGTAACGTTCTCCCCCTGCCCGACTGCAGTGGTTCTCGTCCCCCGCTCCCGTGGCGCGCATTACGCTCGCCATTGGCTGGGGCGGCAGCGGGGCGGGGCGAGGAGGCTATAACTAGAGGCGGTGAGGCAGGGGCCGCGTTCAGTCCATCGCTGCGGTGCTTGGGTTTTGTTCGTCTCGTGCTTTCCGCTTTCGCCTGTCGCCGCCCATCGCGCCGCCATGAACGGGCAACTGAACGGTTTCCACGAGGTGTTCATCGAGGAGGGCACCTTCCTCTTCACCTCCGAATCTGTTGGCGAGGGGCACCCAGGTGCGGGCCGAGCGGGGCTGGGCGGGGCGGCGATCGCGCAGGCGCGGCCGGGCCGGGGGGGGGAGGAGGAGGAGGATGGTGAGGATGAAGATGAAGGAAGTGAGGATGAGGATGGAGGCAGTGAGGGTGGGCCGGGGGCGTGGGGAGGGCGGTGACGCGGGCGGGCGCGCGCGCAGTGTGAGGGGGGCGCGCGCTCGCCGCATTGCGGGCCCGTGGCGCACGTGCTGCCCGCGTGGGGCGGGACACGGGGGTGACGGTGGGGCGGGCGGGGGGGCCGCTGCTCCGTGACTCAGCCGTGACTAAGCAGCTCCCGGTGCCCCCGCACCCCACGGGACCCCCGCCGTGGGCTCCCTCCCGCCTGGATGCCGGGGGTAAGACCGGCCTGGCGAGCCCCACACGCACCCCCCGGGCCGGAATGTCTCCCTCCCTCGGCCCGCCCCACGCTCCCCGCCCGACGGGGCCGCCGAGATCGTTAGGCCGGTGATGCAGTCTCGTGGATCTCCCCAGATGTGCCCTCCCGCCGCAGCTGGGGGGGGGTTACACTTCTCCCGGCCGGTGGCTGGAGCACCCCCTAGCTCGATACCTGCCGGTGCCGGTCTCTCCCGGTCTTTGTCCTCGGCGGTTTGGGGCACATGACCGTTAATCTGCGGAGGCGGCTGCCAACGCCCAGTGCCCGCTGCCTGGGCACACTCAGTACCCCGAGCCCTCTCAGATCTGGCCACTCCAGCACCCACTCTCGGGGCACACCCAGCACCTCCCAAGTTCCCATCAGCTCTAGATCTTGCTCTGGCCCCACAGTACCCCACAGCTCTGCTCCTTCTGGCTCAAGCACCCACGACACGATGGCACAACCTGCCGCTGCTCTGCGGCTCCCCCCACTCTGCCTGAGGGAGGAGGCTATGAGGTCCATTTCCTCACTCTTTACCACCAAAAAGCACTCAGGGGATCCTCCTCCCCTCACCCCAGCTCGGTGCTTCCTTGTCCTCTCCCACATCCTGCCCAGAAGGTCGCTGCCAAGGACACCCGCAGTCCTGGGAACACGGGTGACCCTTAGGATGCCCCAGACACCCCCCCATCCCCACAAAACACCCTGGGGGCAGGAGGGAGCTGGGTGTCTAGTGAGGTATGGCTGGAGCAGCTTTGGCTGGTGGCAGAGCTACTGGAAGCTGGCATGCTGTGAACTTGGGAAGCTGGGATATGGGTCTGATCCCCTCAGTGGTGCCACACGGCTCAGCCTGAGCTGGAGCTTAACCGGGACATGCCTGGAATTCCAGACTAGGGACAAGGCAAGGGCTGTGTGCACCCTAGGGGGCTCCTGGATTATGGGGCTCCAATCCCTGTGCTGGAGGCTCCGGAAGGAAGGGCTGGGCTGTGTTGGGCTGTCCCACGCCACCATGACGCCTCCTGCTCTCCATGTTCCCAGATAAAATCTGTGACCAGATCAGCGATGCTGTCCTGGATGCCCACCTCAAGCAGGACCCTGATGCCAAGGTGGCGTGTGGTGAGTAAGGGCTCCAGGGGACAGCAGGTCGGTGACGTGGAGGTTACACCATGCTGACGTCGCCCTTGTCTCTGCAGAGACTGTTGCCAAAACCGGGATGATCCTGCTGGCGGGGGAGATCACCTCCCGGGCCAACGTGGACTACCAGAGGGTGGTCCGGGACACCATCCGGCACATTGGCTACGACGACTCCTCCAAAGGTGTGTACCGGGCTGCTGCCACCGCAGTGATAGCTCAAGGGTGGCACTGGGCTCACTAGAGCCCCCTTTGTCTCCCCAGGTTTTGACTACAAGACGTGCAATGTGCTGGTGGCC
This sequence comes from Sylvia atricapilla, assembly GCF_009819655.1. Taxonomy (NCBI): domain Eukaryota; kingdom Metazoa; phylum Chordata; class Aves; order Passeriformes; family Sylviidae; genus Sylvia; species Sylvia atricapilla. The sequence goes on from NC_089167.1 coordinate 269,200, forward strand.
CTGGAGCAGCAGTCCCCTGACATTGCCCAGGGTGTGCACCTGGACCGCAGTGAGGAGGACATCGGCGCTGGTGACCAGGTGAGACCCGGGGTCATGGGGTCCCTGTGGTGAGACCAAGGGGTGGGCGTGACCTCCTGGTCTCCATGCCACAGGGGCTGATGTTTGGCTACGCCACGGATGAGACGGAGGAGTGCATGCCCCTCACCATTGTCCTGGCTCACAAGCTCAATGCCAAGCTGGCCGAGCTGCGCCGCAGCGGAGCCCTGCCCTGGCTGCGCCCCGACTCCAAGACCCAGGTGAGGTACCGGTGGGTCCACAACGCCCTCGGGAGCCCCTTGTTCCCCGGCCTGGCCTCTGACTGGTGTCCCCTGGCAGGTGACAGTGCAGTACATGCAGGACCGCGGGGCAGTGATCCCGATCCGGGTGCACACCATAGTGATCTCAGTGCAGCACGACGAGGACGTGTGTCTGGATGAGATGCGTGATGCGCTCAAGGAGAAGGTCATCAAGGCTGTGGTGCCCCCCAAGTACCTGGATGATGACACCATCTACCACCTGCAGCCCAGTGGCCGCTTTGTCATCGGCGGGCCCCAGGTGCAGCGGAGGGCACTGTGGGGGCAGCGTGGTGGTTGTGACAGTTGTGATGACGTGGTGGTGGTGGCAGTGTTATCATGGTGATGGCAGCAGTGATGACGCAGTGCTGAGGGCTGGTGACAACATGGGGATGATGTTGATGTGGTGCTGGTGACACTGATTGGGCACAGTGGTGGCAGTTAATTTGGTTTGCGGTGGCAGCGGTGGTGGTGAGAATGGCACAGGGGTGGCAGAGACTGTGGTTATGGTGGCAGTAATAACACGACATTGGTCACAGCATGGTACGGTGGTGGCAGTGGGAGCATGGTCGTGGCGACGCTGGTGACCACGTGGACAGGGTTGTGACGCTGCTGTCCCCAACAGGGTGACGCCGGGCTGACAGGCCGCAAGATCATCGTGGACACGTACGGGGGCTGGGGCGCGCACGGCGGCGGCGCCTTCTCGGGCAAGGACTACACCAAGGTGGATCGCTCGGCCGCCTACGCCGCGCGCTGGGTGGCCAAGTCCCTGGTGAAGGCTGGGCTGTGCCGCAGGGTGCTGGTCCAGGTGGGTGCCGCTCGGGGTCGCGGCTGGTCCGGGTGGGTGCTGGGGCCCCTCTCCCCAGGCTCTTGGGGGTCCGGTCTCAGCCGCAGCCCCGCCTCCCCCCTGCAGGTCTCCTACGCCATCGGGGTCTCGCATCCCTTGTCCATCTCCATCTTCCACTACGGCACCTCCCAGAAGAGCGAACGGGAGCTGCTGGAGATCGTCAAGAAGAACTTCGACCTGCGGCCGGGGGTCATTGTCAGGTAATGGGCGTGGGGGTCTGTGCTGGGGGGCAGGGGCGGGCGGGGGTCCCTCCCGGAGCAGCCTGGGGACCGCCTGGCGCCTGGACCCGGCGCGGAGCCGCTCGGCTGAACGGAGAAGGCGCGCTCGGGGCGCGGACGGGGTAAGTATCGGCCGGAGCTGAGCGCTTGGAGCTTCCCCGGGAGCGCGCTGGGAGTTCTGCGGGAGCGGCCGGGGAAGCTCCAACTGCCCCGCGGGGTGGGGAGGAGGCGGAGGCGCCGCTGCGGAACCCCTGGCCAGGCAGGGAAGGGGCGAAGGCAGGACCCCGGGGCCGCCTCACTGAGTTGGGAATTGTGTATTCCAGGGATCTGGATCTGAAGAAGCCCCTCTATCAGAGGACTGCAGCCTATGGCCACTTTGGTAGGGACAGTTTCCCTTGGGAAGTGCCCAAGAAACTAAAATACTGAGGAAAAAGAGCATTGTTAGGGCTTTTCCCCCCACTCCCGCGGGCGTAGGTTACAGAGAAGCCCGTGGGCTCTGGGGGAAAGAGCTCCCCGCCACTCCCCAGGCTCCCTGGCCGTGCCATTGTCTCTCACCATCGTTTTGGTTGTGTGGGGACCATGTGCCTCTCCTGGAGCCCCCCCCCCCACTGTGTCCCCTCAAAACCCTCTGGATGGTTATTAACAAATCTATCTTTACTCCAAGCTATGAAATGGAGAAAAAGGCCCAAGTGCCCTCTCTCACCCTCCTCCATGCCCCCACAGTCCCCCTGTGGCAAGGGCCACCCCGTTTTGGGTCCCAGCAGTCCTGTTCTGTGGGGGAATACCCCATTTTATCACTCCCTGGTCCCCTTTGGCCTCAAATTCCACTACATCAAGGGGACCCCCCATTTTGGCTTCCACTGTTTCTGCCATCCTGCTCCAGAGGGGGGACACATAAACCCCTCATTCTGGGTCCCTGTGTGTCCCCCCACAACGTCCCCATTCCATAAGGAGGATACTCATTTTGGCTCCCCCAGTCCCACTGGTGGGGAAGACACTTCCCATTCCACCTCCCCACACCCTTGGGACCTTGCTGGTGCTGGGTTTGGTTCTTAACCCTCATTTTTAACCTCTTTTTTTTCCAAAAATGCACATTTTGGGGGGGACATGCTAAAACCAACCCCCAACCCACCCCCCGAGGGTTCGGTACCAGAGGAAAACATTTTACATACTTTTTTTTTTTTTTTTTTTTTTTTTTTTTGGGGTGTGGGTTTTAATCCAAAAGCTGAAGTGACTCCCCAACTGCACAACCCCTCCCCGCAACTTTGTCCAGATTTTGGGGGGAAAGGGGGAGGCATTTGGCGCTTGATACTTGAAGGTTTGGTGTATTTATTGTGCGCCGAGGCGGGGGCGTGAGTACAGAGAAGTCCCCGCGCTCAGCCGGCAGCTCCTGATTTCCTGAAAGCCCCCCCTTCCCCTCCCCCCGCCCTCTCCCCACCCCCCACCACTTTGGGGTGAAACAGGGAGGGATTGGGTTTGTTGGAGCGCCGGGGGTGCCCTGGGCGTGGCGCTGGTGGCCGGTGTGGTACAGAGAAGCCGGCTTGTTTACTGCCCGCCCAGGCTCCGGCCCCCAGAGTGCCTTGGGGAGGGGCAGGGGCGGCTTTCTCCTGCCCTTGAGGATTTTTTTTTTTTTTTTCTTGGTTTTACTATTTTCGGGAGGTTTCGTCCAAATGTTTTGATCCACTGAATCAAAAAATAAGTTCAAAAAGAAAAGAATCTCAATAAAAGTGATGGGTTAGAGGGAGCCACGTCGAGTGTGTGGGGGAAACGGGTGCAGGGGGCACTGAAGGGTTTTGGAAACTGAGGCACTGGGACATGGAGAAATTTGGGTACAAGGGAAAGTGGGGTATAGGGAAGTAGACAGGGAAGAAAGTGGGTGGGGGAACAGGTCCTGGGGAAACTAAGGCACAGGGTTCTGGGATGAGTGGAAATAGGGGTGGGAGAACTGGAGTACAGGGCAGGAATGAGTGTTGGGGCAGTAGGTATAGGGGAGGGGGGAAGTTGGGATTTGGGGAGATACTGAGGAACGAGGAAACAGATACAGGAAATCGGGGTACGGGGGAAAGTAGTGGGGTGTGAGGGGAAACGGGTACAGGGGAGACTGGGATGGATGAACCAGGAAAGGAATGTGGCTGGGGAGCTGGGAGATGGGAAGGAAAGTGGGATGGAGGGAAACGAGTGGGTGGGGAACACACAGGGTGGGGGGACCATTCACCGGGAGAAGCTGGGGCACGGGGAAACGGAAGCACAGGAGGATTTCTGGCTTAAAAACGGCATTTATTTGGGGTGTTCAGAGCTCGGGGCCCCTCTGGGCCCCCGCACTGGTCTCAGGCCAAGCCTCCTCCTCGCCGCGCCAGTTGGCAAAAGTCACCTCCTGTGCCAGGCGCTCTGGGGACGGGCGGCCCAGCGCCAGGTTCCGCAGAGCAATCAGCGTCATCAGGGCACTGCGGGAACAACGGTGGGCAACCGGGGCACGGGGCCACCGGGGGACAAGGGGACAAAGGGCCTTTGGGACTGACCTGCGGCGGAAGAGGAAGAACTTCCTGCGGAGGAAGCGCTGGAGGCGATGGGCCAGGCTGGATTCACGCTCCCGCCGCTGCTCCCGCTGCTCCCGCCGCAGGAACAGCGACACCACCGGGTCCAGCGGGACCCCCGCGGGCGGGGGCTCCCCCAGGATGGGACGCAGCTCAGGGGGCAGTGGGGACTGCTCTGGAGGGGTGAAGGTGATGGGGGTTTGGGGGTCCCCATGACCCCCCCCAGTCTGGTGCTGGGAACTGGGGATGTTGCCATAATCTCCCCACAGGAGTGACAGGGACTAGGTGTCTGTCATCCTTCCATCCTATTGCTCATCAGAGAATAAAGTGACTGGAAATTGGGTCTCCTGCTGTTCCCCACCCAGTGACAGCGATTGGGGTGTTCCATGATCATCTCAGCTCACCGGGGGCTGAGGTGATTGAGCTTTTGGGGTCACCCAGTGCTACCCAGGGGTTGAGGTAATGGGGATTTTGGGGTCCCAGGAAGCAAGGTGTCAGGGATTCTGAACTTCCCAGGTGTGAGGTGTCAGGGGTTCTGAGGTCTCCAGGGATGAGGTGCTTGGCATTTGGGGGTCTCTCTGCCCTCACCAGTGCCGTTGCGCACGCGCTCCCGCAGCTCCTGCAGCCGTGTCAGGTTCTGCTCCAGCTCCAGGGCCGTGGTGTTCACGTACAAGTACATGTAACACGAGGGCTCCGGGGACACCGTGTGCACCTTGTGGTACTGCCCCGCTGGCAGCTGGGGGAACAGGAGTGTCAGCACCCCCAGTTACCCCATAGCCCCCCAGGGTCCCTCCAAGCCTCACCTGCATCCCCTCACCCTCCTGCAGTGAGTGGTTCTGCTGCTGCTCCACCAACTCCACCAGCACCTTCCCCCGCAGCACCCGCAGGCTCGTGTTCCCTAGGTCTTCGCTCACAAAGTTCTCCAGGTGCAGGCCTGGAACACAGCTGGCTCTGTACCCCGACCCCAAACCCCTGGGACCCCCCTGTGCCCTGTACCACATCCCTCCAAGTCCTCAGGCAACTCCCATGTCGTCTACTCCACCCCTCCCACTGACTGCAGGGATACTCCTGTTATCCAAAATAACCTCAACCTCAGGATTCCCCCATGCCCTATACCCAATCCCTGAACCTCTGGGATCCTTTGTTCCCTGTACCCACCACTGACCCCCCTCTGTGTCCTGTAACCCCTGTACCCCACGCCCCAGGACCCCCCTGGGCCCCACCGGGGAAGTCTGCGATGAACACGGCGTCCGTGTGTCTGTCCAGCTGCGCCTCCAGCTCCTGCAGCCGCTGGCGCCATGGAGAGAGATCCACAAGCAGTGGGAGCAGCCATGGCGTGGGGCTCCATGGGGACCACGGGGCACGGACCAGGTCCACCCGGGGGTCCACAAGTCTGAAGGGACAAGGTGTCAAGACCCTGCAGCACCCCAAATCCTGTGTGTGCCCCCAAACCCCTGCTGGAAGTGACGGTGCCCATAGCCTGGGCAGGACTCCACAGGGACCACAACAGGTTCACTTGTGGGTCCACCAGCCTGTGAGGACGAGCCACCGGCACCCCCATATGTCCCTGTGTTCCCCCAAACCTCAGCTGAAAGCACCAGCAGCAGCAGCACCCACAGCTGTGGGCCCACAGCTCCCACCCCAGACCCACCCCCAGGTCCCCCACGCCCCTGTCCCCCCATCCCACCTCTGCTGGAAGCGCTCGTTGATGGACACCCAGACGTCGAAGTAGATCTGGGGCTGGGTGATGTTGTAGCGTGGCAGGAGCTGGCTCAGGCAGTCCGAGTACTGCTTGAGCATGTCTGCGTGGTCCCGCCAGCGCCGGCTCTGCGTAAACGCCTGCGGGGAGCCAGGGCAAGGCGTGGGACAGGGGAAATGAGGGAGGGGGGCCACGATGAGGGATGGGGGAAAATGAGAAATAGGGAAAAATGGCACACGGGGCGTGTTCCGTGAGTGGGAGGTGATGGGGAGACATGGGAAGAAATGGAGGCACAGGGGGAAAATGAGGAATGAAGGAAACTGAGGCCCATGGGGGAAGTCCTTGTATTTAGGAGTGATGGAGGGGGGGTCACCGGGGGAAACTGAGGCATGGCAAGAGAATGAGGGACTGGGGAAACTGAGGCGCAGGGGGGTGTTGGCCCAAAACACTCAATTTATCTAAACTGATCAGAGCCCCCCAATCCTTCTGCATCCCTGGGCCCAGCTCACCCCAGCCTCAGGTGCCCCCAGAGCTCACTCACCCCTGGTTTCAGGTACCCCACCTCCCCGGTGAGCCCGTCCCTGTAGGTGATTTTGACGTGCTGGTGGAAGCGGGAGTGGACCATCATGTCCCAGGAGTAGCCATAAAGCCCGTTGGTCCAGTTGTTGTAGCCCTGGGGAGACATGGGGAGGTCACAGACACCACAGGGGTGTCCCCACCCCAGGGGACAAAGGGGGGCCAGGGACCCCCATACCGACCACCAGCTTCCTTTTACCACCCTAAATGCCTCTCCCCCCCTTAACTGTCCCCTACGTGCCCCCAAATGCCCTCCACATCCCTCAATCCCCTCCCTGTGTCTCCCAAATTCCTTCTTACTCAGACCACCCCCTGGTCCCCAAACCATCGCCCCAATCCCTCCCCCTTATGCCCACCTGGGTGATGAAGTGGGAGTAGGGCAGGAAGAGCTGCTCCAGCACGTAGAGGACTGTGAAGGCTGCAGCCAAGTGCTGGCGAGGCCGAATGCCCCCCTGTGCCCCCTGGCCCCCGTAGTGGCAGTCGGGGCTGCGCTGGGGGGGCTTTGTGCTGGGGAGCCACTCCTGCAGCCAGCTGGGGCAGCGGGCCAGGAGCCTACGTGGCCACTCGGGGTGGCAGAAGAGCCCGTTGGTGGCCAGCATGGTGTAGGAGAACATGCCTGAGATGAGGACACTTAGGGACCCCCACTGCACCCCGGGGTGGGGGGTGCCCCTGTCTGGGATTGTGGGGGTCCCTGCACAGGGCCAGGATGTTTTAGGGTGTCTGGGCACCCCTGTTCAGGATTAGGGGAGTTTTGGGGGCCATGGAGCAGGGACCTTGCCCTAGTTGGGAGTCCCATGTCCAGACTGGAGATGCTCTGGGGTGCCCTGGGAATACTGGGGATGCCCTGTCCCCCCTCACCAATGCTGAAGAGCTGGGAATTCATGCAGTGGAAGTAGGTGACGAAGACAAGGGCCAGGGTCCGTGTGGCATCGAAGAAGAGCAAGAAGCCAGCAGAGAGGTCGAGCACCAGCCCCCCGCCATGCACCACCAGCCGGCTGGTCAGCTCCTCGGACAGCACCAGCCTGGCCAGGGAGCTTTCCTTGGCATCAGCCTCACACTGCCCCCTCCTCAGCCCCATCCCATCATCTCCCTCACCTTCCTCATCCTCAACCCAAACCCAGCCCTCTGTACCCTTCCTCATCCCAACCCCCTTTTAACCCCAGCCCATCAGCCGCCCTACCTTCCTCATCATCCCCCTTCCCCATCAAACCTCCTTAATCTTATCCTCCAACCCTATAACCTTCCTCATCCCATCAAAATCCCATCCCTGCCCTGCATTCATCCTCATCCCCTCCCCTATCATCCCCCTCACCCTCCTCACTGTGCCCATTCCTGTCACCCCATCACCCCCTCCTCATCCTCACCTTGGACCCCTCAATTCCACTGCATCCTCATCAACCCCCTTCACCCCTCCTCATCCTCACCCCAAACCACCCCTCACCGCTCTCATCCCATCCCCACCACTCCACTGCCCCCTCCTCACCCTCATCCCCCCCTCAGCCCTTCCCCTGCCTGACCTGAAGGGTGCAAAGAGCCAGTGCCGGGCGAGGGTCCCCATGGAGAACCCCCCGACCCAGTCAGCGTCCAGTTTCTTCAGCCCCGCGATGAAGTACACAATGAACACCTGGGGGGACAGGGTCAGAGGGTGCAGGGGTCCTGGGGGTCCTGGGGGGTCCTGGGGCAGGGACACCCACCTGGGCACGCAGCAGGGCATAGTTCCACAGCGGGACGTGGGCGTTCCGCTTCCGGGGCCGAAAGAGCCCGTCCACGGACCTGCAGGGACATGGAGGGACAAGGCCACTGTCACCCCACTGCCAGAGCCACGGGGACATGTGTCACTGCCTGATGGGGACGCAACGGGGACAAAGGGCCAGGGGTGACACCAGGACCTGTGCCAGCTGCTAGGGACACTATGGCCTATGCCACCCCAGGGGGCCCCCCATGCCACAAAGGACCCCAAAATCTGTGCCACCCACAGGTGACCCAGTGCCACGGGATCCTCAGCACCTGTACCACCCCCTAGAGACACCAGAGCCACAGGGGATGACAGTACTTGTGCCACTTGTCCCTACTCCACAGGGACCCGATGTCATGGGGGTCCTGAGGATCTGTTCCACCCCCTGAGAACCCAGTGCCATGGGGACCTGGGCCACCCCACTGGGACCCTGGCACCACAAGGGACCCCAAAACCTCTGCCACCCCCTGGGGACCCCAGCTTCCATGTCACCACCCTGCTGCTCCTGCTGCCTTGCAGAGCTCCAGAGCCTGGGATCCCCAGAGCCACCCATGTCCCCTTGTGTCCCCACAGGCTCCCTGTGCTTTGGGGACCCCTGCAGCCCCCCAGGTGCCCACCCATAGCGGTCGGCACCCAGCAGTGCCAGCTGGAAGCCCAGCAGCCCATAGAGGTAGGAGTGGTTGTTCCAGGAGGTTTTGTCCAGCAGCAGCAGGTACCAGTATGGGCACAGGAAGGCGATGCAGCTCAGCCGGTAGCAGCACCCCAGCATGATGCCCAATGCTCCTGTGGGCACAGGACCCCTGGTTTATCCCCTGTCCCCTCCTGGTGCCTGTCCCCAGCCTTCCTTCATCTCCCCTTTCAGTCCCTGTGTCCATTCCAGTGCCCATTCCCACCCCAGTGCCAGTTCCCACCATTATTCCTGCCCACATCCCACCCCTGTTCCTGCCCCAGTGCCATCCCTCGCCTGTCCCATTCCTCCCTGGCCCCAGCCCTGTCCGTACCCAGGAACATGATGGTGTAGAGCAGGTACATCCAGTCCAGGGGCAGGGGCTGCAGGAAGGGCAGCAGTGGGAAGCGACACACCTCCAGCCCATCCAGGTACCGCTGGTCCAGGTGCCCCAGGCCCCGTTCCTGTGGCACGTCCAGGGCCATCAGCAGTCCTGCAGGAGGGGCCCCAGGCACGGTCAGTGGCCGTGTTCTCCCCATCCGGCCGCAGGGAGCCCCGGGTGTCCGGGCGGGCACTAACCCCTCCACCCACCCAGGCCATTGCCCAACCTTTACCCCGCTGCTGACGTGTCACAGCTGGACACTGCCAGCACCCCTCGGATCTGGGAGATCCCCCGGACCTCAGCCTCTCTCCCCAAGGCCCTGAAGCCCCTCCAAAGTCCCGGTGCCCCCGGAACCTCTGGATTCCTTGAGCCGCCACAGGCCCAGCCTCCCTGTCCCCCCAGAGTCCCCAAGGAGCTCTCCCAAAGCTCCCCCATGCCTCCCAGAGCCCCTCCAGCCACGCCAGAACCCCCGACCCCCGCAGCCGCTGCAGCGCCCACTGCCCGTTCCCCCGTTTCCCCTCCTGAAGCCCCTGTAGCCCCACGAGCCCACGGTCTCCTTGTCCCCCGCCGGAGTCCTCCCGGACCCGCCCAGCCCGCGGGTTCCCCGTACCCCGAGAGCCCCTCCAGAGCCCTCCCCGCTCTCCCCCAGTCCCCGCTCCTTCTGTCCCCGCGGTATGTCCCCGTGCCCGGTCTCCCTGTCCGGGTGTCCCCGAGCCCTGTGGTCCCCGTGCCCCTCAGAGCCCCTCGGTCCCCCAGGCCCCGGTCTCCCTGTCCCCTGGACGCAGCTCCCGGTCCCCCCGGAACCCCCCGCGCCCCGTCCCCGCTGACCGAAGGCTGCGCGGAAAGCTCCGAGGGCAGCGGGGTCCTGCGGCCGGTGCAGCAGCCGGACGAAGCGGTGCCATCGCGTCAGGTCCCGCAGCTCGAATCCCAGCAGCCGCCGCGCCAGCCCGGGGCCGGCCCCGGAGGACTTGGGGGACCCGGAGGGGTCCGGGGGAGACCCCGCCGCCTGCCCCCGCTCCGGCCGCCTCCGACGCGCCGGACCTGTCGGGGGTCACAGCTCAGGGGTCACCGGGTCCCCGCGGGTCCCGCGGCCCCCAGCCCGAAAAGCTCATTACCCGCCGCTGCCGCCATCGCCCCGGCGCGGCCCCGCCCCGCGCTGGCCCCGCCCCGCGCTGGCCCCGCCCCCGCGCTGGCCCCGCCCCGCGCTGGCCCCGCCCCGCGCTGGCCCCGCCCCGCGCTGGCCCCGCGCTGGCCCCGCCCCGCGCTGGCCCCGCCCCGCGCTGGCCCCGCCCCGCGCTGGCCCCGCCCCGCGCTGGCCCCGCCCCGCGCTGGCCCCGCCCCGCGCTGGCCCCGCCCCGCGCTGGCCCCGCCCCGCGCTGGCCCCGCCCCGCCGGCCCCGCCCCTCTGGCCCCGCCCCGCCCCGCTGGCCCCGCCCCCCCCCCCGCTGGCCCCGCCCCGCCCCGCTGGCCCCGCCCCGCCCCGCTGGCCCCGCCCCGCCCCGCTGGCCCCGCCCCGCCCCGCTGGCCCCGCCGCACGTGACGGCCACGGCAGCCAATCAGCTGCGATGGGGCGGGGCGACCGGACCGCACCCCGTCAAACCCCGCCCCTTCTCCCATCAGACCCCGCCCCCGCGACCCCCGGCCCGCGACCCCCGGCCCCTTCCAGGACTCCCCCGCCCCCCGTGCCCGAACCCCCCCGACCCGAACCACCGGCACCTCCCCTCTCCACGACCCCCGACCCCCCGTGACCCCCGACCCCACCGTGCCCCCGGCCCGCCCCCGGCCCCGGCAGCCCCCGCCCTGACCCCGCAGCGGCCCCGGCCCGCCCCCGGCCCGGCCCCCGCCCGGTGTGCCGCCGCTCCCGGAAGCCCCGGGCAGGCGGGGCGGGTCCGGGGCCGTCGCGGGAGCGGAGCCGAGCGGGGCCGGACGGACCATGGTGGGGTCGGGGCACCGAGGGGCACGGCGGGCACCGGGGGGGGCTGCGGGGGTCGCTGTCGGGGCGCCGGGATGTGCAGGGGCTCCGGGGGTGTCCGGGGGGAAGCAGCCCAGGTGTTCCTGGGTGTCCCTGGAGTGCCGAGGGGGTGTCCCTAGGGGGTGCGGGGTGCCCGCAGGATGCTGAGGGAGTCCCTTTGGGGGGCTCCAGAGCACGTGTGGGGGTCTGGGGTGCCCGCAGGGTGCTTGAGGAAGTGCCCGGCTTGCCAGGGGGTGCCCGTAGGGTGCTTACGGGGTTCCTCTGGGTATCCGGGGTGTGTAGGGGGGCTGGGTGCCAGGGGATGCCCGTGTGATGTGGAGAGGTGTCCGGGGGACCCACAGGGAGCCTGGGGAAGCGCCTGTTGGGTGGTTGGGGCGGACATGGGGCACCTGTGGGGTGCTTTGAGGTTCACACAGGGTGCCCAGAGTACATATGAGGTGCCAGGTGGCTTCACAGAGGGTGCTTGGGGTGCCGGTAAGGGGCTTAGGGGGTCTCTTGGGGGTCCACGCTGTGCCTGCAGGGTGCCTGGGGACATACCTGCCTGGGGAGCACATGGGGTACTCAGAGGGTGCCTATGGGGTGCTGGAGGCACTGGGGTGTGTGGGATGCCTGTAGGGGCTTGAGGGAGTGCCCAGGATGCCCATGGGGTGCTCAGCAGATGCTTGGAGTGGCCGTGGGGTGTCTGTGGGGGACTCGAGGCACTCATGGGGTATTTCAGAGTGTGTATGGGGTACCCAGGGAGTATATGGGATGTCTGAGGTATATATGGGATGTCATGAGGGTGCCTAGAGGGTGCTTGGAGAGGTGCCCCGTGTGCACATAGGGTGCTCGGGGTGGACATGGCACCCATGTGGGTACCGTGGGGGCACCGTGGAGTGTATTTGGGGTATGGGGAGTGCTCAGGGGGTGTTTATGGGGCGCCCACCTCTGCCCTGTGCTGCAGGCGGGGGTCCCGGACAGGATCCCGGCGAATGTCGCGACAGATGCCCCAGCGGGCGCCGACCGTGTGCAGGCGCTGCAGCGCGAGGTTCAGGGGGTCACCACCATCATGACACAGAACGTGGAGCGTATCCTGGCACGGGGTGAGAACCTGGAGCAGCTGCACAGTAAGAGCCAGGACCTGGAGGCCACGGTGAGGGGGGCACCAGGGGGGTGTGAGGGTGGGCACGGGGTACCCACATTGAGCACGGGGTCACCAGGGTGGGCACAAAGCTCCCTGAAGGTGACCTGAGGTGGTGCAGGGCTCCTGAGGTGGCACTGGGTCCCCTGTATGGGGGCTGGAGCCCAGGCCAAGGAACTTAAGATCCCCAAGAGAGAACAGGGATCCCCAAGGGATTGCAGGGTGCCCAGTGGGATGGAATGGGACCCTTGAGTGGCAGGGGGTGTCCCCAGAGTGGCAGCAGAGGGTCCCCAGGGTGGGCAGGATTGTGTCCAGGGTGACCTCAGGAGGTAAGGGCTGTCCTTTGCATGGGATTTGGGTTCTCCAGGGTGCCATGGGTGTCCCTGGACTGGCAGTGCAGTCTCTGGGGTGGCAGCTGAGTGTCCTGAGTGGTAGTGAGCAGTCCCCAGGGTGTGAGGGCTGGCCGTGGGGTGGCAGGGATGTCCTCGTGTCTCTGAACGCTGTCCCTACAGTCAGAGCACTTCCGCACAACGTCCCAGAAGATGGCCCGGCGCTACTGGTGGAAGAACATGAAGCTGCTCATCATCCTCGGCCTCGTGGGCATCATTGTCCTCATCCTCATCATCCTCCTGGCCACCGGCACCATCCCCACCTGAGAGCCACTGTCCCCACAGAGACACGGCCACCTCAGGGCCCAAATACAGATGGGGAGGAAGAACCAGAACCAGCGAGATTTGTGTGTGTGTGTGTGTGTGCTGGGGGGGACACACGGGGATATGATGGGGGACACAGATGGACATGGTGGGATGGGCATGGGGACGTGGAGCACACAGAGGGCACCGGAATATTCATGGGGACATGGGAGGACGTGGTGGGGGACAGCCCCCAGGGATGTGTGGGGACACTCAAGTGACAAGAGGGGTGACGAGAGGGACACGTGTGGAGACACAGGCATGAGGGGATGCGTGGGGGCAGGGTGCCGTGCCAGGGCGCCGGAGGTTGTGCCAGGCACCGAGGGACAAAGGACACTGTGATGGCACTGCCACCCTTGGAGGCTAGGTGAGGGGGGAGAAGGGGGAGTGGACAGGGACAGGGACATGGGGGTCCTGGTGTGGCCTCATATCTGCAGGGACTTGAGGACACCGACACATGTGGAGCTGTGGGGCCCCTTTTCTTGGGGGCAGAGCAGACCCAAGACACACGTTTGGGGGTCCTGGGGCCATGGGAGGCCCGGGGGGCTGTAGGGACAGGGGGCTGTAGGGACAGGGGGCTGTAGGGACAGGGGGCTGTAGGGACAGGGGGCTCTTGGGGACATGGGGGGCCCGGGGGGCTGTAGGGACAGGGGGCTCTCGGGGACTTGGGGGGTCCAGGGGGCTGTAGGGACAGGGGGCTGTAGGGACAGGGGGCTCTCGGGGACATTGGGGGGCCCTGCAGCTGGACAGGGTTGAGTGGGGGCCCCGGGGAGCCCCAGCCCGGGGCCATCGGCCGCTGTGTCCCGGGTGTGCGGACACCGGAGGGTGGGAGGACGGGCGGTCCTGGTCCCTCCCGTCGGGGGCGGCCGCTGGGGCCCGAGGCGGGACGGGTACAGGAACGGGCGCACCGGTAGCGACATCAACCCGCGGTACCGGGACCATGGTGAGTCCCGGGGCCGCCGCTGCCGCCGCTTTTGCTTTCGCTTTCCGAGGGGGCAGACCGGGCTCGCAGGCACGGGAGCGGCCGGGCTCGGGATCCCCCGGTCCCGGTCCGCGGCCCCGGGCTCTCCGTCCCGACCGGAGGGAGTGCTGGGGGTGGTGGCCCGCGCAGGACTTTCCGTGTCCCCTGTTGTGTTCCGGCCCCGCGTGTCGCGCGTGTCCCCCGCTGTGCCCCGCGGTCCCGGTGTCCCCGTGTGTGCTCTGACCCCTCAGCGCTCGTGTCCCTCCCCGGTCCTCGTCCTCAGGTCGCTCTGTACCCACGTCCCCACGGTTTCCTGTCCCCGTGTGCCCCCCCTCGCAGTGGCAATGTCCCTGCGGTGCCCTTGTCCCCGTGGTCAGGCTTTGTCCCCAGGTAGTTTCCTCACGGTCCCCTGTGTCTCCGTAGTCCCCAGGATCCTCATGTCCCCTGGTCCCCACATGACCCGTCGCCGTGGTTCTTGTATCCCCACGTTCCCCCAGTGCCCCTTCCTCGGGATGCCCATGTCCTCGGTGTCCCTGCCTGTCCCCTTGGTCCTGATACCCCCACGTCTCTTTGTCCCCACGGTCTGTCTCCCTTCGCCCACAGCCCCCGTGTTCCCAGAGCACCGCGTGTCCCCACACTGTCCCCCCGTGTCCCCAGGCAGGGCTGGCGCGGTGCCAGCGCGAGGCCGAGGAGGTGGTGGAGCTGATGCGACAGAACGTGGCGCGGGCGCTGGAGCGGGAGGGGCACCTGGAGCAGCTGCAGAGCCGTGCCCAGGACCTGCGGAAAGCGGTGGGACCGCGGGGACAGGCCGGGACACACGGCGCTGGGGGAGTGGCACTACAGGGGACACCTGGAGCAGCGGCAGAGCCGGGCCTGGGGGACACACGGGGCTGGGCTGTGGCACTATAGGGACACCTGTAGCTGGCCAGGACCTTCGACAAGTGGGGGACAGCAGGGACACATGGAGCGGGAGGAGGGGGAGTGGGGCTTTATGGGGACATGTAAATCTGGGGACACTGTAGAGCCATAAAGCCCCAGGGAGGACCTGTCACAGGCACATATAGCCTGGGGGGGACAGTGTAAGGACATGCAGCCCTGTGAGATACATACAGAGCCCTGACGGGACCCTGTGGGGACAGGAATACAACGGGGCTGGGGGACACTGTGGGGACATACAGCTTGGGGAGCAGCGACTCCAGGGCCATAGAAGGGTTGGGGGGTTCCTAGAGGTCCCCCCAGCCCCTCTGTAGCCCTTGAGGGGCTGTGCCCTATCCCCTCCGTGTTCCCACAGAGTGAAGCCTTCACCCGCACCACACACACGGTGACACGGCGCCAGCACAGGAGACAGCGGCGGTGGCACCTGGTGGCCCTCGGCCTCGGCCTCTTCCTCCTCTTTATCCTGGGTTTGGCACTGGCGCTGGCCCTGGCACGGTCATCCCCTGGAACTGTCACCAGCACTGTCCCCACCCCACAGGGGGGGACCAAGCACACCCCCAGAACTGCAGAGACCCCACGAGACAGCAACGGGGGGATGCCTGAGGGGACCCCATGATAAATACACACCAGGACTTGGTTGGGGAGACTCTACAACAACAATAAGGAATCAGTGCAAAGATATTCAAGGAGATCCTACAATTAATAAACTGCAAGATCTGCTTTGAAGAAACCCTACAATAAAAACCCATTCAAGGGGTGAGACCCATTCAAGGGTAACACTGCCATAAGCACCAGGAGCTCTTTAGGGACACCCAACAATCACAAACCAGGAGGATGAACTCCAGGGAGACCCTATAATAAATAAATAAATACCAGGACCTGTTTGGGGGTGACCCTACAATAACTAAGGCTCCAGAATCTGATTTGAAGATACTCCACAACAATAAACCAGCAGGATGAACTCCTGAGAAGACCCTACAATTAATGAACACCAGGATATGTTCAGCACCCCACAGCAAACAAGCCTGTAGGACCTACGTCAGGGAAACCCTACAATAAATAAACATCAGGATCTGTTTTGGGGACACCCTACAATAAATAAATACCAAGAGCACTATGGGAAGACCCTACAAAAACAGAGCAGAGAGACTGGGGGAGATCCTAGAATCCCAAATGAACGAGATGATTTCCAGGAAAATCTTACAATAACAAATGTGCCAGACCCTCCAGGGAGACCCTACAATTAGTAAACAGAATCTACTTCAGGGAGACCCTATCATAACAAGGGACCAGGATGATCTCTGGGAAGACCCTACAATAACAAACATGCTGGACCTCCTCTGGGGAGACCCTGTAAGAAATAAACACCTTGACTTTTGTTTGGAGAGACCCTACAGAAACCAAACCAGCAGGACCTGCTCCAGGGAGACTCTATGAAAACACCCTGGACCCTCTCTGGGAAGACCCTACAATAAATAAACACCAGAATCTGCTTGGGGTAGACCCTACAATAACAACCCCTCAATGTCTTGCTGCTGGGAGACCCTACAAAAACAGAGCAGTGGAGTGATCTTCAGGGTGACCCTACAATAACAAAAGACCCTGATTCAGGGACCCACACAATAAGCCCCTGGGGAGACCCTACAACAAATACTCATAGGACCCACCCTGGGCACACCTGGCCTTGGCCAGAGGTGCCATCAACCAGGGCTGGGGGCAGGAGGTGGCTGTGGCCCCACCACCAAGGTGGGGGATGCAGAGGGAGCCCTGGGGACACAATGGCACCTGACGAGGGGATGGGGACTCCAGGGAGGAGACTGGAGGTCCCCAGGGACATGGTGACACCTGGGAGGGACTGGAGGGACGTGGCAACCAGGTCACTGCACAGGGCCACCCTGGCCTGGGCTGCTGAAGGGGACAAGTGGGAATGTGACACTCCGGGACACAGAAGCCACATCACTTCCCCCCGCCATGCCTCAGTTTCCCCGAGCAGTGAAGGACACCAGAGCCTCGCAGCACCTTTATTGACACCGGGGGGATGGCACCGGTCCCCGGGGTGGCATCGGTCCCATGGGAGTGGCAGTGTCCAGGGCTGGCGGCGTCACCCGGTACCCCGGCGCTTGCTGAGCTCGTCCTGCACGCGTTGGCACAGGGCCCTGCGCAGGGGGGGCTCCAGCGGGCTCTGGGCGCACACCCGGCGTGTCACCTCCTCTGCGCTGTCCCCCTGCGGCACCCAGGTCACCCGCCGGGCCTGCCAGCGCCCCACGGAACCCCGCCGCGGCACCTGCCCCACGGCACCCACCGCCCCCTTAGCCCCCGTGCGCAGCCCCCCACGGAGCCCCAGCCCTGCGGTACCCACCCGGAGCGATGTCCCCTGTCCCACGGGACCCCACCAACACCACCCCACGGCAGCGGAGACCTGGGGTACCCCCACGCCACGGCAGCACCCCCTGCCCCGAGGGCTGCCCCCCATCCGACAGACACCCAGGGCAGCGCTCTGTGCCCCACGGAGCCCGCAGCCCCCCGGCAGCACCCCGCCCTCCGCAGCGGCCGCACCTGGTGCACGATGACGGCCGTGACCTGCCCGTCGTCCCCCTCGTACTCGAGGCAGAAGAGCCGCGGCCCGCGGGCGGGGTCCGGGGAGGCCTCGCGGGTGTCGGGGGGCGGCCCGGCGCTGGTGTCGCCCCCGGGGCCCCCTGCGGCACCTGCACCCTCAGGGGGCTGCCGGGCCGGGGCTCCCGGGCCAGCCCCCCCGTGCCCCCATCCCCACCCTCCGTGCCCCCCATCCCCACCCCCCGTGCCCCCATCCCCACCCTCCGTGCCCCCCTTGGCCCTCCTCACCCGGGAGGTCCCCCCGCCCCCGGGTACCCCGGTCCCAGCCCACCCCGGGGTGCCGCCCCTTCCCCACCCATCTCCTTGGGACCCCCTACCCCTGACTGCGCCCCGGTCCCACCCTCAGGAGCCCCGGAGTCCCCCGATGCCGGTCCTTCCCTCCCCTTCCGAAACCAGCTCTCGGAGCCGCCCCCGCACGCCCGCGGTGTCCCGCGCTGCCGGTGCCGCTCACCGCTGCCCCGGTGGGGCCGGTACACCTGCTGGTCGGGCCGCCGGGGCCGCGCCGGGGCCGGGGTCAGCCGCGTCCGCGCTCGGCCCCGCGCCTGCCGCACCGCGCGATCGTACGCGTCCCTGGGCACCGCAGGGGCCGCGTTACCGGCGGGGCACCGGAGTTACGGGGTGGGGGGGGGCCGAGGAGCACCGGGGCCAAACCGGCCCGGGGACGAGGGTCCGCGGGGGTCCCCGGGGGGGCCGGGCCGGGGCCAGTACCTGGCGAGCTGGTTGCGGCGGATGTGCCGCACGAAGCCGTGGCTCATGTCCAGCCGTCCCCCCGGCCGGCACCGCCAGCCCGGGGCCGCCGTTGTGGCCGCCGCCTCCATCCCGGTACCGGGGCCGGGGGTCGGTACCGGGACGTCGCGCCTTTAAGAGCCCCGCGGGCCCGGCGCGCGCGCCGTCGGGGGCGCCGCAATGCGCAGGCGCAGCGGTACATCGCCCGGCCCGGCGGCTGCGCATGCGCACAGCCATCCCGGCGGTTTGACCCCGGCCCTGAGGCGCGCGTGCGCACACCGCCCGCGCAGCCGCCATGTCGAGCCGCGGGAGGCGGGACCGCGACCCCCGGGATGCCCGCGGGGCCTCCGCCGCCTCCGCCGCCTCCTCCGCCCGGGGCTCCTCCCGCAGCCGCCGCGACACCGACACCGAGCGGTCGCGGGGCCGGCGGGACGCGGAGCGGGAGCGCTCGCGCCGGGACGCGGCGGATGCGCTGCCGGTGGATCTCGCGCGCGTCAAGAAGGAACCCGGCACCGGCACCGGCACCGGCGTGTGGGGGGGCTCCGGCACCGCCGCCCCCGCCGCGCCCGTCCGTGTGAAGCGGGAGCGGGAACCGGATGGAGACTCCGACCCTGAGCCCGAGCCCGCCGGTGGGGATCGGGAGGAACGGGCGGGAGCAAAGGGCTGGGAGGACACGGGGGACCGCGGGGAGTGAGGGGGGCACGGGACACCGGGATGGGGAGCGGGGAACTGAGGTGGGGGAGAACAGACCCAGGGGTGCGGGCACACCAGGCTACGGCCCAGGAGGCATCAGGTCGGGGGGATCGGGCACTGGGGGTGTGAAGGGACATTGGGGTGTCTGGGGACACTGCGGATGGGGAGCGATCACAGTGATGTCCTGGAGGACACCAGAGGGAGGGGAGACAGCACTGTGGATGTGCAAAGGAACTGGGGTGTCCTGTGAGCTGATGGGGGACACTGGGTGTGGGGGAGGAACCGGGAGGGGAGGGATGGGGTGTCTAGGGGGATTCTGGAATGAGAGTGCAGTGTCTGAGGGGATTCTGGGACAGAGGAGTCACCAGGACTGATCCTGGATGTCCTGAGCTCAGCTCTGGGCAGAGTTTGCAGACACCAGGGGAAACTGGTGCTGGGGGGAGATGTAATGGAGGGGCCGTGTTTTTTGTGCTTTTGGGGTCCTTGTGCCCCCCTTGTTAACACTCCACCCCCCCCCAGTGCGCTACGGGCGCTTCGACCCTGAGGACCAGCGCAGCCGGCACTGCCCCTACCTGGACACCATCAACAAGTGGGTGACAGGGGTGTTTTGGGGTCCCCCTGTCCCTGGGGGTCCCTCCAGCTCCCCCACAGCTCTGTGACAGTGCCCCCTCCTCGCAGGAGTGTCCTGGACTTTGACTTCGAGAAGCTGTGCTCCATTTCCCTGTCTCACATCAATGTCTATGCCTGCCTCGTTTGCGGGAAGTACTTCCAGGGTGAGACCCCTCCCAGGGGCTGCTGGGGACATGGGGACGTGGGGAACACCCAGGGACTGCTGGGGGCATACAGGGGACAGCCAGGGTTGTTGTGCTGCCCTGGGGGACACACATAAGGACTGGGGTGGGGCATAGGGGACACCCCAGTGCTGTTGTGAGGGGACACTAGGGGATGGAGTGGTGATGAGGGGGACACCCAGGGACTGGGGTGGAGCACAAGGGGTATGGGATGGTACCCCAGGGCCGTGGGGACACCCGGGGACAGGGATTCTGCCTGGTAAGGTGATGGGGAACAGCTAGGGACAGGGCGCTGTCAAGGGGTACAAAGAGGATGCCTGGGGAGGGACACAGTGGGGACACTGAAGGACAGGGTGGTTGCTGGGGCAACTCAGGGACCCTCCAGTGGGCACAACTCCCTGTATATGTGCAGGGGATCCTTTTTGTGCCCCTCCCTCTTCCCGTGGCTATTCTGTGCCCACCCCTGGTGTCCCCCTGATGGCACTGTCCCCGCAGGCCGCGGGCTGAAGTCCCACGCCTACATCCACAGCGTGCAGCTGAGCCACCACGTGTTCCTCAACCTGCACACGCTCAAGTTCTACTGCCTGCCCGACAACTACGAGATCATCGACTCCTCCCTGGAGGACATCACGGTGTGGGATGCCTTCAGGGGTACCCCGGCTCTGGGGGGCCTGTTTGGGGTCCCCACTTCTGGGGGGTTGGGTTTGGATCTCCTCCAGCTCTGAGGAGTTTGGGTTGGGGTCCCCCCAGCTCTGGGTTGTTCAGGTTGGGGTGCATTGGCTCTGAGGTGTCAGGTTGGGGTCACCCTGCCTCTGAGGGGTTTGGGTTGCTCAGGTCTCTCTGCTCCCACAGTACGTGCTCAAGCCCACCTTCACGGCTCAGCACATCGCCCACCTGGACAAACAGGCCAAGCTGTCCCGGGCCTACGATGGCACCACGTACCTGCCTGGCATCGTGGGGCTCAACAACATCAAGGCCAATGACTATGCCAACGCTGTGCTCCAGGTGACACCAGTCTTCCTTTTGGAGTGAAACCCTGCCAAAACGTCACTGTGGGTCTGACAGGGAGGAATCACACACTCCTCCTGTGGGCTGTACGCTGTGAGGGTGTTCAGGCTTCATTCTGGGGTGAAACCCTCCCAAAATCCTGCTCTGGGGGTCTCAGGGATGAGTCCCACCTCTTCTCCCACAGCATATGCACCTGAGGATGCTGCCTTCATTTTGGGCTGAATCCCCTCTGAAATCCTCCTAAAATCCCCCCCTAAATCTGGGGGGTCCTGAGGGTGTATCCCACCTTTTCTTCTACAGGCACTACACCTTGGGGGTGCAGGTGGCCTTTTAGGGTAAAAGCTCCCCCATAACCCTCCCCATACCCCCTCTGTGGGGCTGACAGGGATCAGCCACACCTCTGGATCTTCTCCAGCTCCGACTGTTCTGAGGTTTCCTGCACATTTCACACCCGTGGCAGTACAGGGTTTGCACAATTGCCCCAGAGCCCTCCCAGATCACCCCTCTGGGGGCTGAACCCCCCCTGCTCTGTCCCCAGGCGTTGTCTAATGTGCCACCCCTGCGGAATTATTTCCTGGAGGAGGAGAACTACCGGCGCATCCAGCGCCCGCCTGGGGACATCATGTTCCTGCTGGTGCAGCGCTTCGGGGAGCTCATGAGGAAGCTCTGGAACCCCCGGAATTTTAAGGCACATGTGTCACCCCACGAGATGCTCCAGGCCGTGGTGCTCTGCAGCAAGAAGAACTTCCAGATCACCAAGCAGGGTGGGCTGTGGGGGGACAGAGAGGGTTGGCAGGCAGAGCTGGGTTTGAGGGGAAGAGCTGGACCTGGATTTGGGGGTGCAGGGTTGGGCTGGGGAGGCAGCACAGGCTCTGGGGGCTCTGGATTTGGGGGTGCAGGGTGGGCTGGGGAGGCAGCACAGGGTCTGGGGGCTCTGGATTCAGAGGGCAGAGCAGAATCCAGGCTCAGGTCCAGCTCTGCTGTTGCAGGGGATGGGGTGGAGTTCCTGTCCTGGTTCCTGAACGCGCTGCACACAGCACTGGGCGGCACCAAGAGGAAGAAGAAGAGTGAGTCAGGGGAGGTTCTGGGGGGCCCTCGGGGGCTGCTGTCCCCTGCTAAGTCCTTGCTGTCTCCCCAGCCATTGTCACCGACGTGTTCCAGGGCTCCATGCGCATCTTCACCAAGAAGCTGCCACACCCTGATCTGGTGGGACTGGGGGGAAAATGGGGCTGTTGTGGGGTTCACTGAGGGGTGTCAGGGCATGGTGGGCGGTGATGGGTGCAGTGTGGGGTGCCAGTGTCCAGTGTGATCCAGTGGCAGGGGTACAATGGGAATGACAGGGTCAGAAAAAGGGGTGTCATGGTCCAGTGAGGGAGTGTCGGGGTCAGATGGGGGGTGGTGGGGTCTGGTGGGGGGCTGTTTGGAAATGCTGGGGGGTGTTGGGTGTAATGGAGGTGATGGAGGAGGTGGTTGGGTATCATGGAGCACCTGAGCCAGGGGATGAGAAGTGTCTGGGATCTGACTGGGGAGTTTGGGTCAAAGGAGGAGTGTAATGGGGTCAAATGAGGGATGGGGGGTGTTCAGGTATGGTGGGGGGCAGTCTTTGGGTACAACAAAGGCATATTAGGGTCCAGTGGGGGATTTTGGGTCCAGTGGGGCTGATGGATCCTTGGGTGCAATGGGGATGTGCCATGGGTGCCCCGCAGCCAGCAGAGGAGAAGGCACAGCTGTTGCAGAACAGTGAGTACCAGGAGCGCATGGTGGAGTCCACGTTCCTGTACCTGACCCTGGACCTGCCCACGGCGCCGCTCTACAAGGACGAGAAGGAGCAGCTCATCATCCCCCAGGTGCCCCTGTTCAGCATCCTGGCCAAGTTTAATGGCAGCACCGAGAAGGAGTACAAGACCTACAAGGAGAACTTCCTGAAGCGTTTCCAGCTGACTCGCCTGCCTCCCTATCTCATCTTCTGCATCAAACGCTTCACCAAGAACAACTTCTTCGTGGAGAAGAACCCCACCATCGTCAACTTCCCCATCACGTGAGCCAGGAGGAGGGGGCTTGGGGAGCTGGGAGCTTGTAGAGAGGGTTAAAAGCATCCAAGAGGAGATTGAGGGTATTGGGGAGGGGGTTGAAGGCATCTGGAGGGGGTTGGAAATATCCACGAAGTGCTGGAAACATCTAGAGGGGCTTTGGAGGCACCTGGGTCAGGGGATTTGAAGTGTTGAGGGATTTGAAGGTATCTAGGGTGATATGTGGGCATCTGGGGAGGCTTTGTAGGCATCCAGGAGGGCTTTAAGTAGTTTATAGGCATCAAAAAGGGGGTTGAGGGCACTTGAGGGGCGTTCCTGGGCATCGGGGTGTCGGGGAGTTTGTAACATCTGGGAGAGGGATGTAGATATCCAAGGGATTGCAACAGTCCGGGAGGGACTTGGAAGCACCTTGGGGGTGTCTGTGGGTGCTGTGGGGGTTCCCCGTGGCCAGTGCCCCCCGGTGAGGGTGCGGGGGCTCCCCAGGAACGTGGATCTGCGGGAATACCTGTCGGAGGAGGTGCAGGCCGCGCACTCCCACACCACCTACGACCTCATCGCCAACATCGTGCACGACGGGAAGCCCTCGGAGGGCTCCTACCGCATCCACGTGCTGCACCACGTGAGTGTCCCCTCCTCGGGGGGCCTGGGGGGCCCGCGGGGACCCCCCGGAGTCACCCCGTCCCCTCCCGGGTCCTGGCAGGGCACAGGGAAATGGTACGAGCTGCAGGACCTGCAGGTGACCGACATCCTGCCCCAGATGATTACCCTGTCCGAGGCCTACATCCAGGTGAGGGGGGACAAGGGGTGATGGTGCCCCCAGAACGTCCTATGACACTCCCTAAAGGTCCCTTACATCCCCAGAATGTCTCCTGTGCCCCCCAACCCTCTCCTGCCCTCCTGCAGATCTGGAAGCGACGCGAGGAGGACGAGACAAACCAACAAGGCGCCTGAGACCCTTGAGGACACCCAGAAACCTCCTTGGAGACACCCCGAGCTCCTCTTTGGGGCATCCCCAGCCCCCTAGGGGTACCCTGAGACCCCTTTGGGAGCACCCCAAGGTCCCTCATGGACACCCAGAGACTTGGCAGGAACACCCATAGCCCACCTAGAGACACCTCCATCCTCCCAGGGGTCACCCAGAGGACCCCATGGGGACACCCAGACACCCCTGGGAGCACCCAGAACCCCCCTGGGGACACCCCCAGTCCCTCCTGGAAGTGTGTGTCTCCCAGTAAATGCCACCCACTATTTTTGTAACCTCATTTTCACCTTTTCTTTTCTTTGGGTTTGGGGGGTGTTTGTGGTTTCTGCTGCTTCCCGTGGCATGTCCCAGCACCCAGTGACCCCTCAGCGCCCATCACACCCTGCAACGCCCTAAAACACTGAGGCAGAGCTGCATCCACACTTTATTGGGCAGTGCTGGGGGGTCCTGGTGCCCTCTACAGCCAGACGTGCTCCTGGCAGTACTGCAGGGCCTGCAAGGGGCAGAGAGGTCACTTGTGGGTGCAGGAGGTCACAGCCCCTGTCCCCGTGTCTGCTGTGTCCCCAACTGACCTGGCAGCGCTGGGCAGCCTTCGGGCCTGAGCACCAGAAGATGGGGCCCAGGGCACAGGGGCCCAGGGGGAGGGACAGTGCAGGGACACCAGCACCTTTGGGGTCCTGTGGGGGGGACACAGATGAGGGGTCTGCCCAAGGCTGGGGGCACCCCCAGGGCCCGCCAGAGCCCCTCCCCAGGGCTGTGTCTTGTGGACTCTGTCCTCTTGGGGGAGAGTGGCACTTACTGGGGACCTCGCCTTGTCTCCAGGGGTGATGGGGCTGTGACACTCGAGATGTGGTCCCCTTGGGGCTGCACCAGCATTTGTGTCCCTGGCTCTTGGGGACTCTGACACTCAAGGCTGTGGCCTCGGGGCTGTGACACTCTGGACATGTCCCCTCAGTCTTGTGTAACCCTGGGGCGTCCTGTCACCTCCTGGGGACCATCCTCCCCAGCCATCCTCTTCGTGTCCCCCTCGCATTCCTCCTCACCTCTTCACTGACGCACTCTGCCAGCCGCACCACGATGGCCTCGAGCGCCCAGGGCGGTGGCAGCGTTCCCACGTCCTCGCTGTCCCAGGTGTCCCCGCCGCGGCAGGCGAGGAACAGGCGGCAGAGCAGGCGGGGACTCAGGCGGTCCAGCAGCCTCTGGAGCACCAGGGCCGCGTATCGCTCGGCCAGGCACTGGCACGGCGCGGCCACCGGCAGCGGCAGCGCCCGGCACAGCCCGGCCACGGCCGCGGCCACCGAGCCCACGGGGACAGCGGCCTCGGCCCGCGCCACCAGCGTGCGGCACAGCCAGCACAGCGGCATCGGCATCGGCATCGCCAGAGCCTCCGGGGACCCGCCGGCGTCCTGCGGGGAGGGGACACCGCGCTGGGGACACCGCGCTGGGGACACCGCGCTGGGCGCTGGGGACACCGCGCTGGGCGCTGGGGACACCGCGCTGGGGACACCGCGCTGGGGACACTGCAGCCCGTGCGGGGGACACTGCAGCCCGGCTGTGTCCAGCCCGTGACAGTGCCCACGGCGCCGCTGTCCCCGAAGCCCCGCTGTCCCCGTGTCCCCGTACCTGCAGGTGGGCGCCGGGCGCCTCAAGGAGCGGCTCGGCCCCGGGCTCTCCGCGGCACAGCTTCAGCGCGGCACAGACCTGCCAGGGCTTCTGCGGGGCAGCACGGGCTGGTGACCCGGCTGTCCCCAAGCCCCAGCAGCCCGCGTGTCCCTGGGGGCCACGGTGTCCCCACCCCGGCCACGCCTGTCACCAACAGTGCCCATGGGACCCGGTGCCACCTGTGACCATGGCACACACGATGGCATCTGTCCTGTCACCCCACCACCATGACACCTGCGGTGGCACCTTCAGTTGTTGCTACCACCTCATCAGCCGCAGTGGCACTCCCAGTGGCACTTGCCTGTGTGGCACTTGCTGGCACCCGCTATGACACCCAGTGGCACCTGTGCCCATGGCCCCCACAGTGACACCCAGTGGCCCCTGTCCCCCTCCCCGCAGGCACCTCTGTAGATTGGTTGGAGGCCTGGTGGAGGAAGTCGAAGGTCTGCTGGCACACGGCACAGATGTCCTGCAGGAGGGGACAGCGGGGACTTTTGGGACATGGGGACACGGGGACACAGCAATGTGGGACATTGGGTACGGCAACAGAGGAGGACAAGGACATGGGGAGCAGGAGGACACTGGTTTGTTGTGGCACAGGGATGTTGGGAGGTGGGACACGGGGACATGGGAACATGGGGGAATGGGGACATGGGAACCAAGGTGGAGGCATGAGGACATTGCTGTGGGACCACGGTGGGAATACTGGGACCCCCGTGGAGTTTTGGGGACATACAGGGGGCACAAGGACAGAGGGAAGGGTGAAGGGACATTAGAGGGTTGATGGGGACATGGGGGGTCTCTCACCACATCGAGATGTCCCTGGGTGAGGTGGGGGCAGTGCTCCAGGGCCCCACAGCGCAGCGCCGTCACCCAGTCCTGGCACCAGGCAGAGGGGGGCATCCCACAGCCCCCCCCCGGTGCCCCCAAACCTGTGGCCACTGTCAGCACCCGACCAGGGGCAATCCAGGACCCCCCAGTACACCTCCCTCAAGTCATCCCATCCCAGCACCAGCCTTCTTGGTACTCCCGGGGACCCCCTCAATGAACCCCCCGCTCCAATCCCCATCCCAGGGGGCCCCCGCCGCCGTGACCCCACCTCTGAACACACATCACCCCTAAAACTCCACTCCTGCCGTCACGGGGGGAAGGGGCCACATCCCACCCATCCCTCACGGGGGGAGCCCTGCAGTGACACCCCCCGTACACCATCCCAGCCTGAGCCCCAAGAGGGGCCAGACCCCCACCTAAGGGCCCCCTTTTCCCTTTACCCAGGTGTCACTTCCCCACAGGGGCCTTACCTGGGGTGCTCCCAAGCAGGGCGAGGAGCAGCGGCAGTGCCAGGGCCATGGCAGGGGACAGGGCCGAGGACGGGGACAGTGGCTGGGCCGTGGCACTGCTGGCAGGGCTGAGCCCACAGCCTCTTATGGCCCTGCAGGCGGGAGGTGGCCGCTGGGACTGTGCCAGCGCACGGGGACAGGTGTGTCACACCCATGGGGACACTGGGGCCTGCCACTCCTGCCCTGCCACTCTGCTGCTGGCCCCATGCCCCTGTGTCCCCACAGCCACGTCCTGATTGGGGTCCCCATTCAAGGGCCCCATGTCCCCTGCAGGGATCCATTTTAATGTCCCTATGTCCCCACTGAGTCCCCACTCCAGTCCCTGTGTTCCCTGTTCAGGTCCCATGTTCCCAGTGGGGTTCACACAGAGGACATCCCATGTCCTCCACTGGGGTCCCCATGTCCCCACAGCCCCTTTTCCCCCTAGACTTCTCCCTGTCCCCAATCTCCCCACGTCCCCTCAACCCCCCCATGGCCTTCCCACCATATCCCTGTGTTCCCATGTCCCTTCTGTGTCACCGTGGTCCCACATCCAATATTCCCCCATATCCCTCCACAGCACCCTCCAATCCCCCAGCCCCCTCTGTTCCCCCTGGTCCTTTATGTCCCACCCTGCCACCTCCCTCCAAAATCCTCAATGTCCCCGTGTCTCCAAACTCTCGTCTGCCCCCTGTTCCTGTGTCCCCCATGTCCCCATGTCCCTTTCCCCTATCAGTATGTCCCCATGTCCTGCCCATCCCTTGTGCCCTGCCACCCCCCGAGTGCGGCCCCCTGTCCCCCTCCCCCTGCTCCTCTTCCCGGCATGTCCCTCCCCGGTCACCACCTTGACCCCACTCGAGAGCCCTCAGCGCGGGTGTGGTGGAGGGCAGGGCCCCACGGGGGGGCACCTGGCCCAGGTGAGGCACTGGGATGGGCCCCAGGGTGGCACAGCCCCGCCCCGTGCCCCCGTGTCACCCTGTGTCCCGCTCCCCACGCCACCCTCGCAGCCTGGGCTGCCCTGCGCTTGTCCCCCCATGCGTGCCACATCCTTCTGTCACCTCCTGTGTCCCCTGTCCCACCGTGTGTGCCCCAAATCCCCGTGCCACCCCTGTGCCCAACACCACAGTGTCACCCGTCACGTCCCCGACCTCCCCTGTCCCCCCGGGGCAGATTTGGGGACACACGAGGCGGGGGCTGGTTCAGGGGCGCCCCTGGCCCGGGGTGACCCCGGCACAGCCCAGGGACAGGACAAGGGACAAAACCCCAGCCCGGGAACCACAGAACCAGGAGCAGCACCGGAATGAAGCACCTGGGAGGGGTCAGGGATGAGGATGTGGCTGAAGGACACGGGGGACAAAAGGGGGCTCGGGGGGGACCTTCTCACCCTCCAAAACTCCCCACAGGAGCGTGGATCTCCATCCTCACTGTCCCCAGGCCCCTCCTGCAGCAGTTCCAGCTCACACTCCTCTTTTGTAACGAAATAATTTATTTCCTAACATTCAAACAAGACAGAAATATCCATGGACACAGCAAAGATCTCCTAAAACATGGAATTCCTAAAAAAAAAAAAAAAAAGGCAAAAAAAAAAAAAAAAAAAAAAGCACCATTCTATTGGCTTGACATGGGGTTCAGCCCAACAGTGGGATATTTACAGCAGGAACGGCTGGAAACGGGATCCCTGTCCGCTCCCAACTGCCCAGTGGAGCCAAGGGTGGGGTGGATCCACTTCTTGGGAAGCAAAAAGAACAGAAAAAAATGACGGAGAAGCACAAATAAGAGGTGTTTCCAAAGAATAATAAAAGGTTAAGTGGAGACAGGATGGCTCCACTGGAAAAATTAAGGATGAAACAACATTTTGGTGCTTCCTGGGAGCTGGCGGGTCGGGATCTGCCTTCCATAAGAAAAAAGAAAGGAAAAACAGCCCCAAAAATGGGTGTTTTTGATTCCCACCCATCTGTGCCCCCATCCTACTCCCCCCACTCCCTGGATTTTTTTCACAACCTATAAAAAAGTCCTTCCTGCAGTTTATTTCATAGGAATGCTGGTGGATCAGTGAATTCCAGGAAAAGGTTGGCACCACCTTTGGGGACCCGGAGATTCCGGCTTAGTGCAGAGTTTTGGGGTTCCTGGAGCACAGCCCGACAGTGCAAAGGGCTGGGAAGGGTCAGTCTGGGATAGGAAGGAAAAAAAGGAGGAAAAAAGGCATTGGGAACTCAAAAAGGCACAAACCTGCCCAACCCCCTCATTTGTGCTGAGGCCAGACTTTCAGAATGTCCAAAACCAACCAAAAATCAATGTTTTGTACCTCTAGAAGGGCCTTTCCAATGCTGGAAATCACCTGCCCAGAGGGTTCTGCTGGGATTCCCCAGGTGAAGGCAAAAGCCTCCTCAGCCACCAGCCCCCAAGGGCTGATTTTCCTCTTTTTCTGGTGTTTTCCATCTTTTTGCCTTTTTTCTCCTTTTTGCTGGTGCAGGGGGTTGAGCTCAGGTGCCCAGGTCTGTGACAATGCCAGAGGGTGGAAAATTCCAGCAGCTTTAAAAGAAAATTCCTTGTGTTTTGTTATTTTTTTTTTGTCTTAGGAACCAGCACATGGAAAAAGAGCCAGAACCTGGAGGATTTGGGCAACTTTGGGGCCTGTGGGTGGCTTCCCACTTCCCCAGGTGACCCAGGAATGGGACTGGGGTGTTGAAAAGGAAAAGAAAGGGGGAAAATGAGAAAGCAGTAAAGGGGAACAGAAAAGGAGAAAAAAAGGAAAGGAAAAGCAGGAAAGGAGGAGAAGGAGAAAAGGGAAACAAGAAAGGGGTAAGGAGAAAAGGAAAGGGAAAAGGAAAAAAAGGGGAAGGAAAAATGGAAAGAAAAGGGAAAAGGACAAAGGAAAGGAAAAAGCACTGGAGTCTCCTGCTGATCATCCCCTTGCACTCCATGGAGCATTTTGATGCCTTTCAGCACCTGCATTTCCTGAAAGGGCCCAGCAGAGGGTCAGGGTTTGTATCCCAGTGCCAGGAAAAGCCCTGGAGAGCTCCCTGCCGACTCCTCAGCAGGGCCTGGCCGGCCTCATGGGCTGGAAGAGCCCTTGGACCAGCCCGAGGGGAAAAGGAAGGTGCTGGAAGCAGAGCTTTCTGCGTGTCAACACTCCCAGAGCATCCCTAAGAGCAGGAAGTGGTGGGAATGCTCCCTCCAGCGCATTGGGAAAAGAACCCACACCACAGACAGCCCACGTGTGCTCCAGCTTGGAAAGTCCCCTGCTGCCTGGGCCTTCCCTCCCTGTGCTGGCTTCTGGAATCTTCCACCAGCCTGGAAAAATCCCAGATGGATGGACACAATCTGGGGAGTTCTGTGGGGTTATTGCTGAGCAGAGGCATCATCTTTGTGCTGAAGGGGTGGAGAGAGTCCACGGGCTCCCTCCGAGGTAGAAAAAATTGTTCCCGAGACTAGAAGCGTGGGAAGGGAATTCCAGGAGTCTGGAACGCCGTGCCACAGGAGGTGACGGGTTTGGGTTTGGGGAGGGCAGAAACTTCCCAATCTGGAGGGGGCTGACCTGAGGGGTGAGGCTCTGAGCCCCCGGAGCGCTGCTCCCCACGCCAGGAATGCTCTGGGATGATGGGAGGGCTGGGATGGGGTATCCCTGAATATTTAGAGTCAGGGGAAGGAACCCCTGACTGAGGCTGTGCCCAAAATGCTGTGTTCCCAGCTCGGCTCCGCTCTGTCACGGGTAGAAACTCCACAAAGGGTCGGTTCTCTCTTCATACCTCCTCCCAAAAGCTCAGCTTTTTGGGTCCTGAGGGTTGGGAACGTCGCCACCCAAACGTAGAGAAGACAGGGAACACCGGGCAGTGATAGCCTTGGAGAGAACCCAGGGAAGGCTCTTGAGGTTGCTGTTATTGCCAGGATATTCCTGGGCGCTTCAGGCGTGGCTGGAATGTCGGGCCTGGCAGAGGAGGAGGTTTGGTGCAAACGGAGCCCCGGGAGCAGCTGGAGCAGTGGGAGGTTCAGGAGTTTCCGTGCAGGGAATGCTGGCAGGGTCGGCGTGCTGGCTGACGGGATCCCCAGGGGACAGCGGTGGTGCCACGGCCACGGGCAGAGCTTCCTAAATCCCCACAGGAAGCTTCCTGCTGCTGGCCAGCTTTGCCCTGGTCCCGCTGGAGCTGGAGTATCCCTCGTCGCTGCCCAGGCTCTGGAGGCTCCCGCGCTCATCCGAGTCACTGGGGCTGCTGCTGCTCCAGTCCAGATCGGCTGGGAGGTCGTCTGTACTCTCCACGTCCACGTCCATCTCTTCTGCTGGAGGAATGGGAAGGGTTGGAGCCCCGGCACGGCCGGGCCTCTCAGCAGCCATCCCCCAGCGCGGGCCCTCACCTTGATCCGAGTCGGAGCGCTCGGAGGAAAGGCTGGAGCCGACGCTGTCGATCCTGACCCGCTCCATGCCCAGCTTTTCCAGCTGCCGCTGCAGGTGCCGCTGCTCCCGCTGCAGCTGCTCGATCTGGTGCAGGGCCCGGCGCTCCTGGTCCTCCAGCTTCTGCAGGGGGGACACGGCACCCTGAGCTCGGGGTTCCCTCAGAACCACGCAGCACACGCGGCACCGGAGTGCCCAGCACAACCTGGGAGCCACTCGGCATTCCTGGCCCAGGAATTCCAAACCAGCCCAGTGCAGCCCCTGCCAGCTCCCGAGAGCCTCCTGTCTTCAGCACACTTGGGATGTGGAGTTGTATGGATCACAACCCTCCCAGTCAGCCCAGGCCAGCACCGGCCCTCTCCCAGTTATCCCAGTTAGCCTGGTGTCAGCCCTCTCCCAGTTACCCCACTGGTGTCAGTGCTCTCCCAGTTACCCCACTGGTGTCAGTACTCTCCCAGTTATCCCAGTTATCCCACTGGTGTCAGTGCTCTCCCAGTTACCCCACTGGTGTCAGTACTCTCCCAGTTATCCCACTGGTGTCAGTGCTCTCCCAGTTACCCCACTGGTGTCAGCCCTCTCCCAGTTATCCCACTGGTGTCAGCCCTCTCCCAGTTATCCCAGCCCAATTCAGAACTCCCCCAGTTACCCCATCCCCATCCCTCTCCTCTCCCCGTTATCCCAGCACAATCCAGAGTTCTCCCCGTTATCCCATCACGATTCCAGTGCTCCCCCAGTTATCCCAGCCCAACCCAGCACTATCCTAGCCCATGCCCCGCACTGGGATCTGCTCTCAGCTCTGATCCCAGCGCTGGGTGCTGGTTTTGGGCTCACCTGGATGTGGAGCCTGGCCCTGGTGAGGAGGCTGAGGGTCGTGTGCCGCCCGGCCGCTGCTCCCAGGGGCACCAGCCCCTTCAGCCTCTCCAGGCACAGCCGGAGCTGGGCACGCCTGGAATGGGAACACACAGCTTCATCAGCTTCCTGAATGGCATTCCCACCCCTCTGGTGTGGAAAAACGGGCTGGTGGGAGCTAAACCAAACCAGGAGCCTTCCCAGCCTCCGTGGGCTTCCAGAAACTGGGAGAAAACTGCAGCCAGGCAAAAGGATGCCTTGGAAAAACCACATGGATAAATCCTGCTGGCATCCTGGGCTGTTGGGATGATCCCAGGCAACGAGATACCAATGACCTCGGAATTCTTGGTGGAGAACATCCACTTGTGGTCATTCTCTTTCAAAAAAGGTTCCATCTCAGGAGTGCTGTTTGGTGCCTGCTGACAGCTGAAGCTGCCCAGGCTAACATCCAGCTGCAGATCCCTTGGGACTGCTTCCTTTCCGTATTTTTAGCAGGAACAGGGTGGTTTGGGATACAAAAACCCCAGATCCCTGCAAGAGCACTCATTGTGCTCCAGGAATCCTCCCTCTTCCTGTAACATCTGGGTTTTCTCTGCTTTAACAGGTAGGACGTCAATGCTGGAGGGAAACTCCAGCTCCCTGAGGAAATCCCTTTTTCTGCTGAAAGCAGGGAAGCTTCCAGCACATCCCAGCCTCCTGTGTCCATCACTGCAATGCCAACATGTAGGTCAGATCCCTGGGAATGGGTTGTAACACCCATTCCTGAACTGCCTGATCCCGGGCAGCTCCAAACGGATTTTGCAATGACCTGCTGGTCTTGTTTGGAATATGCTGGGAGTGAACAGGGATTTCCTCACCCAAAGGACCTTGGGATGACAGCACAGGCAAAACCAGTGGAATTTACACGGGATAAATCCCAAACTCCAACTGGCTCAAAGATGAGCCTGTGAAAAGATAATTTTCCTGAATAAGCAGAGTGGGAGCTGGCTGTGGAGATGGATACCATTCCCAACAACCAAGGACAGTGAATGCCTCAATCCTTGATGTCCTTTATCCCATTCCTTCCCTCCCACTCCCCCTCTCAATCCATCTCATGTTGCTTTTCCAGGGGTATTCCAGGGGTAGAATACCCTGGAAAAGGAATAATTCCTCCCAGCCCAGCTCCTGACAACCCTCTGGGACTCACCTGTTCTTTTCCATCTCATTGTGTGTCGACCTGGAAAAGAAGGAAGAAGTTATTAATTCCTCTGGCTGATTAGGGATTAACAGTTGAGATTAACATGTGGGAATTAGCAAAAGCTCCCTGGAAAAGCTGCAAACCCGGGGGGCTTCCAGAGCTCCATACCCAGGGATGGCGAATGGCGAGGTGCAGACGCAGAAATTGCCAGGTAAGTGTCAATAAAAGGGTCAGGAAAACCATAAAATGGGATTTTTAACCAGAAAGTCAAGTTTTAGAGCTGGGGTTGGGATCAACAGTTCATCCCTGTCCCTCGACCTGCCAGGAATATAACATGGAAAAAGCCTTTCCTGCGTCCAACAGCACAGAGCAGTTCACAGGAGACCCCAAAAGCACCACTGACACATGAAAACCATGTCAAGTCCCTCTGAAAGTCCCAATTTCCACCGAGCTGGGAAAAGGTGGAAAACCACAAGCTATAGCTGACTTTCCCTCCACTGAAATTCAGGAAGAAGTCACAGGAGACCACAGCTTGTGTTCCCTTGTGCTTAGGGAAGAGCTGCTTCCCTGCCTGCTGACTTCCTAAAACCTCCAGAGGCCTCAAGAAGCTCCACTCTGGTCTGGGAAAAATGTTGTTATGTGCCTGAAAACAGAAAGGTGGGAATAACCCACAGGCTATTGGATGAGGATGTCTATTGGGATGGCCCCACAGGATCTGAGAGTGCTGGAAAAACAGGGGATGTCACTGAAGGGAAAACCAGGGATGTCACCATGGGGAAAATGAGGGATGTCACCATCACAGCAGTGGAAGATGCTCTCCGAGGTCTCCTTCTCTTTTCCAGCAGCATTCCTGATGGATCACCCTGCTCCAGTGGCTCTGTTGCCTTCTGGCAAGATCAGGGCCACATCTCCAGAAATGTGGGGATATTCTGTCCCAGAAATTCTATCCCAGCAGAAACACTTCCCCCTCCAATGGGATTATCTTGACACAGTGGAAGTGCTCAGCTCTCCGGGTTCTGTGCAGTCTCTCCATTAAATTTTTCCCTGGATAAATCTGCATGTTTCACACCCAGATCTTTACCAAGGGGTTGCCATAGGCTGCAGCCTCACGAGATTTTTTCATTTTTTCTGAATTATTCAAACACTTCCTGAGCACTGGTAGAGACAGGGGTGAAGCTCCCATCACCTCCACAATCATTAATTACAAATCCACCATCTTTTCTGCCAGGATCCTTCCTGGAACAGTTGTTTTCTCTTGTAGACTTGCATCCACCACCACAAATATTCAGAAAAATATTAACTAATTGATGGATTTTAATTTTGGATAAAAATACTCAGGGACAGAGGGGATGGCAGCTTCACCCCAGGGCAGGTGGAGCTCCCACATCTGTGGCTCCAGCATCCCCTCCAGAACAATCTCATGCCCACAGTCCCTGATTTGGATTCCCACCAGTTTGACCCTCAGCTGACCACCAGCTTTCCCTTTGGAATGTGTTTTTTATTCCTGAAAATCATGATAGATTGGCCCATAACAAACAAGATATTCTGAGAAGGAACCCCGGAGCACGTCCAGGCAGATTCACCTGGAGCCTGCCCGATTTGAGCCCAGGGGCCCTGGCTGCCCCTCGAGGGGCTCCTGACACTCTGGAACACCCACCCGGGAGCCGCCCCAGCGCCGGGGGACACGGGGAATCACAGCCCGGGCAAATCCAGGTGCATTTGTTCTGGCAGCTGCCAAAGGTCAGCTGTCGTGGCGTCGCGCAGACGGGATCACTCCCAACCAGGAAAAGAGTGACAGATGTGGTGCCATCAGGGCCTGGCCCCTCCCTGGCTCCAGCCGGCACCAGGGACACGTCGGGATGGACCTGCTGCCCCTTACAGTGTCCCCTGGGCTGGGGCACATCCTGGAGCCGGCCCTTCCCAAAATCAGCCGAGCCATTTTAAGGTTACTGAAGTGGCGGAATAAAGCCTCTAGGATGTGGGATTTGCTCCTGGAATTCAACGTGGGTGTTTGGAGCCGATTTAAACTTGGAGAAAAGGTGGTTTAGGATTTAAAATCAGCGAGCAGTTAGAGGGAGGAAGAACCAAGGAGGGATAGTGGGAGGCTCTGGGCGGGTTTCAGGGTGGGTAATTAAGGAGGTGGCAGGAGGGTCCCCTGCCACTGCGCTGTGACAGCGCGACCTCTCCGGGCCACTCACCCAGGGACAGAAAGGTCCCACCCATGGTGTCACACCCAGTGACAGGAGGACTTTGGTGACAGCAGAGCCCCACCCAGTCCCGTCACACACCCAGTGACAACAGGACCTCACTGAGCCGGGTCACCTGATGACAGCAGAGTCCCCCAGTGCTGTCACACACCCAGTGACAGGAGGACCTGCCTGTCCCCCAAACGCCTGGGGACAGGAGGCTGCCCCCGGCCGTGTGACAGCCCCGGTGACAGCAGGGCGGCCCCACCACAGCCCGGGGAGTCTCCGTGGCCCGGCCACAGGCCCAGTGACAGGCCCGGGCACAGCTCCAGCGACTTCCCCGAGCCGGGACACCTGGGGACAGGAGCCCCGGGCCTGTCACACACCCGGAGACAGAAGGACCTCAGCGGACACTGAGCCGGATCCCCCGGCCCCGTCGCACACCCGGCGACAGCGGGGGCCCACGGGAGCCCGGGGACCGGAGGGGTAACCCCGGCCCGAGGCCTCACCGGGCCCGAGCACACGGACACGGGAGCCCCCCCGGGCCTGTCACCCCCGCCCAGGGACAGCGGGGGCGCCCCGGGCCCGGCCGCACGGTGCCGGGAGCTCTCCGAGCCGGGCCGGACCCGCAGCCCCACAGCGGCCGGGCCCTTTCGGTCCGCTTCCCCCTCGCCCCGCCCCGCCCGGTGCTGCCATCACCTGCCGCCGCCGCCGCTCCTCCGTGCCTTGGCGCGGCGCCGCGGGGCCTCCCCGTCCTTCCCGCCGGGCCGCAGCGAGGCGTAACCGTGCTCGGCTTCTGCGGAGACACAACGGCGGGCGCGGGTCACCGCGGGGCCCGGCCGGGGACACGGGGGACAGCGGGGGGGGACCGGGGGGTACCTCGCTCCCCGCCGCTCCAGGAACTCGGCGGCCTCCAGCAGCATCTGGATGCCGAGGCGGGGGGGGGCGGCCAGTGGCGGGGGCCGGGACGAGCCGCGACCTGGCGGCGGGGGGGAGCGGCGGCCTCTGCCCGCCCCGAGCGCCGCTCCGCCAGACCCCGCGCGCGCCACGCCCCCTCCGCCCCTCATTGGCGGAGTCTGAGCGAGGCCCCGCCCCGCCCGTCCTTTGATTGGAGGATGCGGCGGAGGCCCCGCCCAGCGCCTCCACGAGCGGAGGAGAGGGCGCACGGCCGCACCTGAGGACGCGCCCCCCGCTCGCTGCCATTGGACGAAAGAGCCACACCCTCCTGCCATTGGCCCGACCTCCCCGCGACGCCTCGCCCACAAAGCCGGCCCCGCCCCGCCGGCCGCACGCGCTGCCCTGACTCACTTCCTGCCGCTCAGCCAATGGCGAGGGCGGACGGGGAAGGGGCGGGGCCTCTGCTACGTGGGGCAACGTGAGCTGGGCGGGAACCTCCCGGGCAGGGACAGACCCCGGGGAACGGGGACCCCTAGGGACAGACCCCGGGGAACGGGGACCCCCAGGGACAGAGACAGACCCCGGGGAACGGGGACCCCCCGGCCAGGGACAGACCCCGGGGAACGGGGACCCCTAGGGACAGACCCCGGGGAACGGGAACCCCCCGGGCGGGGACAGACCCCGGGGAACGGAGACACCCAGGGACAGACCCCGGGGAACAGGGACATCCCTGGGCAGGGACAGACCCCTGGGAACGGGGACATCCCTCCCCGGGCAGGGACAGACCCCTGGGACAGGGAACCCCCGGATTAGAGCCAGACTTCTCCGGGGAAGGGAGAAGGGACAGCCACCCCCACAGAGCTGGGACCCCCAGCTCCCCTGCCGAGCAGCCACCCTCCTGGGGAGGGACCCCCACACCAGGGCAATGACACCCGCAGTCAGGCTCCCCCTCTGTCCCACTGCCGGGGGCACCTTGAGCCCTCCAAACCAAGAACCACCCACAGACAGAGCACCCCCACCCCAGGCAGGGCTCAGAGAACCCAAAGCTCCTCCTTAAACTGGGAGCACCGCTGGGGGGGCAGGTGATGGAGGGGGCTCCCAGCCCCAAACCGATAATTGGGTGGGGTCGAGGGACGAAGAAAGATCCCCCTGCCAACCGCTTTCAGTTTCCGCCCAGGGTTCAAATGGGACCCCACAGAATTGAGCCGATCTGTATCCACTCCAAGGATTTGTGGGAGGGGGAATGGAGGCCCTGCTTTATCTCTTAATGGTAACAATTAAAGGAAAAAATACATCTGGGGTTTTATTAACAGGGAAACAAACAAAAAATGGGGAAAACACAGCAAAATCTCACCCAGAAAACAATCCTTGTCGTAAAAAACAACCCCAAAAAATCCAGGAAATGGAAACTCGTGGCAGCTCTGGTCTGTGGGACTTGTGGGGAATAACCCAAATTCCACTGGAATCCATCATCAGAGCTACCCAGGAGAGTGAAGGGAAGTTGAATTCTTCTATGGTGGGAGTCACGTCCCAGTGTCAGGCGATGAAATCCAGGGGCCTGTTGAATCCTCCTTTTCTGTTCATGTATTGCCTGGGTGAGGATGGAGCTAGAGTCAGCCCTGGATCCAAGGGAAATTGGGACAAAAATACCCGGCAGAGGCTGGGAATGCAGCTCAGTGGCCACATGGAACCCGATTCCCCAGGCATTTGATCAGAAAAAAGGGGCAGGAAAGCTCCCAGTGAGGAGCTGCTGCAGAGGTTGGTGTGAGGATCCCAGGTTCTCATCAGAAAGGGAGCAGAACTGGTAAACTGGGTGTTCTTTGGGAATAAACCAGCTGAACAGTGTCACCTCCTGCTGCTCCAATCCTGTTTAGGCCTCACTGGGCACATCCCACCTGTTCCTAATGTGCTCCTCACTCCTCATCCTCCGGATTTCCCCATTCCCAGGGCTGCTGGGGAACTCTCACCTCTGCTTTTGAGTCTAAACCTCACAAAATTACTATTTTACCCAGGCCTGGAAACCAGATCACCATGAGACTGTGGCCACAGTCACCTCACAAAACAAAATCCTCTTCCTATTCCAAAGGAGGGGGAACACACCTGTACTTCCTCTTCTGGGACACATTGATGGCGTAGGCATTGGCAGCACCGTCCACCTTCTTCCCCTGAGAACAAACATCCCAAAATCCCATGGATTATCCCCAAACAGGGCAGGTGACACCGCAGAGCCCCTGGAGTGGCCTCAGGCCCGTGCTCACCTTGGTGGTATCAAAGGAGGCAAAACCCATCATCTTCATCATCTCGATCTCCTCCTCTGTCTTGCCCTGCAAATCCTCCTCTGAGGGAAGAAAATTGAGCAAACGCAAATGTCTGGGATTCCCAAAAATGTGGGTGCACCCTGGGCTGGTCCCAGCCCCAGAGAGCATCTGGGGGTGTTCCAAATTTCCCCCCTCACCTGTGATCTGCCGCTCCTTCTTGGAGTCCTTGAGCTCCTTCTTCTCCTCATCCCGACGCTCCTTAGGTCGCGCTGGTGACGAGGAGCTGGAGCGGGTGCCGGCGTGGGGACCTGCTGGGGCACACGAGGTGGGGCTGCACTTCCCACCTGGAATCGCCATGTGGGGCTCCCGTTGTTTCCTGGGTCACTCACGGTGCCCTCACCTAGCTGTGCCCAGCCCACGCCGGTGTCCTGCCCTCACCTGGACCATCCCTGCCCTCACCTGGACCATCCCTGCCCACACCTGGATGTCTCTTCCATCCTCTGCACAGTGCCCACCCTCACCTGGACGTCTCTCCCCTCACCTGGATGTCCCTGCCCTCACCTGGATCGTCTCCGGTGCGGGGAGCGGGACCGGCTCCTCCTCCTGTCCCTGTCCCGGGACCGCGATCGCTCCCGCCGCCGCCTGTCCCGGGACGTGGACCGCGAGCGCCGGCGCTCTGCCCGGGGAAGGATCAGCTCCTGCTTCCCTGCCGCTCCCAAAGGAAATCCCACAGAACCCCCGCTCCGAGCACGACCCCGGGAGAGCCCCACCGAACAGGTCTGGGCTCGGGGACCCCTCTGGGCACCGCCAGGAGGGAAAGAGCGGCAGGAAAATCCTGCACCTGGAGCGGGGGAGATGGTCCCCAAAACCCTGAGGGAGGTGGAGAGGGGTGGGGGGAGAGGAGAGGAGATAAGGATGGGGAGAAGGAGGAAAAGGAGAGGAGGGAGAGGAGGAAGAGGAGAAGAGGAGAGGAGGTAGAAGAGAAGAGGAGAGAGGGTAGAAGGCAAAGGATGAGGAGGAAGGAAGCCGGAGGATGAGGCAGGGAGCCTGCTCTCCCCCAGACGAGGACCCGGGCTCTCAGTGGCCCCACCGGCCCCCGGGCCCTTCCCCCCGGATGTCCCCGGGCCCCGTGCCCTCCCGCAGGGCTCCCGGCCCTCCCCCGGTCCCCCCGGTCCCGCGGTGGTCCTCACCCCGCCGCGGCGGTACCGGAGCGGCTGCGGCCCATGGCGGCCCTCAGCCCCGCGCTGGCGCTGGCACGGCCGGAGCGGGGCCCGGAGCGGGGACAGTGCCCGGGCGGGATCAGCACCGCATGGGGACACCGCGGCCCGGCCCGCCGCTCGGCCCGGGAGCCGGCGCCCACAGCGCGGGGACGGCCGGGAGGAAGAGGACGGCAGGAAGGGGAGGGAGGAAGGCGGGGCTGTCACGGGCTGCTGCTCGGCCTGGGCCTGCCGTGCCCCGTCCCTGTCCCCGGTGCCGACCCTGTCCCCGGTGCCGTCCCTGTTCCCGGTGCCGTCCCTGTCCCGGTGCCGTCCCCTGTCCGTTGTCGTCCTTTCCCCGGTGCCGTCCCTGTCCCGTTGTCGTCCTTTCCCCGGTGCCGTCCCTGTCCCCGGTGCCGTCCGTGTCCCTGCCCCGGTGCCGTCCTTTCCCCGGTGCCGTCCCTGTCCCCGGTGCCGTCCCTGTCCCTGTCCCGGTGCCGTCCCTGTCCCTGTCCCGGTGCCGTCCCTGTCCCGGTGCCGTCCCTGTCCCTGGCCCCGGTGCCGTCCCTGCCCCGCCGGCGGGTGCAGCCGCAGCCTC
This sequence comes from Sylvia atricapilla, assembly GCF_009819655.1. Classification (NCBI taxonomy): domain Eukaryota; kingdom Metazoa; phylum Chordata; class Aves; order Passeriformes; family Sylviidae; genus Sylvia; species Sylvia atricapilla. The sequence goes on from NC_089167.1 coordinate 309,245, forward strand.
GGCTCGGTTCGGTGCCGGCGGTGCCCGGGTTCGGTAGTAGGGGAGCTCAAGAGGGCTGCTGGAACCTTCCCAGGGTCCGGTACCGGCGGCTCCGGGACGTGCCAGTGAAGGCACCGAGTCGGGGAATGCCATTCCTGAACGGTGACACCGTGCCCTCCTCACCCTGAGCCCCGTCCCTGTCCCATTCCCACCTCCACCCCCGTCTCCCCTCGTCCCATCGCATCCCAGCCCCATCCCGTCTCATCCCATCCTCGTCCCGTCCCCCTCAGTCTCCGGGCTGCCGGCTGCCAAACACAGGGTTTATTTACACCGGCGTTCCACGCGCTCCCGGGCGCCATTGTCACACGCGGGGACATGTCACATCCCGGTGGCGTTCCCGGGGGTTCAGCAGCCGCCCGAGGCCTTCCCGGGCAGCCCCAGCTGGGAGCAGGGATGCTGGGTCAAGCTGGACTCGTCCTTCCCCACTGCCGACGTGGGCTCAGCCTCTTGTTTTCCAGCAGAGGTAAGCGTGGAGGCCCGGATCAGGGATTTGCTCCCTGCCTTCCCCTGGAGAGCCCTCCCCGCCCGGAGCCTTGCTGGAAGGAGGCAGGGAGGTGAGGTGGGGAATTACCTGAAGGGTGGTCCTGGGATGTCATCGTGGCTCTGTTTCCTACCAGCTGTGCAGCCAGGACCCTCATCACTGTGGTTAGTGGTGGCCCTTAAGCCTTTGTCCCTTTCTACCTGAAACTCCCCAGGGTTTCATGGAGGGGGAAATAATTGCTCCCAGGGTCCCCTGCAAAGCCAGCGGCCCTTGGAAAAAGGGGTGACAAAGGTCTTGGGGACAGACCTTCAGAGACCAAGGGGGGACAAATGCTCTAGGGGAGTCCCCAGATTGGGCTGGGGGTGTGGCAGTGCTGTCATTCAGGAATTCCCCCCAGGTGTGACCGTGCTACCCTGGGGAGGTGACACAGGTGGCTCTGCTGCCCTGGGTCCCCCAGGGGGAACAGGCCAGGGACAAAAATGGCCTCAAAGAGCCTTAAAACCAGTGGCAGTGAGGAACAGCTCTCGCCCCTGCCCCCTCCAGTGACAGGATGGGGGCACAGAGGGGGTTTAGGGACTCGGAGTGTCCCCTCGGTGCCCCCCATCCTGCAGGAGTGGGATGGGGACAATGGGCAGGGCAAAGGCTCTTCCCAAAATTTAGGCTCAGGTTGGCCATGGGGCTCTGGCAAGATCCCTGTCTGGGGTCTCTCTGCTGTTTCCTGCACCCCCCATTCCATGGCATTCCTGCTCTTCCAGAGGGAATCCAAGCCCCATGAGCTGTCTCGCAGCAGTGAAAAGTTTGACACCACGGTGATGGCACATGGAAAAATCCTGCTGGGGGTGAGGGAACCCCAAACAGGGTTCTGGGCCATTCCAAACCTCCTGGACAGGGCTCCGTGGATGCAGGAAGGCTCAGGGCGAACACCCCAGGAAACTGGGAGGATGGGGGCTGATGCTGTTGATTTATCCCCAAATCCCAACGCTGAAATGGCTGGGGAACACCAGCATGGCTGAGGCTCTTCCCGGGAAGGGCTTGGCCAGGAGGTTGTAACGCTGGGAGGGAAGGGAACGCCAGGAAGGACTGAACTTGTGCTGGGAATCCAGAGCTGGGAAAAGCAGGGATCCAGTGTGGATGGGGTCGCTGTGAGCGGAGGCCAGCGGGTCTTAGCAGCGTGTGTTCATCCCGAAGTAGCACTTAGTGAGTTTTGCTCAGTTTTAAATAACACAGACAATTCCCAGAGGATTTTTTTTCCCTGTTTTCCCAGGTGCGGGTCGTGCAAGTGAGGTGGGGGCTTTTCCAGTGGTGGGAAATCCTTTTGCTCTTCCTCGGTGGGGAAAACATGGGGTGGGAATACCAGGAGAAGGGGATGAAGTGGTTCTTCAGTCCAAGGAGAGGAAGATTACAATCCAGGAAGGAAAAATCTCAGCTTCTCCTTTGGGAAAAGCAATCCCCCGCCTTCAGCTTGATCCCATTCTCCTGGTGAAGTAGTGGACAGGTTTTCCTGGGATGAAGCCAGCGCCATTCCAGCTGATCTTGAAACAGAAGGTGAAGAAATAACCACAACAACACCCTTTTCTTCCTCAATCAAGCAGACCTGAGCTCTGGTGGAGAAAATTCAACATTTGGCCCATGGTGAGAAGGAGCTGGAGCCCAGGAGGGAAAGGAGGAAGGGAGATGCAGCAGGAATTTCCCCAAATGGGGACCACAGTCTCTCTAAGCTCAGTGACCGCCTCAAGAGGTGGGTGACAAGGGGGATGAGATGCCTTGTGCCAGGAGGACCCGGAAAACAGCCGGATTTCAGGGGGTTTGGGCCACACCTCGGCCAGACGCACGAGGCAGGAGCTGCCCCCACCCCAGAGCTTCTGGTCTCAGAGATCCTGGGGATCCCTGGGATGGCCTCGGGAGACTCAGGATTCAATCTTCTCCTTCTTTTTGCCTTTTTTCAGGAAAGATGGGGTCCGGAATTTCTTCTTCTTTTTGGAGGGCGATTTGGAGGGTGAACCGTCGGGGGACACGGGTTACTGGTCACTGTCTCCTTCTCCTTGGGGGCCTCCTGGTCAGTGTTGGTAGTTGTCCGTCCGTCCCCCCTTTTCCAAGGTTTTCCTCAGTGCTTTGCTCTTCATCCTTCCCATTCACCACAGCCGGTGGCTCCTTCTTGGCAGTGGAATCCGGGGGGGCTTGGCCACCATCGGCCTTCTTATCACCTTGGAAGGGGAGAGGGGAAAGGGAATTGGGGCAGCAGCACCAGTGCTGTGGGGGGGTTATCCCCCCAAACGTCCAGTGGGGCCTGGGCAGGAGCAGGATTTGGCCTTCATGAGTGGAGAACGTTGGGATCTGATCCCGTCCTGCCAGGCACCACTTCCCTGAGCCGCCCCCCTCCCTGCGGGACAAGCGATGTGGATGGAGAGCCTGGAAGAGGCAGCAGGAAAAGCAGGAAGCAACAACGAGGAAGGATTCCCCAAGGGATTTTCCCCCGAGTGGGTCTGGAGTGGGCCATGGAGAACGAAGATCCCCCCGAGCCCGTGTCCCTCAACCGGGGTGGCCTCTCCGTACTTACTACGGCGCCAGGGATTCAGGGATAACTCCTTGGGTGACAGGCACACGGGGAGGAAAGAGAAAGGAGACGTTGTGGAGACAGACAGACAGACAGACACCACGAGACACCATGGCAGAGCCAGCAGCCCCGAGCCGCGCCCCGGCACCCGCTGTGGATGGGAACAATGGGGACATCACACCCTGGAGGACTCGGGACAGAGCCACCGGCAGATGCTCGTATCCTCCTGCCATGAATCCTCACCGGTGCTTGGCCCCTCTGGGGTGGGGACCCCCGGACACGTGGGGGGACACGAGGTGACAGCGAGCTGCGTCTCAGTGCAGTTTGGCCACAGCTGCCCTTGTCCCCCCACTCCTGCTGCTCGCTGGGACCCCACCCCTCGTTTTGGGGTGCTTGTCCCCTCACTCACCCTCCGTGGGCTCTGCAGGCTCCGGGGGCTCCGGAGGGGGTGGCTCTGGAGGGGAGCCCCACTCTCCTCTGCTGCCGCGTCCTTCTCACCTGCCTGCACGAGAGACACGCTGGCCCTCGGTCCCCTCACTGCTGGGGGCGTTTGGGGGTTTTGGGGTGTCTCCTACCCTGCAGGCACTTCTTCCTCTCCACCTCCTGCTTGTACTCCTCCAGCTCCTGGTCCGTGAGCTGGCTGAAGGGGTTGGGGGGCTCTGCCTCGGGGGGAACCTCTTCCTGGCCCTCCTTGGCCTCTGCATCCCCCAGGTGGCTCTCAGTGGACTGAAACAGACCCCCAGAGCGGTGTCACCCCCCGGAGCGGTGTCAACCCCTTCCAGAGAGATGTCACCCCTCCAGAGTGCTGTCACACCCTCTGGAACTGTGTCAACACTCCCACCCCAAGCAGTGTCAGCCCCACTGGAGCAGTGTCCCCCCTCCAAACAGTGTGCCCCCTCTGCCCTCGGAGTGGTGCCACTGCCCCTGTGGAATGCTGGGGAACCAGGGAAGGGCTGGGTGCTCTGGGAAGGGGGCCTTGGAGCTGGGAGTGTGGGGTGATGTGGGGCTTGGGAGGAGAGGTGACATGGGGCGATATTGGCAGGGGGGACATGGGGTGACACAGGGTGACATGGGCTGGGGACAGGGGGTGACACAGGGGACACAGGTGCCATACTGGGCTGCGGCTGGTCTCGGCGATGACGCTGGCCAGCAGCTGCGACTGGGGCCCGGCAGACTTCACATCCTGGCGGTTTTGCTCCCGGATCTGTGGGCGAGGGCAGGGATAAATCCCCGTCCAAGGACAGGGATAACCCCCCAGCACCCCGAAAGGCCCCTGTCCTCCAGCCCCACCCACCTTGTTGCGCATCTCCAGCACCTCCTGGGGGTCCGTGTAGAGCGGCACGAACTGGTTTGGGTTCTCGATGCGGATTGGGGTCCCGCTGCTGCCCTTCTCCACCTCGTCTGCTCGCAGCCACTGGAAACCCGGGAAAGGTGTTTTGGGGAGCAGGAGACCCCAGTGATAGATGGGGGACCCTGACAAAGGCAGCTTGTATAGAGTGAAGGCCCCGATGTAGAGGGGAAACACCATAAATGCAGGGAGACCCCAATAAACACTCCTTGCGCAGATGAAAGATCTGATACATGTATCACATAGAAGGAGGACCCAATAATAAAGGAGGATCCCATAAAGAGCAAGGAAAGACCTTGATAAACAGGTCTTACAGGGAGGAGAGACCCAATAAATGCATCTTGCATGAGGGAGAGACCCCAACAATAGAGAGATCCTTATAAAAGATCTTGTGTTGAAGAGAGACCCCTAAAGAGGAAACCCCAATAAAAGCATTTTATGTAGAGGGGAGATCCTGATAATAAAGCAGAGACCCCAATAAATGTAACATAGAGTGAGACTCCGATAAATGAGAAGACCCCAATAAATGTATCTTACACAGAGGGAAGACCCTGATAAAGCCAATGGCATTTGGCCCCTAGAACAGGGTGCTGGGATTTCAGAACAATCATTAGGATGAATGGTCCTTAGGCGTCCCTGCAGCCCAGTTTCTAGCAGGATCCATACCCAGGACACCCTCCACGTCCCTGCCCGTCCATCCCCAAGCCCATCTGCCCCTCACCGTGGTCTTTGTCCTCTGGCCGCCGGCGCTGCCCTGCGCCTCCTCGGCCAGGTTGACCCTGGTGTAGGTGTTGGGGGTGTTGAGCCACCTCGTCTTCTCCTTCTGCTGCTTCTGGGCGTGCTGGCGCAGGGCGGGGGTCCCGGCGGGCTCCTCCTCGAACACGAAGGCGGTCACGGTGGCGGGGATCAGCACGTCGCTCTTGGGCTTGCTTTCTCCTGCACGAAGGGTAGCGGTAGGTGTAGCCCGTGCGGTATCCCTGGAAAAGCAGAGCGGGGAGTCAGGCGCGTGGGGATAAACCGAGCGGCTGGGGCGCGTTTCGGGGCGGGCCGGGCGGGTTTTGGCATTCACCAGGTTGTCCAGCATCCTCATGAGAGCCTCGAACTCGTGCTCGCCCAGGCGGCTCTTGTGCAGCGGCCCGAAGGTGGTGCCGGCGCGGCGCACGGCGCCCAGCCCGTGGGGCACCCGCTGCTGCGCCCGCTCCAGCACGATCAGGTTCTCCGCGCCGCCCGCGCTGGCCAGCGCCGACACCTGCGGGGCACCGGCCTGAGCTGGGGACACCGGGGACAGCGCCACGGCCGCCCCCGGAGCCAGTGCCGCCACACGGGCCGAGACCCGGCACAGCTCATCGCGTCCTCCTGCAGCCGCCGGGCCGGCTCACCCCAGCCCCGCGCTCACCTGCACCTCGCAGGCCGCCTGCAGGTGGAAGATGCTGTAAAAAGCCTCCTCGGCCGTGTCCCCCAGCGCCAGCACCCCGTGGTTCCGCAGCACCAGGATCTGCAGCGCCCGGGCGGGATGTCAGTGGGGCAGGCGGCGGATGGCGGGGTGACCCCCGCGTCCCCCCACCAGGTGTCCCCTCACTTTGCAGGTGGGCCCGAGGCACTTCTGGAGCTCCACGCGATCAGCCTCGTCCTCCACCTCCCCGCGGAAGTCGAAGTAGGCGACGTCCCCCAGAGAGAGCGGCGCGGGAGTGGGCAGGAGCCCGCAGCGCATGGCCGACACCTGGGCACGGGGGGGAACAGGGCAGGGGGCCAGGAACCCCAACACCCCCCAAAAAAACCCCAACATCCCGAAAATACCCCAAACCAACCCTCCTCAAACCAAAAGCTTCCTCTCCCAAAAAACCCATAACCGCCCAATCTCCCCCAAAATCCTCAACCCTCTCCCAACCCCCCCCAAATCTCTCCATCCCACTACTAAATTCCTCCAAACTCCCCACCCTCCAAAACCCCCAAAATAAACCACCCACAAGAACCCCAGCCCTCAAAAACCCCCATCATCCTTGATCACCCCACACTTCACGTTGCCCAAATCTCCCAATCCCCAAACTCCCAAGGAACCCAAGTCCTTCTCAGCCCCACCCTCAAATCTCCAAGACCCCCTTATCCCCCAAACCCTCACCCACTCCAAAACACCCTCCCAACTCCCAACCCCCCCAAAGCCAACCTCCCCCAAAGGCCCCCAATTTCCCCTAACTCCCAAGCCCCCCGAACCCCACCTGCCCCGAGGGGCCCCGTCTCCCTCAGCCCCCGTTCCCCGTTCCCGGTTCCCGGTTCCCCGCCGTACAGCGGCGGCAGCGGGGGTGTGCAGCCGCACGATGCAGCGGATGTCGGGACGCGCGGCGTAGATCGCGGCGTGCAGGCTGAAGCTGCGGGCGTCGGGCGCGAAGCCGGTGCTGCCCTGCTCCACCACGGCCCCCAGAACGTTCACCTTCACCTTGAGGGGCACAGGGGGCTCAGGGGGCTGCTCCTCCCCAGGCAGCCCCGGGGAGAGAGGCGGGTGCTCACCAGGCTGGCCGCTGTCACCGTCGCTGCACGCCAGCCCCTGAGGGGCCACCAAGAAGTGCTCCTGCTCCTTGCTGACCCGCAGCTGCCACGGGGGACAGGTGAGGTGAGAAACACCCCCAAAAATCCCCAAATAAACAGTGCCTCAGAACCCCACACCTTCTGATCGCCCCAAAAACCATTTAAAAAAACTCTGAAAGTCCCCTCAAACCAACACTCCGAAGGAACCCAACCATCCAAAACCTCCTACCCCCCCAAATTCCTCCCCCCAAAATAGAAACCTCCAAACCCTCAAAATCCCAACCCACCTCAAATACCCAAAACCCCCAAAATCCCACAAAAGAACCGCAATTCCTAAAATTCTTCAAATCACCATCCAACCCAGAAAACCCCCAAACCGGCCACCTTCAATCAAAATTCACGCCCAAACCCCACACCGTCAAAACACAACACAATCTCCTCAACAAACTCCTTCAGCTCCTCTTCAGACCCCAAACATTCTTAACCATCCTGGCCCTCTGTACAAGTTTTGGGGTGCTGATGCTGTGCCCTAGCTGTGCCCAGTTAACAGGTCCAGCAGGACCCAAAACCCCCAAACAACACCAAATCCCACTAAAATAACTGAATTTCCTCCAATATCCCCTCCAAACAACTCCAAACCTCCTCCAACCCCCCCAAATCCCCAGATCCCCTGCAGAGTTTTGGGGTGTTCACAGTGACAGATGTGCCCCAGCTGTGCCCATCTGTATAGGTCCAGCAGGTCCCAGCCTCCCCCTAAAAAAAGCACCAACCCCCCTTTAAATCCCCCCAAACAACCCAGAATACCCTCAAAACCCTTTCCAGGCCCCCCATTCCCCCTGAGCAGGTTTTGGGGGGCTCACGGTGACAGCAGCGTGTCCCAGCTGTGCCCAGCCGTACAGGTCCAGCAGCCGTGGATGCTGCCGACCTTGCAGCGCATCAGCCGCTCGCCCTTGGCCAGCGCCGGTCCCTCTGTCCCGTGCAGGTCATTGATGGGGGGTCACTGATGCCAGCCCTAGGAATTGGGGACCCCCCATCAGTGCTGGACACTCCAAACCGTGGGGTGCTTCAACCAGGGAGAGGGGGGCAGAGGGTTGTGGGGATGGGTTTGGTGGGTCCAAAGGTTTGCTGGACATCAAGGTTTGGTGGTGGCACAAAAATCTTTGGGGGTTCCCAAGACCTCAAAGGTTTGGTGGTGCCCCAGATTTGATGGCCCAAAAGATTTGGTGGTCCTCAAAGGATTAGGGAGATCCCAGGGGTTGGGGGCAGCTCAAGTTCACAGAGGTCCCAAGGACATAAAAAGGTTTGGAAGCCCCCAGTATCTCAAAAGTTTCAGGGGCCCCCAAAGTTTGGAGAGCCCCAAAGGGTTGATGGTCCCAAAGCATTTGATGCCCCTGAAGGTCCCAAAGGTTTTTGAGGCCCAGAGGTTTGGAGATTCCAAGGTTTTGGGGCTTTTCCTCTCACCCCACTCCCCCATTAAATCCCTCTCGAGTGTCCCCCAGACTCCCCAGCCCCACGTACCCATGGGGGAGGTGGGCAGGGGCGGCAGGGGACGTGGTGGCCATGAATTCGGCGATCTGCCGCAGCGCCCACACGTGGACGAGTTGTTCCCCTTCTTCATCTGCTCCTGGATCAGGCTCTCCAGCTTCCTCCCGGAAGGACTGCAGCCCCGGGACAAAGTGACAAACGGGCTGGGTGGGACATTGGTGCAGCACCACTGGCTCGGTGGAAGTGGCACTGCTGGCTTGGTGGCATGGTGATGGTGGCACCGCTGGCTTGGTGTCAGTGGTACCTACAGTTGGTGCCTCACTGGTGGCACCGGCATCACCAGCTTTGTGGCAGTAGCGTTGCCAGCATGGTGCCACAGTGGTGATGGTGGCACCACGGTGACGTTGCCATCTCGGTGCCAGTGACACCGCTGGCCCGCTGGTACAGTGACAGCAGTGGGCCTGGCAGCTCAGTGACAGCAGCACCGTGGTGACAGTGACACTTGCCAGGTGGGGACATGCACCACCATTGTGGCGACATTTATTAGCTCGGGTAAAGGAGGGACGGGGCGGTGTACAGACAAAGGATGGGGCCAGGGACAACAGGGCGGCTGGGTTGGCGACAGCAGGGACGGATTTGGGCCAGGAGGACGGGCTGGGACACAAAGGACAGCGTCTGGGACAGGTGGAGACGGGGCTGGGGACAAGAGAAGAGGGAGCTGGGGACACAGGGCAAGCGTGGGGCCGGGAGCTCACCGGCTCTGCAGGATCATCGTCACCCCGCTTTCTTTCTGCTCCATGAGGTTGAAGTCCTGGCGCAGGTCCCCGGCCCCGCTCTGCGGCCGCAGGAAGCCGGGGTCCTCCTGGGGGGACAGCGGGGCCCGGGGGGCTCGGGCAGGGGCTCGGGGCTGGCGGCCGTGCTCATCCTGGGGACGCGGGACATGCGGCGTCATCCCCGGCACCCCCAAGGACAGATTGGGGAGAAAGCACCGAAAACACCGCCGGCTGTGCCGCTGCAGATAAGGCCCGCGGGGCCCCGAGGGGACAGGTCGGGACACGCGTGGGTGGGGACCGGAGGGGGAGTCCCCGGCTGGCGGCACTGCCCGGGCGGGTTACACCTCTCTGAGGACGCCGCAGCGGAGAACGGGAACAACTCAACACAGCAATGAGGACTGAGAACGGGCACAGCTCAGTGCAGCAATGAGGTCTGAGAACGGGCACAGCTCAGCACAGCAATGAGGGCTGAGAACGGGCACGGCTCAGCACGCAATGAGACTGAGAACGTGCACGGCTCAGTGCAGGCAATGAGGGCTGAGAACGGCACGGCTCAGTGCAGCAATGAGGGCTGAGAACGGGCACGGCTCAGTGCAGCAATGAGGGCTGAGAACGGGCACAGCTCAACACAGCAATGAGGCTGAGAACGGGCACGGCTCAGCACAGCAATGAGAGCTGAGAACGGCACGGCTCAGTGCAGCAATGAGGGCTGAGAACGGGCACGGCTCAGTGCAGCAATGAGGGCTGAGAACGGGCACGGCTCAGTGCAGCATGAGGGCTGAGAACGGGCACGGCTCAGCACAGCAATGAGGGCTGAGAACGGGCACGGCTCAGCACAGCAATGAGGGCTGAGAACGGGCACAGCTCAGTGCAGCAGTGACACGGCTGAGAACGGGCACAGCTCAGTGCAGCAGTGACACGGCTGAGAACGGGCACAGCTCAGTGCAGCAGTGACACGGCTGAGAACGGGCACGGCTCAGTGCAGCAGTGACACGGCTGAGAACGGGAACAACTCAGCACAGCAATGAGGGCTGAGAACGGGCACGGCTCAGTGCAGCAATGAGGGCTGAGAACGGGCACAACTCAGGGCAGCAATGAGGGCTGAGAACGGGCACAGCTCAGGGCAGCAATGAGGGCTGAGAACGGCACGGCTCAGCACAGCAGAGGGCTGAGAACGGGCACAGCTCAGCACAGCAATGAGGGCTGAGAACGGGCACAACTCAGGGCAGCAATGAGGGCTGAGAACGGCAACGGCTCAGTGCAGCAATGAGGGCTGAGAACGGGCACAGCTCAGCACAGCATGAGGGCTGAGAACGGGCACAGCTCAGCACAGCAATGAGGGCTGAGAACGGGGCACGGCTCAGCACAGCAATGAGGCTGAGAACGTGTCACAGCTCAGTGCAGCAATGAGGGCTGAGAACGGGCACGGCTCAGTGCAGCAATGAGGGCTGAGAACGGGCAGACGGCTCAGTGCAGCAATGAGGGCTGAGAACGGGCACAGCTCAGGTTGCAGCAATGAGGGCTGAGAACGGGCACGGCTCAGTGCAGCAATGAGGGACTGAGAACGGGCACGGCTCATCGCAGCAATGAGGGCTGAGAACGGGCACGGCTCAACACAGCATGAGGGCTAGAACGTGCACGGCTCAGTGCAGCAATGAGGGCTGAGAACGGGCACGGCTCAGTGCACAATGAGGGCTGAGAACGGGCACAGCTCAGGGCAGCAATGAGGGCTGAGAACGGGCACGCTCAGGGCAGCATGAGGGCTGAGACGGGCACGGCTCAGTGGCAGCAATGAGGGCTGAGAATGGGCACGGCTCGGGGCACCCATGGAGAGGCCGCCGAGAACGGGCACGGCTCGGGGCACCACGGGGCGGTGGCTGAGAACCGGGAGCGCTCGGAGAACTGATGGGAGCTGAGACAGGACACGGCTCAGCACACCCACGGGTGTCACCCAGCCCCGAATCGGGGTCACCCACTCCGGGGGGGCTCGACGCCGCACGTGGGGGGTTCCCGGCCGCCCCCCGCCCCCAAAAGGACCCTCCCCTCTCCTCCCATCACCGTCACCGAGCGCTGTGGGGGATGCCGCTGCCGAGGCCCCCAAGCCAGGACACCCCCAAGAACACAGGGTGGGGCTGCCCCCCCAAACCCCGGGGGTGGCCTCCATCCCCCCCTCGCTCAGGGGCAGAAGGGGACCCCCCATTTTCGGTGCTCGGAGCGCACGGGGGCTCAGCGGGGCGGGGGGGCCGTGGCCGGGGTACATGCAGGGAGGCCGCGGGGACCCCCGGCCGCGGGCCCGATCAGCCCCCGGAGAGGCGGGGGATGCTCTGGGGGGGCTGGGCCAGGACCCCCCAACTGTTCCCCTCCAGCATCCCCCCCCCGCCTCCGCCCTCGCCGCGCCCAGCGCCGCTGCGGCAGCCGCAGGGCGGCGGGGTGGGAGAGCGACAGAGCGGGATGGGAACCGGGCTTGATCGCGGGGGGCCGCAGCATCGACCCCCCCGGGGCTGGGCACCCGGAGAGGATGGCGCTCGTGGTACCACCGAGGGATGAAGGCCCGGGAAAAGGGGAGAGGGGTGGGATGCGGCCCCCCACACCTGCATGCAGCCGGCTGCGGTGGGGTGAGGAAAAGGCGGGGGGGTCACCCAGCGTCCCCGCCGACCCTCCCCAAATCCCCCCCAGCCCCGATGGATGCTGCGGCCGGGGTGCTGCTGCCATCACCCCACCTTCCTCCTCCTCCTCCTCCTCAGAGCATCCTGACAAAGGGCCGCCCCCCCGCGACACGCCACTCGTGTCCCCGCACCTCCCCCCGCCCCGCCCTTCCCCCCGCGCCCCCCCGAGCTCATCCCTGCACAGAAATAACAGGGACCCCCGACCCAGTGCCGACGCTGCCACAGCCCCTTTTTATTGTGCAATTAATCGGGTTTGTATTAACGATCGTGAACAAGCACTTACCTGGTGGGGGGTGGGGAGGAGCAGCTAATCTAATTATTAATTACAATTTCTTAAAGCAATTAATTACAATTCTGCCCCTCCCCCGACCCCCACGTTTAGGGGTGACAGACCCCTGCCCCTCAGTTTTGGGTGCAGGTTTCATGAGGTGTAGGGCTCCAGGACAGGATCATGACCCTGAAAACGGGGGCTGGAGCCTTGAACTTGGCCTTCGGGGGAGACTCCCGAGGGCCCCCCCGGATTTTTAGGGATGTCAGGAAAAACCTTAAAGAAAGCAGAAAAATAAAGCTGGTTTTCACCTTTGGAATATTCTGGGGGAAAAGGTGATTTCAATCCTCCCTTGTTTATGCCTGGTGTTACCCAGATGCTCCCCCAAACCCATGGGTGAGCCCCCCAAGTTTGTCTCCCCCAGGTGCCTCCCCCGAGCTGATCCACCCCCATCCAGGTGCTCCCCCAAATTCCCAGGGTGCCCCCCAAGGTGCTCTGTCACCCCCCAGGTACCTCCCCAAGGTGCTGTGACCCCACCTCCGGGTCCCCCACTCACCGGCCCCCCAGGGTGGGGGGGTCCCAATGTGCACGGGGGGCCACTCCCAGGCCAGGTCTCAGGTTGCCCCCCAAGGGACCACCCCTCCGGTGTCCCCCAGCTCCTGCTCAGTGCTGAGCTCCTGGGAAAAAGATAATTAAAAAATAGATTAGAATTGGGGATGCCCCCAATAATAACTATCCCCCCAGTAATAGCCCCCCCATAATAACTCAATTAAATTATTGAACTAATTTAAACCTCAAAAACCTCAAGCAGGAAAATCCCCACCAGGGCCCCAAGCCCCCACGTTATAGGAGGGTTGTAGGTCAGTTGTAGGGCTTACCCTCAGAATAGTTCAGTGTATTTTTAATTTTAAATTAATTCCAATCTGAACAATAAGAATAAAAAGCCCAAACTTTATAAAAAGCCCCACTTTATAAGGGGTCCCCAGTGGGGGGGTCAGTTTTAAGGTCCCTCCTCAAATAATAATTCAATTTAATTTTGACTATTAAATTAATTCAAGCTGAAAAATATCAGGAAAAGTCCCATGAGCCTCCCAAACCCATTATAGGGGAGTTTGAAAATGGAGGGTCAGTTTTGGGTCCCTATATACTGGAGGTCAGTGTTGGGATGTTCCTCCTGCAATAATTATATTCTTTGTTCATCTTAAACTGAAATCCAAACTAAAATTCAGAAGAAATAGGAAGAATCTATCCCTCTCCCACCCCCAATCAGATGTTCCCTCCAGCCCCCTCCAAATCCCAATTATAAGGGGTTTGGAGCCCAAGGGCCAGTTTTGGGATGACCTACAAAAACCGAGCGGACTAAAAGAAATTGAATTATCGATTCCAAGCAAGGCAGAAAAAAAAAAAAAAAAAGCAACCAGCCCCCCAAAATCCCACATTACGGGGGGTTGAGGGGCTGGGTTTGGGGTACCCACAGCAGCAGGTGTTTCAGGGAAGGTTAAGGGGTCAGCTTGGGTACCCACAGCAGTGGGTTTCAGGGGGTTGAGGGGGCCGGGTTTGGGGTACCCACAGCAGGTGTTTCAGGGGGTTGAGGTCAGGTTGGGGTACCCACAGCAGTGGGTTAGGGTCAGGTTTGGGGTACCCACAGCAGCAGGTGTTTCAGGGGGGCTGAGGGGTCAGGTTGGGGTACCCATAGCAGTGGGTTTCGGGGTTTGGGGTCAGTTTGGGGTACCCACAGCAGTGGGTTTCGGGGGTTTGGGTCCAGTTTGGGGTACCCCAGCAGGTGTTTCAGGAAGGGGTTGGGGTCAGTTTTGGGTACCCACAGCAGTGGTTTCGGGGGTTTGGGGTCAGTTTGGGGGTACCCACAGCAGTGGGTTTCAGGGGGTTTGGGTCAGTTTTGGGTACCCACAGCAGGTGTTATCAGGAAGGGGTTGGGGGTCAGTTTTGGGTACCCACAGCAGGTGTTTTCAGGAAGGGGTTTGGGGTTTCAGGTTTGGGGTCAGTTTGGGCACCCACCCGGACAGGCCGCCGTGTCCCGCAGCACGCCCCGCAGCAGGCGGATGTACTGCGCTGCCGCCCTCAGCGTGTCCGCTTTGCTGGGCCGCCGGTCCCGCGGCACCAGCGGCACCAGGTCCGCAGCTGCGAGAAGCCGCTGTTGAGGTTCCGGATCTGCGGACACAGGGAGCCCACGGGGGGGCTGGTCAGACACCGAGGGGACCCCAAAGGGACACCCGGGTCACAACCGAGAGCCCTGAGTTAGAGACCAGATCAAACTGGGATACTCAAGATCAAACTGGGACCAACCCATGATTCAGCTGGGCTCAGCAGGATTAAACCAGACCCACCCTGGCCAAAATTGGGGCGCCACCCTGAATTAAACCGACCCCCCCAGGATTCACCAGCCCCCCGAGAATTAAGTAGGTCCTCTCCAGGATTTGGAGAATCAACCCGGGTCTCATGATTAAACTGTGGCTTTAAATTAGGATTAAACTGAGCTCACCAGGACTAAACATGACTCTCACAAATTAAACTGAGACCTCAGAATTACCTGTGCTCCTTCTAGAATGAAAGCGGTACCTGGGGTACGTCCAGGATTAGACTGGGTGTCCCAAGATTAGACTACGCTCCAGTAAAGCGACCCATCCTCTTCCCCAGGATCAACCCGGGCTCCTACCGAGAATTTAACCGGAGCCCTCCAGGATTAAACTGACCAACGCAGGACTAAATCCAGCCCTCCTAAACTCAGCTGGGCCGCGCCAGGATTAACCCCCCGCAGGATGAAATCCAGCCCCTCAAAGTCCGAGCCCATCCCCGAGCCGCCCTGGCGGTGGCACTGCCGCTGTCCCACCGCGGCAGCCCCGGAGGACACCCATGCTCCCGGGGTGTTTTTGGGGCGCAGCAGCTCCGGGGGTGTCTCTCTCCCTCACCCTCTCCCTCTCCTTGGCGTTGGCGGCCTGCCGCCGCTGCAGCACCCCGCCCGGGTCCCCGCTGGCCTCGTAGGCGCCGTCGGGGCCGCGCCGCAGGCGGGCGATGGTGGCGGCCCGGGGCAGCGGCCCCAGGCGCTGGGCCAGGAGCCCCTCCAGCATCTCGGCGGGCGGCGTGGGCTGCAGGAGCCCCGAGGGCTCCGGAATTCCCGAGGGCTGCGGGAGCCCCGAGGGCTGCGGGAGCCCCGAGGGCTGCGGGAGCCCCGAGGGCTGCGGGAGCCCCGAGGCTCCGGAATTCCCGAGGGCTGCGGGGTTCCTGAGGCTCCGGAATTCCCGAGGGCTGCGGGAGCCCCGAGGGCTGCAGGAGCCCCGAGGGCTGCAGGAGCCCCGAGGGCTGCGGGGTTCCTGAGGGCTCTGGGACTCCTGAGGGCTGCAGGAGCCCCGAGGGCTGCGGGATTCTGAGGGCTGCAGGAGCCCCGAGGCTGCGGGACTCCTGAGGGCTGCGGGACTCCTGAGGGCTGCGGGACTCCTGAGGCTGCGGGACTCCTGAGGGCTGCGGGATTCCTGAGGGCTGCGGGATTCCTGAGGGCTGAGGAATTCCTGAGGCTCCGGAATTCCCGAGGGCTGCGGGAGCCCCGAGGGCTCCGGGATTTCTAAGGGCTCTGGGACCCCTGAGGGCTCCAGGACCCCCCGGCCGCTCCCCAGCTCCGCTGGTCTCCCCCATCCCACAGAGGACCGAAGCTGCGCCCGCTGAGCCGCCGCTCAAAAGGGGGAAAAAAAACGGCTGAAAAAAGGGCCTTAAATACGCGGGAGCAAACAAGGCGCAGGTGGGTCCCGTCCGGGCTGATGAGCCCCGGCTGTGCCCCGGCTGTGCCCCGGCTGTGCCCCGGCTGTGCCCGGGCCCTGTCCCCTGTCCCCGGCTGTCCCCGGTCCCGGCTGCGCTCCGCAGAGCCCCGAGCCCAAACCCGGCCCCCAAAACCACGCTGAGAGACCTCTGGGGGCCGATGGGCACCTGGATTCATTCCAGGGAGAAGAGAGTTGGTTTGGGAGGCCTCGTGTGTTCCTAAGAATGTGGGAAGCACTTTGGATG
The DNA here is from genome assembly GCF_009819655.1 of Sylvia atricapilla. Classification (NCBI taxonomy): domain Eukaryota; kingdom Metazoa; phylum Chordata; class Aves; order Passeriformes; family Sylviidae; genus Sylvia; species Sylvia atricapilla. The sequence goes on from NC_089167.1 coordinate 325,396, forward strand.
GGGAAGAAAGAGAGGTTGATGACAGGAGAGCTGCCTCGGTAGGTGGCAGCATTAGTCCCCTGACATGCTGCAAAACTCAGGGAGGTTGGGAGTAATAAATAAATAAATAAAATAAAATAAAATAAAGACGGTAAACCCTCCCTTTTTCTTCCAAAAAAAAAATTCCGGTCACTTGGGGTTATCCACCGTGGGGGGACCCTCATCCCAGTCCCACCACAAGGATGGCTTTCCCCTCCTTTCTGGTGTTTTCGTGGGGAAAAGTCCTTCCAGAAGTTCATCCCGGTTTTCCTGGGGAATTTGGGGCAGAAGGGAACGAGTGCTCTGAGGTGGGTGTGGGGAGGGGTTGGGGCTGCCCTGCCTCAGTTTCCCCAAACCTGGAGGCACCTGCGGGGGCTGAATTCCATCCCCAGCTGCTCCGGGATCCTGGGAGTTCACTCTGTGTCCATAAGGAGAGTGAGAGTGCAGAGCAAACTAAAGAAACCCCCAAATGACCCTAAAATGAGAGGCACCTGGAAGCTGAGGTTTTTCTAAGAATTTAGAGAAACCAAATTTTCTTCTCTTTAATGCTCTGTAATGAGCTTCCCTGTCCCGCAGCAGGCTCTGGATAATCCCATTATTCCTGCCCTGATCTGGGCATAATTCCAGCATCTGACAAATTAATCTGAGGGCAGGAAGGTGTAAAGTCACCCCAAGAATGGGTCCGTGCCCAGCTGCTTACCTGGGTTCACCCCTGGAAGTATCTGGGGGGATTGAACCCCCCCAGCTTGGGGTTTGTTCCTTCTCTGTGGTGGGGAAAAGGTTGGGAAATGCTCCAAATCGAACAGAGGGAGATTAAATATTGAGGGAAAAATGAGGGTGGAGAAGGGGCTGGTGGAAATGGGGTTTTGCAGGGGTTGTACCCTAAGGGGAAAATGAGCAGAGCCAGTGAGGGAGGAATTGGGGATTGGAGTTGTTGGAGCAACAATTATTGGGAGATGTCATGGTTATTTGGGGTCACAGTTATTGGGGAACAGGGTGTTTAGGGGTCACAGTTATTAGTGACCTCATTTTAGGGTCATGGTAATTAGGATTTGGGGTTATTAGGGATCGGGGTTTTAAGGCCATCACAGTTATTAGGACCCACAGTTTTAGGGGTCACTATTTTTGGGGGTCACTGTTGTTAAGGACCTAATCTCTCAGGGGTTGTGTTTTTTAGGGTGACAGTCATGAGGGGGCACGGTGGTGAGGGTCCCAATTAGGGATGGAAGCTTGGAAAAGGCCGGACTCCTGTGACACATCATCCCAGCAACCCCGGGTGCTGTTTTGGGAATGCCCATTTGGAGTTGTGTTTTCCAACCCTTCGGGCCCGGTTTTCGCTTTCATTTTTCCCTCTCTGAGCACAGACAAAGCTGGAAGCAGCTCCCAACCCTCCATCCCACGACGCTCCCTAAATCCAGGTGTCTCCACCCCCCATCCCACCCACCCCAACGCCAGTGATCCATCGAGGATCTGACATTTGACATGGAGACTGGAAACACGACCCGTGGGTTTCCAGTTACGGGCTGGGGTGGCCTGGGAAGGTCAAGGAAGGTCCGGGAAGGGAGGCGGTGCCAGGGCTAATCTGGGGCAGGGGCAGCTAATCAGTTGGCATGGGATTAAACCCAGCCTTTCCTGGCAGGGCCCCAAATGTCTCGGGTGTGTCCAGTCCCTGCCAGAGCTGCCAGCCTCGTGTCAGCCTCGTGGTGTGCCCAGGTCTTGGCCACGGGCAGGGAGAGCGGGAATGTAATATTCCAAGGGGGTTTATGGAGATGTCGCAACAGCCGTGGCCACTTCCACCTCTCCATCCTCCTCCTGCTGCTGCTGCCAAACACATCCCGAGACACCTCCTCTGCCTCGCGTGCATCCTGGAATCTCTTATAATTCATAACCTGAGCTCTCCAAGAGTCGAGCCTGGCTTGGCACCAGGATTCCCCATCCCGTTTCCAGCAGGTTCTGGGTGCCCAGGGACGGGCTCGCAGCTGCCAGGGCAGGGACATGTGGCTCGGCAGGTGTCCACGTGGACAGGGAAGCTCCTGGAAAACTTTTGTCCTGTCATTAAAGTAATGAAATCTTCTCTCCTGCTGCTGCCGCTGGTGACATTGGGACCGCGTCTCCCAAGTGCCTTATCTTGGCCCATTATCCTGGTGTTCTGACGTGGGACAGAGAGATCTCTCCTGCCTCAGTTTTCGCAGTTCACCCAGAAGTCTGAAGGGATATTTGGGAGGGAATTCCAGAGGCTGCGTTTGCCCTCAATCCAGCCCTGGGCTTGACGCTGTAGGATTTGCGGCTGGGTGGGTTCCCAGTGCACCGTCCGGGCTCCAAGGGACATGCCAGGGGCATGGCAGGGCGCATCGCCATCCTGCTGCAGCCCAGGCACTCGCTCCTCCACCCGTCCTCAGAAAGGGGCCATTTGTCCCCTTTTGGGACGGAGAGCAGGGGGTGGAGCTGTCCCCGGCCGCCCAGCCGGGATTGTTCTGGGGTTGTCCCGGGGTTGTCCCAGGGATTGTCTCGGGGATTGTCCCGGGGATGCCGTGCTGGAAGGGGCACGTCTCACCGGGGATTGTCCCGGGGGTTGTCCCGGGGGTTGTCCCGGGGTTGTCCCGGGGGGTGTCCCGGGGGGTGTCCCGGGGATCCCGTGCTGGAAGGGGCACATCTCACCGGGGATTGTCCCGGGGGTTGTCCCGGGGGGTGTCCCGGGGGTTGTCCCGGGGATTGTCCCGGGGATCCTGTGCTGGAAGGGGCACGTCTCACCCCAGCCATGCCTGGGTTTGTCCATGGGACGGGAGACACACTGAAGGGACTCAGTGACACGGCGAGGGGTCGGGCGGGGACAGCCGGGCTGTGGGGCTCGTCATCGCTCTGATCCCCTCATTCCAGGGGGGTATTAAACAATCCTGGCTTGATTAAATCGAAATGATGACTAAAATCCTGCTGGGATTGGCGGGACGGAGTTAATCCGGGACGAGCAGCGATGCCTCAGCGCTCGTCTCCCAGCACGCAGCGCTCGAGGTTCGCAGATTTTCTCGTTGCTGGAGATTCCCGGAGGCTGGTGCCGTGGCTGCCGCGGTCGGGCGGGATGAAGAAAGGCTCCTCTGTCCGTCCCGGCTGAAGGAGCCTTTGTGCGAGCTGGGGGCGGCAGGGGGAGGATCCCAGCCTGCAGCGGCCCCAGTTTTCCCCGTCCGAGAGCAGAGGAATTTTTGGAGATAAAAGAAGTTTCCAGTGGATGAAGGCGCTGCCAAAGGCCGTCATGAGGCAGGTGGATGCAGGGACAGCTCGGGGCGGGGGGCTGGCTGTCCCAGGGTCCCGATGATCCTGGCCTGTCACCGATGGGCCTGTGCCCTGGGAATGGGATGGGATGAGGATGAGGATGGGTAGGGACAGGAGCTGGGGTTTGGACAGGAAAGGGACTGTGGATGAGATGGGACAGCGAACCAGGACAGTGTGAGGGATGGGGATGGACAAGGATGAAACTGGGACAGGGATCAGGACAGGGATGGTGACAGGGATGGGGATAGGAATGAGGACAGGGATGAGGGTGGCAATGGAGATAGCACAGAACCACGATGGGGACAGGGATGGTGTCAGGCATGGGGATGGTAATGGGGACAGGATGGGGATGAATGGAACAGGAAACCAAGACAGGATGGGGATAGAAGCAGGTTTGAGATGGGATGGAGATGGAGAGGGGGACAGGGCAGGGATGAGGATGGGGCATGGGATTGGGATTGGGACAGGGATTGGAGCAGGGATGAGAGAGGGACAGGGATCAGGATGGGACAAAAGCAGGATAAGGACAGGGATAGGAGCAAGGCCTGGAGCTCAGCTCTGCCTTGCCCTGCCAGCTTACACAGCACCCAACCAAGGGCCGGGGCTGAGCTCAGCACCTGGACAAAAATTTAGGTCTGGTCTTAACCTTTAGCTCCTCCAGGTGGTGCCTAAATCCAGACTAGAGTCTGCTGCTCCCAAATCTGAGCTTTACCCCTTCTCTCAAGCCCATCCCTCTCTGTGATGGGAAAAACTTAGGGCTGCAGCTCCATCCTCTGCCTCCCGACAGCAATTCCTGCCTTTCCCATCTCAGGCAACCCTCCAGGACCGGCTGCTGATGCTGCTGGGCCCTCCGAGCTGGATAATCTCGGTTAGAATTAATAAATGAATCAGCCTTAACCCTCTTTGCCTGTCAGCTCCTCTGCAGCAGCAGGGAGAGGGGCCCTGCGTGCCCACTGTCACGTAGGGATGGACCCACGGAGCCACGGGCTGGAGGAGGAGCCAGGCAGCTCTTTCCCCCCTCTCTTATCCCCCATCCGGGTTTTTGGAATTCTCCGGGACTCTCCTCCGAAGCGCAGGAGCCGCCGCTGCCATGGCAGATGCTGCAGATCCCAATTAAGCCCTTTGCCGGGTCAGATCCATGTGGGAGGCCACGTGTCCCTGTCCCACGTGTGCCCTCACACGCAAAACACATTTTCACAACGCATGATGTGTCTCCAGCAGGCTCAGGCCTTGTTCCGCCTCGGGGCTCCCAGCCCCTCTGAACACATCCATCCCACCTCAGCTGGGGTTTTTCCATTTTATTTTCTCTCTCTGGGAGAAAAGAGAGAGGATTCCTCAGTAAAACTCTCCGCACTGAAATTGGGGCTGGGGGCAAGTGAGGTCACCCCCAGTGGGACAGAGCAATGCGGGGCTGATCCATGATCTGGCTGCTCCTTATTGCCGTGCCCAGGGGTCTGGAGCCGAGGGCTCCGAGAGGAGGGGTCCTCCGTGGGGCTGTCAGTGTGGGGCAGGAGGAGCCCAGACCCTCCGCAGAGCGTCTCATCCCAGACAGCTCCGTCACTCTCATCCCAAGGCTCCGGGATTACACCGCTGCTGCTCAAATCCCGTCTTCATCCGCGTGGTGCCCAGCCAATGACCTCAGCGCTGGCACGCAGGGCCTTCCTCCGCAGGGATCAGAGCTGATAAAGCCCTCCCAGACCCGGCTCCCTGCGCCCAGGTCTCAGTCTCTGTCTCAGCAAACCGCTGTGGATGCTCCGAGGATGACGTCCGCACAAACGGAGAACGGGATGGACAATGAGAGCTTCACCCAGGTAAGCTTCAATGAAAGCTTCATCCAGGCATTTCTGCCCTGGGTTCAGGAGAGTGAGGGAGTTTGTGCTCCGTGTACCTGGATGAGGGTCGGCGATGGATGCAGGCACAAAGGGGTGACAGGGGAGCAGCTGTGGCTGTCAGGGATCACGGGATGGGGAATAACTGATGGCAGGGTGGAGGGGAGCTGTTTCTCAAATCTCCAGCCTCGACCAGGTGGGGTGATGTTGGAGAAAGGTGGGATGTAGTATTTGGGGTGATTTTCTGGCCGTTGGAGTGAAATTTGTGGAAATACCTGTGACTGAGGTCTTTGAGCCATCCTCAGGGAGAGAAGGAATGCTGCCTGTGATGACCAAGGGTACCAGGAGAGCCCAGCTCTGCTCCTGTCTCCCAGAGAGATCTCTGGGCTGGACTTAGGAATCGTACTGGACTTGGGGCACCTGGAGGGTTCAATCCTTCCCTGCCCACCAGCCGCACCGTGGCTTTTGGCTGGGATTTTGGAGGGGCAGGAGGTGGGCTTCCCAGCCCCTTGCCAGCTCTTCCCTGTGCCTCACCCAGGCCCCTGAGGATGGGCTGGCAGGCACATCCATCTGCACGTGGGTTTGCCGTGCTGGTGTGGATGCTGGTCCTTGCCATGGACTGAAGGGTGGGATTCTGTCCCAGCTGTGCACCCATCCCTTCCCAAAACCTGAGTTTTGTGTGATTTCCTTCATCGGTGGGAAGGATTTCATGGGTCAGTGGATGTGGCTTGTGGCAACGGGACCATCGGGGTGGTGATCCCACTCCCACAAGACCCCTGGGATCCAGCTTGCCCACACCCACAGCACCGGTAGAAAGGCTGAGGGTCCCCTGGGCAGAGGCGAGGGAAAAGCACTGAGCATTCCTTGCCCAGTCCGGCTCGTGTCCCTGCTCTGGTTTGGTGGCACCAGGGACATGGCGTGTGCCGTGCCGTGGGACGTGGCGGTGCCCACGGAAAATGCCCCAGGGATGCAGGAGAAACCTCCCCTTTGTGCTGGGATTGGGAAAGTGCCGCATGCGGGAGCTGCTCCTGCCAGGGCAGAGTGACTCAGGGTCCTGTGTCCTCACCGGGACTTTTGACCTCGGAGCTGTGCCAGGTTTTGTGGCACCTGCCGCAGCCCCTCTGGGATGGTCCTCAGCTCTCCCTGCATTTGGCCATGCTGGCTTTTGGGGACACCTTCCTTCCTGCTACAGCTCCTGCCAGCTCCAGCATCCAGGCTTTGGGTACTGGGCTGGGACTTTTGGGACCTTCCTGGAATGTTGGGGACCTTTCTGGGGGCATTGGGGACGGTGTGGCTCCTGGAATGGAAGGGGGCAGACATCTCGTCTCCCTGTGGTGTCACGAGGCCGATCCTGTGAAACGTTCAATGGATCAGGAGATGTTTTGATGGAGCTGGCGCGCTCCTGTACAGCTGGATGAGCTGGCACTGCCCCCAGGGAGGTTTGGTCAGGCCAATATCATCTTCACGGTGCGGTGATTCGGGACACGGCAAGAGGACGTGCAGGGCAGGGTCTGGGAGTGGAGGGGGAAATGAGATGTGCCTCTGTGGAGTGTCCCACTACAAAAATCCCCCTGGCCAGAGGGGCTGCTTGGGCGGGGAGATGATCCCAAGGCTGAGGGTCACCAGTGGAGAGTGGCCACAACAAGGGGACAAGTGAGGAATGGTGACTGGAGGCGGTTGGTTGTCACTGACAGAGTGACCATCGCTGTGGAGGGTGGCCAGCACCACTCCAGTGTGGCCATCACCAGTCAAGGATGGCCATGTCCAGTGGAAGGTGACCATCACTCTCCTGGCACAAGTCCAGGGACCCCCATGCCCACCCACCTCTGGGTGCCGCTACCCAGCCAAGCCCCTTTGGATCCCTCCTGTCCTGACTGGTGGCCTTGGTGACTTGGAGGGTCATGCGGGGCTGGGGGAGAGAGGGAAAGAGCTGGAGCAGTGTGTCAGTGACACGTGAGGATGCTAAAATTAGGTGGCTCCAGCTAATCTCATTTCATCTCCCCGTCTCCATCCTTTCTGTGGGGATTAGCCCGGGATGGGAAGCCAGGCTGTGGGGCAGCCCAGCCCAGGAACACCCAGTCCGACCCCCGGGGAATCCCTCTGGCTGTTTTGGGAGACGTGTCTGTGTGGGGTGACCTTGGGGTGCTGCTGGGCTTTGGGATGGGCTGGAAATCACGCCAGCATTATGAGATCTGTGGAGGAGCAGCAGTAGGATGGATGGAAGGATGGATTCCCACCACCCCCAAGGTGGGCAGGGCACAATCCTCCCCTCCTTCACCCTTCACAGAACAGTTTGGGATGGACGAGCACCTTCGCTCTCAGCAGAGCTGGGGAAAGGCTGTTTCACCCAGCTCAGCACAAGGTCAGGCGCTCATCCTGTGGCTGCTGAAGAAAGAAAAGTTCTCCGACCGGTTTTCTATTCACAGCCCCATGCGAGGGCTGGGTCCAGCCCAGTTCCAGGCTGCCGGTGCTCAGAGTGACAGGGCAAAGTCACTAACTGGTCACCGGTGTCATGCTGATGCCAATGGGTTCGTGGGGATGTGTGTGCCTGTGTCCAATGAAACGTCCTTGGAAACTATGTGGAGCAGCGCTGGAGCGATGAATCACGGGGCAGGTGATCCCAGATGAGTTTACGCCTCTCCTGGAGCAGATCCAGCTCCAAGGTCATCCCAGCTGCTCCATGCTCGGATGGGCTGCTTCCCATTTCTCTCTGCCCACCCGTGCCTCAGTTTCCCCAGTATTACAGTGGGTTGTGACCCTCGCCAGGTTCCCACAGTCTCCCGGGGGTCCCCAGGGGCAGCAGCTCTCCACGGGGGCCGTGGCCCTGTGCTGTGGGTCAGGGCTGGTCCCAGGGTTCCAGGATGCTCCAGCCCTGCTCTGGCCGCTGGGCACGGCTCTTCCTCCCGCTCTGACATTGTTATTACTGCACCACTCGTCCTTAAGGAATCACATTAGAGAAATTAGGGCTGGTTGTAGCTCCAATCCCTACAATCAGCCACTTCCTTTTCCTAAGGAACGTGGCATTAAATGCCGATAGATTATTACAAGCCCATGTGGAGCCAGGAAGCAGCTGGGATGCCTTGAAAGGTTTCCATTGGGAGCTTTATTCCATGAAAGGAATTCCAAAACCAGCTGAAAAACCTCAGATTAAAAAAAAAAAATACTTTATTTAGAGGAACTAGTAGAGCAGAGTCTAGCTCCTCCCGTCTTTCTTGACTAGGGGATTATCTGGCAAATCAATGGAGTCTTGGGGAATATTTTCCCTGAATAAACTGATTTTATGGGACAGAAGGATGAGAAGGTCCCTCATTTTGCACAGACAGTTGCTTCCTTCATCCAGCCAGGCTGGTGGCAGATGGGGAAGGTGGACAGATGTGTCCAGCTATTTTTAGGCTCAAATGCTGCTTTAATTTCAATTTGACCACAGAGAATTTGGTTTTTTAGGGTAAAAAAAAACCCAACCAGCTGGATCAGAGGCTGGATTGAAATGTAGAGACAGCGACAGAGATTAATGGAATATCCTGAGTTGGAAGGGGTGCACAAGGATCATTGAGTCCAAATCCTAAAGTGAATGAGGTCACGATCTGGGGATTTAACCGGAATGCCTGACAGATCCATGGTGGGTCCGGCAGGACCGGATCCTCCAGGAAAAGGTGTCTGGTAGCAGGATTGTCTCGCCTCTGGCTTCGGTTGCTTCTCCCCCTCTTTCCTTTGAAACGGAGTTACAGTTCCTTGAGCAAAACCACCAGAATGATGTAAATGGCCGCGCAGAAAGGGCTCTCGAGAGGGTGAAGGCAAGAGGAGCCGGGGCTGCTCCGCACTGGTTGGGAAAGCGGCAGGAGCGGGCAGACGGGTTGGGTAACTCCTGCCCCAGGGCTGCTGGGACCGGCTCTGCCGGGAGCGGGAGCGGGAGCGCTCCGGAGGCCAGGACGTGCCGCGGCCCTCGTAGGGCTCCGGGCCACCAGCGCCCGGCCGCGGCCGCGGGACTCCGGGACGGAGGCGAGCAGGACGGCGGGATGGCGGAGCCACATCCCGGCCCCAGTGATGCTCCCAAACGATGCTTCCCGAGGTTTTCGGAGCGCGGCGGGCACCGCCCGCCGTCCGTGGCCGCGCACGGGGAGCGGGACACGCGGGCGTCGCGGCGAGCGCCACGGGCCGCGGGCTGATGGATGCGACTTGACGGGTGCACAGGGCCGAGCACGTTCACACGCATGTGACAGCACCGGGCACACCGGGGCGGAGCGGCGGCTGCGTGCGGGGACACACACAGGGGCTGCGGCCACGGCCACGGCCACGCACACGGGCTGCGGGCACGGCCACGCGTGACGCGGCCCCCGAGCACCCCAAATACAGCCCTCCAGTACACCCCACTGGCTCTCACTGCACCCCCTAACCCTCCCAATGTACCCCTGTTACATCCCCCAGTACACCCCCAACCTCCAGTATCCGCCGTGCACCTCCCCAGTACAAACCAGTACGCCCGAATTCACCCGTGCAACTGCCACGGCCCCAAAGCACCTCCGGTGAAACCCCAGCGGACCGCAGTGCACCCCCCTGCTCAGCCCGCAGCAGTGCATGCCCAATGCACCTCCCGTACACCCCCATGCGCCCCCAGCCCCTCCAGTGCACCCCCAGCCCACCCCCTGCATTCACAGCCCCCCAGCACATCCCCAGTACACCCAGTAATGCATGCCCAGAGCCCCTCGTATAACCCCGCCCTCCCAGTGCCTCCAGTGCACCCCCAATACACCTTCCCCATGCACACCCAGGCCCCCAGTGCCGACCCCCAATACACCCTACAGAGCACCCCGACCCCCGTGACCCCGCACTGCATTCCCGCCCCTTCGGTGCCCACCCCACTGCACCCCCAATTCACCTCTCCAGTGCACCCCCGGCCCCCAGTGCCCCCCCAGTGCCCCCCAGTTGGCCCCTCCAATGCACCCGCAGCTCCGCAGTGCGCCGCCCAATGCACCTCCCAGTGCACCTTCGGCCCTTCCCAGTGCACTCCCAGTGCATTGCCCAGGGCATTCCCGGCCCCCTCAGTACCCACCCCAGTGCGCCCCCGACCCCGCAGTGCCCTCTCAGTGCCCTCCCACTGCCCACCCCGCTGCCCCCAGTGTGCCCCCAGTGCACCTCAATGTACTCCTGCCCACTGCCCCCGGGGTCCCCAGTGCACCCCTTCAGCCCCCCCAGTGTCCCCCTAATGCACCCCCAGCCCCCCAATGCCCTCCTGGTGCCCTCCCAGTGCTCCCCCAGTGCACCCCACCGTGTGCTCCTCAGTGTTCCCCCAAGTGCTCCCTGCAGTGTCCCTCCGTGTCCCTCCCCAGTGTCTCCCCCGCGTGCCCCCCACTGTCCCCGGTGCTCCCCGGTGCCCTCTCGGTGCCCACCCAATGAACCCCCCATAACCCCACCGGTGTTTCCCCGGTGTCCCCTCCACTGCCCCCAGTGCCCCTCCGGTGCCCTCTCAGTGCCCACCCAATGCACCGCCAATGTCCCCCCGTTGTCCCCCCGGTGCCCTCTCAGTGTCCCCCCTGTGTCCCCCCAATGTCCCCCCGGTGTCCCCCCGGTGCCCTCTCAGTGTCCCCCCGTTGTCCCCCCGGTGTCCCCCCGGCGCCCCCGCAGCCCCCCGCGCTGGCCGTGGCCCCGCCCCCGGCACGCGGGGCACACACCCTCGCCGCTGGGCCAATGGGGAGCGGCGGCGCGGCCGCGTCACGGGCCGGGGGCAGCTCCTCAATGAGCGCGATTGGCGCGGGGAGCGCGCGGCGCTGCCGGGGCCGCTCCGCTCCCACCGAGCCGAGCCGAGCCGAGCCGAGCCGAGCCGAGCCGAGCCGAGCCGAGCCCAGCCGAGCCGAGCCCAGCCGAGCCGAGCCGAGCCGAGCCGAGCCGAGCCGAGCCGAGCCCAGCCGAGCCGAGCCCAGCCGAGCCGAGCCGAGCCGAGCCGAGCCCAGCCGAGCCGAGCCGAGCCGAGCCGAGCCGAGCCGAGCCGAGCCGAGCCGAGCCCAGCCGAGCCGAGCCGAGCCGAGCCGAGCCGAGCCGAGCCCAGCCGAGCCGAGCCGAGCCGAGCCGAGCCGAGCCGAGCCGAGCCCAGCCGAGCCGAGCCCAGCCGAGCCCAGCCGAGCCGAGCCCAGCCGAGCCGAGCCCAGCCGAGCCGAGCCCAGCCGAGCCCAGCCGAGCCGAGCCCAGCCGAGCCGAGCCGAGCCGAGCCGAGCCGTGCGCTCCGCTCTGCCCCGCGCCGCTCCCGCCATGATCGCATCGCACCTCCTCGCTTACTTCTTCACAGAGCTCAGCCATGACCAGGCGCAGAAGGTGAGGGGGGAGCGGCGCACGGGGGGAAAGTGGGGAGGGGGAGAGGAAAAAAACAATGGAGAGGGAAGGGGAAAGGTGAGGAGGGAAAAGCGGAGAGAAAGAGGGGAAAGGGGTGAAAAAAAAGGAGGGATGAAGAGAAAATGGGAGAAGAGAAAAAGGGAAGAAAAAAAAGAGATGGGTAAAAGTAAAAGCAAAAAAGGAGGGAAAAGGAGAAGGGGAGAGTGAAGAGGGAGAAAGAGAAAAAGAAAAGGGAAGGAAAGGGGAAAGGGAGATAAGAGGGAAAGGAAGAAGAATGAGGAAAAAAGTTGGAAAAAAGATGTAAAAGTATGGAGGAGAAGAGGGAAAAAAGCAGAAAAGGGGAAAAGAGAAAAAAGGAGAGGAAAAGTGTAAAAAGAGCAAAAAGGAAAGGGGAGGTAAAAAAAAAAAAAAAAAAAAAAAGTAAATGAGAGAAAAAAACCCCAACAACAAAACCACAACGAAAAAACGGGGTGAAAAAAGCGCAAAAGCTTTGTAAAGGAGAAGGGGAGGCAGGATCCCGGGGCAGCGGGGCAGCGGCCCGGCCGCGTGCGGTACGTGCCGCGGGTCCCCGCGTGGCCGGGCGGCGGAGGGGGCGGACGGCGAGGACGAGGAGGAGGAGGAGGAGGAACGGGGGGGAGATCTCCGTGTGTCTCCTGGCCGGAGCCGGGACCCCGCGGCCGCCCCGCAGCACGTGTCGCCGCTTCCCGCCGGCGCGGAGCATCCGCGGGCGCGACCGGCCCCGGGAGCCGCTTCCTCCTCTTCCTCCCCTTCCTCCCCTGCCAGGGCAACGAGCCGATACCCCCGCGGGAGCGCGGTCAGCCCGAGGCACCGGCCTGGGGGTGGCATTGCCCCTCGGGTCCCCTTCCCCACGCCGTGCCCCCCACCCACGCTGCGCGTGTCCCCCCATCCCTGCACCCACAGGGATGGAAAACCCTTCCTGTCTCCCGATCCCTTAACTTTGGCCTTCTGAATCCTTAATTCCGGGGTCCTGAACTCCCCGAGTGTTCACAGAGTGCGGCCCCAGCAGCATCGTCCCGCTGGGATGCAGGGAGTGCTGGTTTCCCTCTGGGAAAGCTCCAGAGTCACTCCGACACTGCTCGGAGTCAGTGCTGCTGCTCTCCCGGGGCTGCGGGAGCCGCCGGCCTTTGTCTGCCCGGGACAGCGCTTCGGCTGGCCCTCATAAATTATTCCTGCAGGAAAAACGCTGGATGGGAGAGAGGGCATCTGGGAACAGGGCAAAGGGGATGTAATCTGTGGTTCCTGACTCTGGGAGGAGGCCGGGATGTGCTGAGCTGAGTGTGAGGTGGTCGGGATTTGCAAATATCGCCATAAAAAAAAAAAAAAGAGAGGAAAATGCTTGGAGAGACCTGGGATAACCCTGGAGATGCCACCGGGGAAGTGAAACTTGCCACGTTGGCCCTTTACCGGTGTTGAACAGGAAGGAAATCGAGGCAGAACATTTGAGAAACTAAACGAAAAAAAAAAAAAAACAACAAACCAAAAAAAACAACACAACACCCAACCAAAAACAACCAAGAAAAACCCCTAACCCCAACCTAAACAAAGTGCAGGGAAAACTTCCCAAGGCAAAGCGATCCGTAAGGAAAGACGGGCTCGGCTTCTCGCTCTGCTCGCCGCTGGCCCCGGGGTTGTGCAACAGCCCGATGCACGGAAGGGGTTGTGTAACCCTGGCAGAAATAGGCCAGCGGCACAGCCCGGCCCTGGCTCCGCGCTGCTCCCGCCTTCCCCATCGGGAGCCGGGATTCTGCGGGGGAAAGGCTGGATGGAGGAATTCGCCTTCCCGACCCACTGCGGGAGGGGGAGCCGAGCCTCGGCAGCTGCCTTCTTTTCCCTCCCGGCTCCAAAACCCAAAGAAAAAAAAAGGTTGTTGCGATGTGAGGGAGGGAAAAGAAATGCAGGAGCTGCCGGCCAGAGCTCGGGGTGCTGTGGGAGATGGCACTGCCCTCCTGGCCGCCTCCACAACTGGATTCTCTGGGATATTTTAAACAAATTCCTGAGAATCCTCCCAGTGAGGCAAAGCTGGGAGAGAGCCTGGAGCTCAGCTCGGCTCAGGGAGAGGGGAAAGAAGCCAGCTGTCTGACTTGGCTGCTTCCACCAGGGGTGTAAAAGTTATTCCTGTTTTATAAATCTCCCCAGGCAAAAGCAAAAGCCAGGGAGTCCACGGCACAGGGAGGTGTAGGGGATGAAATTCTTGGAAAGCCGTGATTTGTTTGGTTGGGTCTGAACCGCAAACCAGAACCGCAACAGGGGATCTTCTTATCAACCCCTGTATTTGAGACTGTATTTGGGGGAAAAAAATTGCAGGTGGTAGCCTGGGATGTGTTTTCCCTTTGGATCATGGAGAAAAGGAGCTCAGCTGGGGTAAAAAAAGTGCCTTTTCCAAATGTTGTGGTTTGTGTCTCCTTCAAGGCCTTGAAAACAGCCTCAAAAATGGGATTTTTCTTCCCATTCATGCCATGGAGCAGCTTTACCTGCTCTGCCACTCATCTGGGGGCAGATTACCTTCCTCCCCAACTCCTGTCCTATTCCTGCCTGGAAAGTGGGTTGTCCAGACTTATCTAACCCCCAAGGGATTGTGCAAACTTTAATTAACCTCAGCAGCTTCCTTTGAGATCCCGGCTTGAAAGTTTGCCGCTGCTGCCCTGTGCTCCCCTGGGATGTGACAGCTCACCCTGGGCTTCCTGGTCCTCAGCCTTGTCGTGCCATGGGAGTGGGGCTGAGCTCTTCTTCCCCCTCCCTCCCTCCTTCCAAAGGGAAAAACCGGGATGGAATTGATTTCCTGCATTTGTGGCCATCCCCAAGCAGGGGCAGCTTTCCTAACTTTTTAAAGATTTTTTTTTTCCTTTGCTGAGGGATTAGTTTTACCCAGCTGATTCCTCCCTGGCTGCCTCTGTAGATAGGGAAGGGCCACCGATGGCAAATTCCTGGAAAACCAACGTAGCAGCTTTCCTTGAGGCTGCCCAGATCAGTGTCAGGAGCCGAGGTCAATGTCAGGACAGCTTTCCCACCTTTGGGAAGCCGTCCTGTGTCTCCTTGCTCCTCGTCCACCTCATCAGAGCTACACAGCCTCAGTTTCCCCTCCACAGGGGGATGTTCCCACCATCCGAGGGGATCCTTGGGGCCACTGAGGCTTTGCCATCCCACATCTGAGCATCTTTGGGATCTCTGCCCCAAAGACCTTCTGGGTTTAACCTGGGGAGAAGGATGATAGGGGCAGGGACAGGAGCAGTTGGATGTCCCCAGTTCCAGAATGGGAAGGCAGAGCGTTTTCCTGGCTGAACTGGGTTTTAGTGGGGCAGCAGGGTCACCTGAGGATGGCTCAGGGGATGCTCCGTGGTGTCACTTCCTCACCGTGGGTGCCTGGCTCCACCTCCGGCGCGGATCCAGCTGCTGTCCCGGGGCTGAGGACGGGGAGGAACCGGCCGAGCAGGAAACATCTGACTCACCCGGGTTCGGGATGACTCTGGGCGTGTGTCATCCGAGGCTTGGGCACGTGGGCTCGGAGTCAGCGTGGAGGAGCTGAGGGACGTGGGTGCCACCAGGGCCAGGGCTGGGGAGGGTGGGTGCAGCCCAGCATCACCCCTGTGTCATCCACGGGAGGTCGGGGAAGGGGACGAGCCGGTTCCCTGCTCTGAGTCACCCGGGGTGGGAAACAGGGACAGGCATGGGCAGCACACGGACTGAGGACATGGAGCAGCTCTGCCTTGAGACGGGGAATAAACCTTCCCAGCGCCTGAGGTCTTCACCGTGTAGCCTCTGCTGCTCCCCCTGCCCCGCTTTCCCCAAATTCCTCACATCCCACCCCAGGTTTGGGAGGGATGGGAGCATGGCTGGTGCTTACACAGCATCCCCCTCACAGAGAAACACGGAGAGAGCCAGCACTCCCTAAAACTTCAGGGGTTCTTACAAAACAGCATGCTTGAAGTTAAAAACTGCGATAGGGAGAGAAGTAATTTAAAGAAAATATAATTCCCAGCAAAATTTTCCCTGGAGAGAGGAGTGACAGCAGGTGCTGAGGGTTTTGGGGAGTTCCAGCCTTCTCCAAATGTGAACATTTCTCTGTCATCTTACTGTCAACAAATGTTTGACTTTTGTTGCCAAAAAGGAAAAGAATCTATCCCAGAAAGCAGCCACTCTCTCCCAGTGTTCTGCTTTTGCTCAAAAAGCTGCTGGAATTAATCCCATCCCGCCCAAAAGTACAGGGGGGAGATGCTGAGGGATCGCAAACATGTGCTCCCACTCCGGTTCCTGGCAGCCACGTGGCTCTGGAAATGGATTCAGAGCAAAACAAAAACAAAAGGCAAACAGTTTCCCCTTCTTGGAACCTGGGGTCATTTATGGGAAAGATGTATCTGGGACTTTATTGCACAGGAACAAAGCTCCCCGGGCCCTTCCCCTTCCTGCTGGGCAGGGAGTGGTGGCGCGGTGCCGGGAGCGTTGTCACTCTCAGCAGCTTTGCCCTGTGTCCCCGAGACACAGGAGAGGGTCCCCAGCCTCCCTGCAGGGGCACCCTGTGAGCCGAGGAATTTACAGAATCCTGCTATGGTTTGGGTTGGGAGGGACCTTAAAGCCCATCCAGTGCCACCCCTGCCGTGGCAGGGACACCTTCAACTGTCCCAGGGACACCTTCAACTGTCCCAGGGTCACCTCCTGCTGTCCCAGGTGCTCCCAGCCCTGTCCAGCCTGGCCTTGGGCACTGCCAGGGATCCTGTGTGTAGCAGGGCCTCCCCTCCCTCCCAGGGAAGAATTCCTTCCCAATACCCCATCCAGCCCTGCCCTCTGGCACTGGGAAGCCATTCTCCGTCTCCTGTCCCTCCAGGCCCTTGTCCAAATTCCCTCTCCAGCTCTCCTGGAGCCCCTTTAGGCTTCTCTTCTCCAGGCTGAACAGCTCCCACTCTTTTCTGTGGAGAATGTCATTGGTTTGGAATTGAGTTATTTGAAGGTTAGTTAATTAATATTTCCTCAGCACTGATCCTCCTTAAGAGGAGTCTTGAGGAGTAGAAGGTGTCCAGCTGCAGCACTGGCACCGGAGCCACGAGTTTGGAAGTCTGCAGCTGTTTTTTGGGTTGCTTTAAGCTCAGCTCAGCTCAGCTCAGCTCAGAACACACGGCAGCAGCAGTTGGGCAAGTTGAGGTTTCCTCAGTTGCGGGGCAGAAGGACCTTTCCCAGTGGTGGCCGTGCAGCTGGGACAGGCGACCCTGGGCACCTCTCCAGCATCCGGCATGGAAATGAGCTGAGCCTTGGAGACAGCCTTGAGCCAAGAGATGGGGATTTGCTGGGGTTTGGTTCAAAAACGTGGCATTGAGCTCATTACACCCACAGCTACTCCGTGATCTGGAGCTTTAACACAGTGTCCTGGGCTGGGGCGGGCCTGGCGCTTCCATCCCTTCCTTCTTCCCTCAGTTTGTTTAGATTTCCTCGAGGAAACACCATGATTTAGGCTGGAAGCTTTCCAGAAATTCAATTACCCCCTTCAGGATCCTAACTTAGTGACTTTTTTTTTGTTTGGAATTGGCAATCTGACCTAAACTATTCCATGCTCTTCAAAAACGTTAAGTTTTGACACAACTGAGAATGTGTTTTGTCTTGAAAGATGTTCAGAGTCTGGCAGTGCAGGCTGAATGCCCTGTTCTATCCCATCTTTGTAACGATTTGAGGGGTGCTTGGAGTAACCAGCTGAGCCATGGGGCTGGGAAGTTTTGGGAAGGACAGTGGCCATGGCTTGGTGGGGGCCAGGCACAGCCAGAGTGGTTTCCGTGGGGAAGGAGCTGTCCTGCTGTACGCCCTGACCTGCTTTAGCTGCCAAGTGGGGTGATATCCACGTTGGGAGAAGATGATCCAGGTTTTAAGGGCTTTGGGGATTAGAGGGAGGTCACCCTGCTCCTCAGGATGAGGTTATTCTTGGTGTGCTGCAGCCTGGAGGACATGGGGGACGTGCTGAGTGGGGCCTGTCCTAGGGGAAGGGGATGAAGCCTCAGGGGAGTTTCCATGTGCTGGGAATTTTGGGCTGGGGGGGGTCTTCACTGCTGAGGAGCTCCCAAAGCACCCAGCTTCTCTGGGATGAGGGGATGAGGACTGTCTGCTCTGGGCCGATGGCATCGACTGACAACCCTCAGGACAACCCTTGGCACAGCTCAAGGGGAGGTTTCTACCTTGGGGCTGGCATGGAGGTGAGCTCCAGCCCCAGAGCCACCTCTTAGCCAGTTAACTGGAGCTTACTGGTGCCAGTAACCAGAGCCTCAGCACATGGGAGGGGATTTTCTGCAGGTGAAAGCAAACAGGAGGGGAGGGAGGAGAGTGTTTGACTTCCTGCTGCTGAGCTGGATAAGGAGAGGCTGGCAAACAACTGGTACCAGGAAATCTCCAGGTTTCCTTCTCCTTGGCCTTTCCCTTGTGTCTACCTGGTCTTCCAGCTCCTGATTTTGGGAAGGAGCTGAAAGCACTAGGAGAAAGAGGGAGGAGGTTTTACTCAGAGGATGCTGCTCCAGAGGGGATACAGCATCACTCCTGGAATGTGTTGGGCAGGGCCTTCCTCCATCTTCTGACCTCACCAAAGGGATCTCAGCTCCCAAATTTCCAGCAGAACTCAGGGTGGGGGAAGAAGGGATGTGCTGGAGCACCCTGAGCCTGAAATACACGCAGCCAAAACCACAGCAGGGCTGTTGTGTCCAGCCCAGGGTCAGATGGCACATCCGTGAGCGAGGTCACAGTGCCTGGTGCAATTAGTTGCCCACAAAATGCCCATTTCCTCCAGCACAGCCCCATGAAGCACAGTCTGAGCCCAGGTTCTGGTCACCTGGTGTTACGTGCCTGCAGACAGGTGAGCGCACGGGGTGGAGTTTTCCTCTTGACTTCTCAGGGCTTGCAGCTGCCCTTTAATTAATTCTAAGTGAAGCTAATTGAAGCTGGGCATGGTTTGGGAGCGGGCAGTGTGAGCCTCTCCCGCTCCCTGCTCTGGCCAGGCTGCACAGGCACTCGTGGTGCTGATGGATGGCTGGGGAGGTGCTTTTCCATGCCTTTCCCAGCCAAGACGAGACGTTTTGATACCATTTATAGAAGGGCTTCTTCTTTATGTTGTCAGCTCGAGGGTATAACAATTTCCAGGAACAGGGGAGTGGGGTGGATTTCTTCCCTCTCTGGCCATGGCACATCCTTGTGTCATTTTAGCGCTCACTTGTGTCACTCCAGCTCCCACTTCTGTCCCTTCAGTGTGGTTTGCTCGAGGGTGCTGAGTAGCCCTTGGCTCTTGGGGTGATCTCAGCAGCGGGTTCCTGCCGAGCATCCTCGTGTAGGGAAAAGGCCCTGGGGGTCAAGGTCAAGGTGCGCTGATGCCATGGAATGGGAAGGGCTTTGCACCTGGAAAACCTCCACTGCTGACCTCCTGACTCACTCTTGAGTTTGAATTCCTGCTTCTGTAGCAACCTGTTTGGGTGTCTGTAGGTGACTGAGCGGGAAGAGGCTTTGGAGCATCAGGAGCAACTTGTGGTTCGGCATTCCCAAGCTGGCAGAGTCTGGGGAGGGGATGCAGGTGGCATTTGGTGAGGACCTGGGAGAGAGTTGCAGAAGCAGGGATGGGTGATGCCTGGGATGAGCAATTCCAGCAATGCTGCTATGTCCTGCCCTTTGGGATGGGTCAGAACCTGCTCCTGCTCCTTGTGTCAACCCCAGCAGCCTTGGGAGGGGCTGGGCGCTGTCCTGAGTGTGTCGTGGGGACTGTGCCCATGTCCCCAGCCCTCCAGGACATGGAGGGCTTCACCTTTGGGCTTTATCTGCACCTTTCAGGTTGACAAGTACTTGTACCACATGCGGCTCTCCGATGAGACTCTCCTGGAAGTGTCCCAACGATTTGAGAAGGAGATGGAGAAGGGGCTGGGAGCAGACACCAACCCCACTGCCTCCGTGAAGATGCTGCCCACCTTCGTCAGGTCCACCCCAGACGGGACAGGTACTGTGGGAGCAGAGGGGCTCCTGGGAGAGCAGAGGGAGGGCTGGGGACAGCGGGGCTCCTGGCACTGCCACCACAGGGCTGGCACCATGGCACCTTCAGTGCTGGCCCGTGGGGCTTCACCCTGCTCGGGCCGAGTGTGGGGACAGGCCTCGCTCCCCGTGCTGGGGCTGGAGGGGCTCCAGTTCCTGCTGGCAGGGAGGCAGGGAGGCAGGGAGAGAAGCCGCCCTCGCGTGCCCTTGCTGGCAGGACAGAGACAGTCACGGGTCCTGCTCATCAGATTTCATTAGCAGTGAGGCGGCAGCAGTGCCAGCGCTGTCTGAGTGCCACCAGGGCCCCAGCAGGAGCAGGGCCTCTGCAGCCCTCACAATGTGGCCTTTCTGCCTCTCCCCGAGCTGCCCGAGGCACGCTTCGGCCAGGCACATCCTCCTCTCAGCCCAGAGAACTGCTCCCTCGGGCATCCGTATGGGAAAGTTCCTTGTTCCCTCTTCCCACCCCCGTGCTTTGGGAAGGAGCTTGTCTCCATCCCTGCAGCATCACCCCTTGCCTTCAGGTGAACCCAGGACCCACCAAGTGTTTGGAGTGGTCCTGGCTGCTGAAGGGAAGGAGGGACAGAGCTCTGAGCAGCTTAAGCTGTTCCAGTTCCACATCTGGGCTGGCAGCAGCCTTGGAAAGGGACTCAGGGATGGTTGTTTGTGCTGGATGCAGTTATTCAGAGTTGGAGTTGCCCTGGTGCTGGCACCTACACGGGGATCTGTGCAAAACCTCAGTGGCAGGGGCTGCTGGCCACCAGCAGGAGAGGTGCACAAAGTGGGACAGAGCCCAAATGCCTCCTGGCTGCTGGCTGTCTGCTCGATGGGGGCAAGCACAGAGGTGACAGGGCCACGGAATCACAGAATCATGGAATGGTTTGGGCTGGAAAAGCCTCTGCACTGGTCAAATCCAACCACTCCCCCAGCACTGACCCATGTCCCCAAGTGCCACCACCACACAGCTGCTAAATCCCCTCAGGGCCAGGGACTCCAGCAGTGCCCTGGGCAGCTGTGCCAGGGCTGTACAGCCCCTTCCATGAAGGAATTTCCCCAGTATCCAACCTAAACCTCTCTTAGCACAACTTGAGGCCATTTCCTCTTGTTCTGCTCCTTGTTCCCTGGCAGCAGGACCTGACCCTCACCTTCCTGTCAGGAGTTGTAGGTGGTGACAGAAGGTCTCTGCATCACTGGGCACTGCTGGGTGTTTGCTGGCACTGTCTCAGTGGGTCTGGGGATGGTGGTGGCATCTGCATTGCTAGGGAGAAACAGACATTGTGGAATGGTTTGGATGGGAAGGGTCCTTAAAGCCCATCCAGGGCCACTCCCTGCCATGGGACACCTTCCACTACCCCAGGGCATTAATAATATCCAACTCAAATCTCTGCTTTTTCAGTTTAAAACCATTCACCTGTCCTTTCACTACACCCTGGCTAAAAGTCTGTCTCCACCTTCCCTATGAGCCCCTTTAATACCCGAAGCATCCCCTGATCTTGGCCCCCCAGCTGCAGTTACACCCAAAAGCTGGACCTGGCTGCCTGCCTTGGGATCAAGATTCCAATCTATTTAAACGCTGGAGAATATTTTTAATTACAGGGATAGCCAGGAGCCGCCCCTGGGCACGGGAACTGGTGCAGCCAAAGGTGCTGGGTGCAGGTGGAGCGTGTGTCAGCATTTCTAGCACCCTGACCCGCTGTTGGGAGTAGGAGCAATCTCTCCTCATGCCCTTACAAGACTCATCCTTGGCGCCCTTCCCTGTATCCAGCTTCTCCAGTGTCCCAGCTGGCATTTCTCACCCCGAGGAGGGGGAAAGAGGAACAGCAGCATGGAAAATGTCACATGACAGGGATGCTGGGGCAGTCACGGTGCTGCAGCTGCCCTCGGGGCTGGAAAATGTGGGAGTTTTGAGCAAATCCCAGAGAATTAAGAGCTGGGATTCCCTGTTCAGCGCCAACTGGATCCAACCTCTGAGTGGTGACTGTCCCTTGGGTTTTGGGGAGGGGTTTGGTGCCAGATCCTTGGCACGGATGGCGTGGCAACACCTTGGGAAAAGCTCATTGTCCAGGGCTATGTCCTTCCTCCTTCCCTCTTTTTAAAGCTCTGGGCAAAGTCTGACCTGGGCTGGGCACCTGTGCCAGGTGCCAGCAGCTGTTCCCAGTCCAAGGACAAGTTATCCCTCTGCTCCAGCCCTGCTCTGACCTGGTGCTGGTGCCATAGGGCTGCCAACCATCCACCTGTAGAATATCTCCATCCTCCCTCCCCTCCTCCTGCAGCTCCAGTGTCTCTGCTCTGGGATTAGATCCCGTTTAATGCGCAGCTCGCGGGATCCAGGGGGATGAGAGGCGCTTAGGGAAGTACAAGGTCATATCTGCAGGTTAAGCCAAAACACAGCCCTGGGTGCTGGCTCTCAGTGGCTTTGCCATTCCAGAGCGGTGTGATAAGTGGAGGGAATTCTGCTTTGAAAGCAGAAACTCTTCTAAAGTCAACTCTCCTTGCTTTGCTTGGCTCTGGCGTGCGCTGGAACACCACCATGCTGTGCTGGCAGGAGGTGACAGGGAAACAGGTCCCAAATAAGCTTCTCCTTGGAGCCCCAGTGACTCTCCCAAGGGCTTTCCTTGCTCAGTGCAACCAGCACCCTCCTCCCTGCTCCATTCCTGGTTTTCCCAAGCTTTTCTGGAGTCCCCAGTTTTCCTGCTCCATAATGGTGTTGACACAAGGATCTTGTGGTGCCTCTGTTAAGGCCCAGCAGCTGATAAGCCCAGCCTGGAGCTTTCAGGAGGATGCTGCAGGACTTGAGGGTCAAATCCCTGGAAATCTGAAGGATGGCTCTTGGCAGCACCTTTCCCTTGGCTGGTGGGCTCAGCTCCTGCCAATAACTGGTGCCTCTCGAGGAAAACCAGCTCATGTGGTGCAGAGACTTGAAAGGCTTGAAAAAAATGGCTGTTTCATGCCCAGAGCCCCGTGGTTGGGATTTACCAAATTCCCAGCAAGGTCTGTCCCATCCCTGGAAGTGTTCAGGGGCAGACTGGATGGGCTGTAGGGCCTGGCCCACTGGAAGGGCAGAGGAGTGGAATTAAATGGTTGGTCCTTAGGGTCTCTTCCAACCCCATCCATTCCATGATGCCATGAATTAGCTGGAAGGAGGGAGGGCTGCCAAGGAGTGGCAGTGGGAAATGCCAGGGTCTGCAACTCCCTGGAGCCCCCCAGCTTTTCCTCTTCCTCTTTTTTTTTAATTAAGCCAGTTTGCCAGAGGATTCCTGGGCAATGGAATTGCAGTCAGTTGGAAGTCTTGAGGTGGGGTCTCTGGGATGACCAGCCTCTGAGGTGCTGGGACCTGATCCCTCACACGCTGCTGTTCCCAGGAGCACAGCAGGTTTTCCAGGCACTCCACTCTCACCCTTTGCCAAGAGCAAACAGCCCCTGGAATCTATGTTTGCCCTCGCTCTTTGGCTTGTGGGCTCAGCACCAGCACTGATATCTTATCACGGGACCTGAGAGCCCAAATCGGGGGGCAGTGCCCAGACCTGAAGCCCATCACGTGTTCCCAGCATGGCTGGGAATTTTCCGAGGGAGAGTTTGCTGCCTTTTTTCTCCTGCACAGTTGATCCACCCAGGAATTGCCCCCAGACTGCCTGTGTTCCCCTGGGGTGCTGAGCAGGGTGAGGAGCGGGGCTTTGGGCGACGTTTGGGTCCCTCTGGGGCTCCATGTGAGAGCAGAGCAGAGCAGAGCTGAGCAGAGCTGGTCCCACACGGCTCTGGGGACACGAACCCCACGAGGTGGTTTGGCCAAAACACCCCTGGTGTGTGAAGAGTGGGCAGGACAAGGATGGCCCCGTCTGGGCTCCTCAGCCTCTTTTTTTGGGATTCTCCTGGGTTCTCTGCTTTAAGGAGCTGAGCAACCTGTGACCCTCTTGGCTCTTATCACTGGCATATTTATCAGCCCCCGGGGTGTTCTCCATGCTCTGCTAACGAGCAGAACGAGTGCTGATGGCCAGGGAAGCCGAGCACAGCGTGACCCGAGGAGGGGCAGGACACGGGGCCAGCGCTGCCCAGCCGGGTGTCACAGCCAGCTCTGCCCTGCCGTGGTGCCCGTGCTGGGCTCCCCAGGGCCGGCAGGGCACTCAGGAGCTTCTCCAGGGTTTCCCTGCTGTGTTTGCCATGCGAAGAACCAAGGCGGCAGCAGCATGCCCTGTGGCTGGCAGACGGGCTGCAAAACGAGCTGCCAAACTGGTTTAAAGCTCATCGCTGCAAAGGGTCAAGGGGAGGAGGAGAAAGGAGGAGAAAGGAGTATCCAGGGACCGGCTGGTGCAAAGCAGGAGCTCGGTGCCCCGATGGCTCTGTGCTCTGCAGGGATGTGATGTGATGCTCTGACCCCGGGATGCTGCTCTGAGCCCCGGGGTGCTGCTCTGAGCCCCGAGGTGCTGCTCTGACCTCCGAGGTGCTGCTCTGACCCCCGGGGTGCTGCAGTGACCCCGGGATGCTGCAGTGACCCCGGGGTGCTGCTCTGAGCCCCGGTGCTGCTCTCCCTCTCCCCGTTCCCCGTGCCCGGCTCTGGTCCCGCTGGAGCCGCACATGGCCGGGAGCGCTCTCATTCATCCCTCTCATTCATCCCCTGTCTCCTTGGAGCCCAGCAGCTGCTTTCCGTGGCCCTTTTCCCCCTCCGCAGAGGCGCTGCAGCTCCGGGGCCGTGCCCGTTCCCTGGCCCCAGCGCTGGGAGGGTGAGCCCGGGGAAGCCGCGGGGCCGATGGAGCCCCAGGGGCTGGGACTGGAGCTGCCTTTTCAGCTGGAGTCACTGGAGATGCCGCTGGCGTGTGCATACTAATGACCCGCGGGTTTTGTTGCCTTTGTGCCGCACAAAGCGGCCGGGGGGAGCCAGCGCAGCACATTCGGTGCATTCAGGGCTCCGACAGTGCTGATGGAGGGCTTTCCCCGGCCCTGTCCCCGCTGAAACAGCCAGCGGGGCGCTTTTCCCCTGCCGGCTCCGCGGGCTGCCTTGAAAACAAACAGAGGGGACACTCCGAGCCCCTGGGGCTCGCTGCCCTGGGAGAAGATGTGTCCCACCTCTCCCTGGGGAAGTCCCCAGAGCTCTCCGGGACCTTCTCCCTCCCTGGTTTCTTGCTGTCACCTCCCCTGTTGCCATCGGCCACCTGCCGGGAGTGTGGGGCTCCTGGGGCAGGGAGGCTGAGCCCGAACGTGAGGGGTTTGAGTGTATCAAAACTCAGCCGAGCTCCGGTATTCCCACAGCTGCCATCAGGAATTAACCCCTTGGGATGGAGGTTTAGGAGCTTCCACAAGCGTCAGGAGGGTCAGGAGTGGCTCTGCTGCCTTCCTCCTGATGGAGCCTGAGGCTGGAGCTCATCCTCCCTGGGATCCCCGTGGGTTTGGGCATGGACCTTTCTGCGTGGGGCTGGTGGGATTTATCCTCCTGCCACACCCTCCCCAAGGCATCTGGATCTGGCTCAATAATGGTCAAAATATTGATCCTCCATTAGCTGGGGGGATGCCAGGGGGCAGGGAACACAATGATTGCTCCAATAAAATACCAAAAGATATTAATAATGAATAAAATAATGAAATATAATAAAAGAACCTGACCTCAGCCTTGTACCTGGGAGGGGCTGGTCACCTCGGGGCTCTGGCCTGCTGTGGGCAGAGGATCCTCCACGTTCACGGGTTGTCCTTGTCCTGACCCCACAGAGGACGGGGACTTCCTGGCACTGGACCTTGGTGGCACCAACTTCCGTGTGCTGAGGGTGAAGGTGTCAGACAACGGGCTGCGGAAGGTGGAGATGGAGAACCAGATCTACGCCATCCCCGAGGAGCTGATGCGTGGCAGTGGGGTGCAGGTGGGTCCTGGCAGAGCCCCTGCTGTGTCCTGGGGCTGGGGCAGGGC
The DNA here is from genome assembly GCF_009819655.1 of Sylvia atricapilla. Classification (NCBI taxonomy): domain Eukaryota; kingdom Metazoa; phylum Chordata; class Aves; order Passeriformes; family Sylviidae; genus Sylvia; species Sylvia atricapilla. The sequence goes on from NC_089167.1 coordinate 350,722, forward strand.
TGGGCACCCCTCACCCCTGGGCCAGGGCTCCTGCTGGATCCTGGGAGCTCCTGGCACCCAGCACGGCGATGAGGGGAGGTGGGCACTGCACGCCTGCATTCCCTCCCAGTGGGCAGCCAGGGGAGGTCTCACTATTTACCTTTCTTTCTTCCAGCTTTTTGACCACATTGCTGAGTGTTTGGCCAACTTTCTGGACAAGCTGCAAATCAAAGACAAGAAACTCCCCCTTGGCTTCACCTTCTCCTTCCCGTGTCACCAGACCAAGCTGGATGAGGTGGGTGAGGAGCTGTGCTGGGACAGGCTGAATTCTCCCTGGGGCTTCCACACCAATTTAAACTCAGGGTTTTAATTAGGCTCATTGATTTGGGGTCACGTGGCCTTTCCTGAAGGGCCATCTCTTGTTCCTGTAAAGCCATTTCCCAAGCTCTGGGTGAGAGGAGTTTAGGAACAGCACTGTCCTTTTATTTTTATGATATTTTTTGTTGGTGCAATGACTCAGTGGCTGCAGGGTTACGGACAGAGAGGATGGAACATTCCTTCAGGGAATGCAGAGCTTGGCATCACTTCCCTGTTGCTTGTCATCTTCTCCAAACACACTATAAACCCCCTGTTTAAAAGAAAATGTTTGCTAAGGATATGTGCCAGATTGCCTTTTTTGAAGCTGTTTGATGGCAATAAGTGGTGTTGGATCTCCTGGTTTAAACACATCTGGCCAGGTTTTCATAGGAGCCTGGAGTGGTTTGGATTGAAAGGGACCTTAAGGACCATTCAGAGTTCCCCTCCCCGCCATGGGCAGGGTCACATCCCACCATCCCAGGCTGCTCCAAGCCCTGTCCAACCTGGCCTTGGGCACTTCCAGGGATTCAGGGGCAGCCACAGCTGCTCTGGGCACCCTGTGCCAGAGCCTCTCCCCATCCTGGGTTTCTGGATTTCCCCTAATTTATCTCGAGGGTTTCTCAGCTACCACCCATCTGTGAGCTGTGACAGGGTCACCTGTGCCAGCAGGGCGTGGTGCTGGGATGTGTCCCCGGAGCTGCGGGGCTTTGGGAGCCTTTGGGATGCCTCCATGGAGAGCAGCTTTTCCCTGGCTGCACCAGAGCTGCAGCCACCCTCAAACCCAGACGTGCTGAGCATCACATCCCCCATGCAGCCGCAGGCTGTCACTGTCACTGTCACTGTCCCTGTCACTGTCCCTGTCACTGTCACTGTCTGCCGGCCTTCTGGGAGCCGTGACCTCGCCAGGAGACCAAACAGCCCCAAGGCCAGAGAGGCACATGGGCCCTGCTGTGCCCAGCCCGGCTGCCCGGGGCCTGAGGGGCGATGCTCCCTCTCCTTGCCCTTGTCTCACCGCGGATGGGCTCCATGGAGCTGGCACGTCCCTCAGTGGGATGGGGAACTCCTGCAGGCGATGGGGAACAGCAGCCCCGGGGAGGATTAACGCTCTCCTCCCGCAGGCACGGGGCTGTAAGGAACGGGAAAACACAGAAGCTGCAGGAGGAAGTGTCTGTGCCCCGTGACCTCGCCCAGGCTGCGTTGCTCAGTGCCTCAGTTTCCCCAGCCCTAAGGCAGGGCGAGTGTCTGCCTCCCCAAGGGGGCTGTGGCCACAGGGTTGGAAATTTCAGATGTAATTGGGTCCTTTTCTTCTCCCCGGGTCTCAGCTCAGCCCCCAGCCAGCTGCTTCTGGCCGTGGGGACTTTGAGCGCCCCACCCCAAGGGATGGCCCAGGGATCATTCCACAGGTACAGTGAGCCCCTCACCCTCCAGGGACACATTCCATAGCTACAATGGGCCTCTCGCCCCACAGGGCTGGGTCAAGGAGCATTGCACAGGCACGGCAAGCCATCCACCCCTCAGGGATAGGTCAAGGTGCATTCCTTGGGCTTGTGAATGGGTTTTGCTGCAGGGCTCAATCAAACCTGGTCATGGGAACCATGTTCCTCCTGCCAGGGGAGCAATGAGCAGCTCACGTGTTGTTTTGTGGCCATAAACTTTATCTGACACGGAAGCTGTGGCTGATAACGCAGCTGGTGAGCTGATAACGGGGGGGCTTGCCTGGAGGGCCACATGTCTCTTGTGCCAGGAGTCAGGTGTCACCTCCAAGCTTCCCTCTTGCTGTTCCCCTGCAGAGTATCCTCGTGACATGGACGAAGGGGTTCAAGTGCAGCAGCGTGGAGGGGAGGGACGTGGTGTCTCTGCTGCGCAAGTCCATCAAGAAAAGAGGGGTAAGAGGTTGGGATGGGGGCACAGAGGTCCCTGCTACAGGAGCCCTTGGCTCTGTGGAGATGTTTCAGTCTGCTTTGTCTCTTTTGGGTCACCCTCTGTCATTTCCACCATCTCAGGACTTTGACATCGACATTGTGGCTGTGGTGAATGACACTGTGGGAACCATGATGACTTGTGGCTATGACGACCACAACTGTGAAGTTGGCCTCATTGTTGGTGAGCTGCAGCAAGGGGGAAGAGCTGGGGTCCATCCCTCTGGGAAAGCCAGAGGGAGATCCTGCCTCTTGCAGGCCTTGGGGAAAAAAAGAGAGGGGGGGATACCAGTATTGGAAAACCAGCATTGTCCAATGTTTGCTTAGTTCTTCACTTTCCTTGGTGAACTGGGCTGTGGCCAAAGGGAAATCGGGAATAATGGGAATGAAGAATAATGGGAATGAAGGAAAGGCAGTGTCTTCGCTCACCCTGTCCCCACACTTGGCCCAGGTACCGGTACCAACGCCTGCTACATGGAGGAGATGAGGCACATTGACCTGGTGGAAGGGGACGAAGGTCGGATGTGCATCAACATGGAGTGGGGGGCCTTTGGTGATGATGGGGTGCTCAACGACATCCGCACCGAGTTCGACCGTGAGATCGACATGGGCTCGCTCAACCCTGGCAAACAATTGTGAGCAGATTCTTGGCTCGGGCTCAGCCTTGTGGTTTGCTCAGCATTGTCCCGGAGTGCTGGTGTTACTGGGACTGGGAAGGTCATCCCAGCTAACTGGGTCACCGTGTCCTCTGCCACTGGTGCAGAGAGGGGCCGTGTCCCAACCCGGGGCTGTGTCCCAAACCAGAGCTGTGTCCCAACCCGGGGCTGTGTCCCAAACCAGGGCTGTGTCCCAACCTGGGGCTGTGTCCCAAACCAGAGCTGTCCACCCCATCTGCTGCCCTCATGTGAATGTGCTGATTCCTATTCCCTTCCTGGCCAGCAAAGTCACCCACCAGCCCAGGCAGACACTCTCACCTAATGTCCACATCCCAATCCTACAGATCTCCCTGTAGGGTTGCTGTGGCATCTGAGGACTGAGCCCCTTCAGGTTCTGTTTGCAGAATGTCTGCATGGTTTCATATTCTCAGTGATGGGATAAACTGCTCTGGGAGGAGATTACCTAGATTCTGTTTGGGATGGGAGGTTGCCAAGGGGTTTTCAGGTCAGCCTGTGGCCACCTCGTGGCACACACAGCCAAATACATACATCATTTAGCTGGGTGAAAAGAGGGCTTAGGGAGGAGCTCATGGTGAGATAGGAGAGGTTTAGGTTGGATATTAGGGGAGATTTGTGCTCTGGAAGGGTGGTCAGCTGTGGCATAGGCTGCCCAGGACCCTGGTGGTATCACCATCTCTGGAGGGACTGAGCAGCTCTGTGGATGCGGCACTTGGGGACGTGGGTTGGCTGTGCTGGGGAATGGCTGGACTTGATAACCTTGGAGAGCTTTCCCAGCCCAAATTCCATTCCCTAATTCTATCTCACGCCTCCCCGTGGGCAGGTTTGAGAAGATGATCAGCGGGATGTACATGGGGGAGCTGGTCAGGCTCATCCTGGTGAAGATGACCAAGGAAGGGTTGTTGTTTGGAGGAAGGCTCACGCCGGATCTGCTCACCACCGGCCACTTTGAGACCAGATTTGTCTCTGCCATCGAGAAGTAAGTAGGCCCCAGGGGGTTTCCTGGCTCCCAGCCCATCTCCTGACATCCGTGCATGGACCATCACCGAACAAACCTCGACCATCACGCAGCAAAAGTTGTATCCCCAAGCACGAACCTCTTTTTGTCCTTGCAGGGAGAAGGAAGGGCTGCAGAAAGCCCACGAGATCCTGAGCAAGCTGGGCCTGGAGCCGTCACACGAGGACTGCGTGGCCACGCTGCGCATTTGCCAGATCGTGTCGACGCGCTCGGCCAGCCTGTGCGGGGCCACGCTGGCCGCCGTGCTGCGCCGCATCAAGGACAACAAGGGCGTGGAGAGGCTGCGCTCCACCGTGGGCGTGGACGGCTCTGTCTACAAGAAACACCCGCAGTGAGTGAGGGGTGCTGGGGACAGGGGTCTGGGGGTGGTGGGGACAGAGACAGGGGGTGGTGGGGACAGGGGTCTGGGGGTGCTGGGGACAGGGGGCTGGGGCTGGTGGGGACAGGGGTCTGGGGGTGGTGGGGACAGGGGTCTAGGGGTGGTGGGGACAGGGACAGGGGGTGGTGGGGACAGGGGTCTAGGGGTGGTGGGGACAGGGACAGGGGGTGGTGGGGACAGGGGTCTGGGGGTGGTGGGGACAGGGGTCTGGGGGTGGTGGGGACAGGGACAGGGGTCTGGGGGTGGTGGGGACAGGGGTCTGGAGGTGGTGGGGACACGGGTCTGGGGCTGGTGGGGACAGGGACAGGGGTCCGGGGGTGGTGGGGACAGGGACAGGGGTCTGGGGGTGGTGGGGACAAGGACAGGGGTCTGTGGGTGGTGGGGACAGGGACAGGGGTCTGGAGGTGGCGGGGACAGGGACACAGAGATGGGGACCTGCTGCTGCCACCAGCGCGTACAGCTTGGCACAAGAGAAGCACCTCCAACTCTCCCCTCGGGCGCCTTGTTTGGACCCCAGGGGCCCCAGGGGGGTCACACTCAGGGTCCCCTTTCCTCCCCCCGCACAGCTTTGCCCGTCGCCTCCACAAGACCGTGCGGAAGCTGCTGCCGGACTGCGAGATCCGGTTCATCCGCTCCGAGGACGGGAGCGGCAAAGGGGCGGCCATGGTGACAGCGGTGGCCTACAGGCTGGCTGCACAGCACAAGGCCCGGCAGAAGATCCTGGAGCCCCTCAAGCTGAGCCACGAGCAGCTGCTGGAGGTGAAGGAAAGGATGAAGACAGAGATGGAGAGAGGGCTGGGCAAGGAGACGCACGCAGAGGCAACGGTGAAAATGCTGCCCACCTACGTGTGCTCCACTCCTGATGGAACAGGTGATGTGTCCTGTGTAAAACCTCTGTGTGTGAGCCCATGGATATCCTCCATCCTTGGGAGTGGCCGAGCCTTTGCTATGGCCAGTTCCTCTTTGTGGTGGCACAAACCTCCAGTTTGATACTGGGCAGAGCACTGAGCCTCTGGGACGTTCTGCACCTGATTTAACACAAAGGCTGGCTCTGCGTGGCCCCAGATCCTGCCACAGAATTCTCTCCACCCTCATCCTGGGTTGTGCTCCTGGTTCTTCCTGTGGCTTGGGCGAGTGCCTGACCTTGGCTTGAAGTTTGTGCAGGTCCTGTGGGGGGCCAGGAGCTGGACTTAAGTGATCCTTGTGGGGGCCTTCCAAATCAGGTTTATGATTTGAAGCCTCATCATCACCCCTTTCCACCCTCTTCCTACCTGCACCCCCTGTTCCTACCTGCATCCCCAGTCTCCATCCCCAGCCACGTCTCCCTTTCCATCCCTCTCTCTGGAAGAGGGCAGACTCATGTCTGCTCTGTGCCACATCCTGGATGCCCCGTGCTGGGATCTCTCCTGATGATCCTCTCGGGTTGCAGAAAAGGGAGATTTCCTGGCCCTGGATCTGGGAGGAACCAACTTCCGTGTGCTGCTGGTGCGCGTCAGGAATGGGATGCGGCGCGGGGTGGAGATGCACAACAAGATCTACTCCATCCCCCTGGACATCATGCAGGGGACGGGAGAGGAGGTCAGGATGGGCAAATGGAGAGGGGAAAGGGCATCTTCCCTGGGGTGGCTGGAGTAGTGCTGACCATGGAGCTGGGTTTGCCTTTCCAGGGAGCAAAACCTGATGGAGTGGAGAGCGCTGGTGCTCTCCTGTCCTTAGGGCAGTGAGTTCTGCCCAAGGCTCTGGAGTTTGGGAAGCTGGAGACTGGTTTTTAGGTTAGAAACAGTGTTTTTCCCAGATGGACTGAACCTCCCTAAATCCCATACACTCCACAAGGGCAGATAAGCATCACCCCCATTTCCCAGATAGGAAACCACAACACAAGCAGTGAGACGTCTCCAGAGACACATTTGGAAAGAGTTTTTTTTACAAGTCACTCCAGGCAGTGCTTGGGGACTGGGAGTATCTCCAGTAGGCTGGGCTAGAGGGCTGTGGGGATCCCTTGCAGAGAGGCTGGATTCCCATGTCACCTCCCTGCTGGCCCTCACCCCTCCTGGGACCTGCAAGGTGGAGATAATGCAGGGATTTGGCCACACTGTGAGTAGGAAAGAGGGTGAAATAGAGCTTTTTGGGGTTGCCTACCTCCCACAGTGCAGCTGAGCCATGTCCTGCTCCATTTAAATCTTAGGAGTGATTTGAGCATTCCAGCAGGCCTGGGAATGGGTCGAAATCCCCAGTAGTTTGGGCAGGCTGGCCTCCAGCTGGGCTCTGGTTGTGGTGGTAACTTTTCCCTTTGGCTTTGCTTGTCCAGCTCTTTGACCACATTGTCCACTGCATCTCTGACTTCCTGGAATACATGGGAATGAAGGGTGTATCACTCCCACTTGGATTCACCTTCTCCTTCCCTTGCCAGCAGAACAACCTGGATGAGGTAACCCCAGCCCTCCTGGCAGAATCCCTGGCTGGTACCTGGCTGTGCCTCCCACCTGGTATTCAGAGACACTCACTGGGGTGTTTTTTCCCACAATAGGGAATTCTCCTGAAGTGGACAAAAGGTTTCAAGGCGACGGGCTGCGAGGGAGAGGACGTGGTGGGTCTGCTGAAGGAGGCCATTCACAGGAGAGAGGTGAGTAGCCATGGGGCTGGGAGAAGCCAGTGGCTGCTCCCACATCCTGGCTCTCTTTAGCATCGTTAATTGGCCTGTAAAACAAATTACTGGGCTGAGCTCAGGGTAATGAGTGTCGGAATTTTCACAGCCGCCCTTACTCATCACTTGAGGTTGAATTTTCAGACCCTGGAGCTACAGGCTGGCTCCTGGCCAGGGCTGGAGCAGACTTGTCTGGCCTTGAGCTCAGGAGACACTGGCTCATTTCCTCAGCACAGAACACCCTGAGCTCTTGCCCAGGGGCTGCTCCTGGCAGGGCTGACCCGGCCTCTCAGCAGCTGGAGGTGTCTGAGGTCTGAGGTCTACCTGCAGACAGGTGGGGCTGTGGGAAGTCCGTGGGTGCCTCCATGTATGTGGAGGTGGATGGTCTTGGAGAACAAGGGGGAACAGTTTTAAACTAAAAGAGTTTAGGTTTAGATTTAGGTTTGATGTTAGGAAGAAATTCCTTCCTGTGAGGATGGTGAGGCCCTGGCACAGGGTGCCCAGAGCAGCTGTGGCTGCCGCATCCCTGGAAGTGTCCCAGGCCAGGTTGGATGGGACTTGGAGCAGCCTGGGACAGTGGAAGGTGTCCCTGCCCATGGCAGGCAGCAGAATAAGATGGGCTTTAAGGACCTTTCCAACCCAGACCATTCCGTGATTCTGTGACTCTGTGACTGCCATAGTCACCAGACAGACAGGTCCTTTCCCAGCCACGGGAGCAGACATAGCAGGAATTCCAAGTCCTCCAGGAATAACTCATGCAATCCATCCCTCTGCAGGAATTTGACCTGGATGTGGTGGCAGTGGTCAATGACACAGTTGGCACCATGATGACCTGTGGGTACGAGGATCCGTACTGTGAAGTTGGGATGATTGTTGGTGAGAACTGAAAGTTCCTTGTGAAGCTCCTGCTCTGTGGTCCTGCACCTGCCCCATGGGGTGGGAGAGGTGTCTCAGGGCTCTGACCCTGCTCCTCTCCGCAGGCACGGGCTGCAACGCCTGCTACATGGAGGAGATGAGGAATGTGGAGCTGGTGGAAGGCGACGAGGGCAGGATGTGTGTCAACATGGAGTGGGGGGCCTTCGGGGACAACGGGTGCCTGGATGACATTCGGACGGAGTTCGACCTGGCGGTGGATGAGCTGTCCCTCAACCCTGGGAAGCAGAGGTGGGTGGTGGCTTTGCGAGGATGGAAGGGACCCCAATAAGGCTGAGGGTCCAGGAGCAGTTCTGCCCCTCCAGCCCCTTGGTGGATCCAGGGGATGATGAGCAGGACACCGATGTGTCCCTCGTCCCCTGCCCATGGGCTTGCTGAAGGGATTGTACTGAAGGCATCTGGCAGAGCTGGAATCCCCATCCAGTCCCAGCGTCCCTTCGTGCGTCCCAACCTTGTCCTCTCCTTCTCAGGTATGAGAAGATGATCAGTGGGATGTACCTGGGGGAAATTGTCCGCAACATCCTGATGGACTTCACCAAGAGAGGGCTGCTCTTCCGGGGACGGATCTCGGAGAGGCTGAAGACCACAGGGATCTTTGAGACCAAGTTCCTGTCCCAGATAGAGAGGTGAGGTCTAGCAGGGACCAATCAGAGCAGGGATGGAATCTGGGGGAAGTGCCCCCAGGGCTGGTGGGAGAAGTTCCACATGCTTGGTCTGGAGCCAGGGTGATGCAGGATGGTGCCACACAGATGAATTAGCAGAGCTCACGTGGTTCTGGCAGCGCCAGTGTGGAGAGACGAGGAGGCTGTCTGGGGCTAGCAGCACAGATGGCTCTTTATCCTCCTCCCTGGGCAGAGAGGGGCCGTGAGTTAACAGGGTGTCACACTCCCATGGCTTTATCCTGAAATTGCCTCCTTGGTTAGGATGTGACACCAGGCCGTATCCAGGTCTGAAAGCTGAGGCTGAAGGGGAGCTGTAGGGTCACCCCAGGCACTGCCACCCAAGCCAGAGTCCCTGAGCTCTGCAGGAATAGATCAGGACGGGGAAGCCACGCGTCCCAGCTGCTCATCTCCTAACGCTGTCCGTCCCGTGTCCTCCGCAGCGACTGCCTGGCCCTGCTCCAGGTGCGCTCCATCCTGCAGCACCTGGGCCTGGAGTCCACGTGTGACGACAGCATCATCGTGAAGGAGGTGTGCACGGTGGTGGCGCGGCGCGCGGCCCAGCTCTGTGGCGCCGGCATGGCCGCTGTGGTGGACAAGATCCGCGAGAACCGCGGCCTGGACTTCCTCAAAATCACCGTCGGCGTGGACGGGACGCTCTACAAGCTGCACCCTCAGTGAGTGCCTCTGGTTGTGCTCCCTGGGGGCTGCCCGGTGGCACCTGCCCACCTTGGCCAGTCAGGGGGCTCAGGGGGAAGGTTCAGGGGGTAATGGGGGAGGATTTGAGATGTTTCAGGGGCTTGAGGCTGCCAGGACCTCACTGACCCAAGCTTGAGGCCCAGCAGGAGTCAGCTGCTCCCTTAAGGACAGGGGCACCAAGACAGGCAACGCAGCAGTGGCTCCTCCAGTCCCCTGGACCTGACCCAGACGTGGTTCAGCCAGGGCTCCAAGTCATGGGGGCGAGGAGCTCTAACCAGCAATGTGCTGGGTCATGAAGGTTCATGACCACACAAAAGCTTGTCCATGCCAGAGCTGCCTGGCTGGTGCTAGTGGACAGTGGAGTTCAGACAGGGATAAAAAGCACTGGGCTGAGCTTAAATAGGGCTCAGGAGCCCATGGGCAAAGGCAAAGGGAGGCCCTCAGGGTCTGCATTGCTCTTTGAGGCTCCGTGCAAGATGGACTGAGGGTTGGCACTGACACTGACACAGGGTTACCCACGACCAGTTAATTCGGAACCTCTCTCTCCCCTTGCCCTGCAGCTTCTCCAACGTCTTGCACGAGACAGTGAAGCAGCTGTCCCCCAAGTGCGAAGTGACCTTCCTGCAGTCGGAGGACGGCAGCGGCAAAGGCGCCGCGCTCATCACGGCCGTGGCCTGCCGCATCCGCGAGGCCGGGCAGCGGTAGAGGGAAGCAGGTTTGCCCAAGAGCTTGGTTTCAGCTGAACAGGACATTTCCTCACCCGGTCCCTCTCTCTCTCTGCACACACTCACGCACCCATGCACCCTCTCCCCTCTAAGCAGACTCGTAGCTTTACTTGTTCTCCGAGGCATCACGGTGGGACTGGAGACGCCGTGGGCTCTGTACAAAGTGTTGTCGTAGGAGTTTCCTTGCATGCCATAAAACCGCCTGTCGAGTAAAGCTCACAGTGTCTTTTGGCTTCTCCCTGCATTTCCAGGCGGAGCTGGAGCTGTCCCACCCGCAGCCTCCATCACACTCCAGCTCCCCTCCCACTGCTCCAAACCACTGGCCCTCCCCCGACAGCAGTAGGGATAACACTTGGATAATTAAGACACTGCATTGTCACTTTAACAGTACCTATTTATGTATGTCGGAGTTGTAGCTGTCTGTGCTGTAGAAGCAAACCTCTAAGATTGGGCTAAAGACCTCCACTAGTCTTTTACCCTGATCAAGGCTGTATTATTTCCATGAAAGTCATGGTAACTCTTAAAGCACAGGGTGCAGAATTCCACCGGCGTGGCCGCGGCTGCACTGGAGATACCAGGTATCTCCCTTGGTGAGCAATACTAGAGACCCTGCTGGAGCCGGGCTGAGGGGCCCCTCGGCCGGCCTCTGGCAGAGCATGTGCCTGGAAATAATTGGGGACTCAGGGTCTAACCTCCTTTCCTGACCTCTCACCCACACCCTGAGTAGTGTGTAGGAATGTGGCAGTGTATGTAGGGTCGTGTGTCACCCCAGGACACCACCACCCCTTCCCTGGTGCATGTGCAGGCACGAGGAGCCCCTGCCACGGGTTGGTGTCTCCCCTGCCAAGCCCCAAACTCGTGGCCATGTGTCTGCCCCTGGTGTGGAGAGTCTGGTTTGCTTTGTGTCTGTGAAATAGTTCTGCGGCTGCAGCCTTTAGGTGGCACCTGGATTTATACACTGTATATTTATGTTTTAAGAGATCTGATGTCTTTTTATGTACATAGTCTCGGGGGGGTTGTATCACTTAGTTTTAACGTCACCTTTTCCTGTTGTTGAAGAACAGTACAGAGTAATTATTTTCTTTTTTTTTTCTCTTCTGTCATGTAATTTTATTTTTTTTTTAATTTAAAATTTTCTTGGGGTAGACTGGAGAAAGAGACCCAAATACCTGAGGACGGTTGTACAAGAGGTTTGGGCATTCTGACTTTATCACCAGGACAAAAGGGAAAGCAGAAAGCCAGGGACACAGCGGGGCCCTGTGGTGATGCTGTCAGCTTCAGGCTGGGTTTAATCTTAGGAGAGGTTTTATTTTGTACCCTGCCCTCCCCAGCTGTGCTCTGAAGGTTACATCCGTGGGTGGGGGACATAACCCAGGGCCCTGCAGGGCTCTTGACCTCACATCACCAACCTGGTTGAGCGCTGGTACTGGCCAAGCTGAGCTCATCTCTCGGTGAGGTGACAGCAGCTGGTGTCACTCCATCCCCTGTGGCATCCCCAGGGACTCCTGCACCTGCAGCATCACTTGTGTGCCATGGCCAAACGCAGGGATCCATTTCTTCCCAGAGAAAACTGGATGAACTAAAAGCTGCAGGTCTCTGCCTCAGTGAGCAGATGCAGACAGAGGGTGGGGGGGATTTTCCTGTAAATATTTAGCAGAAGTTAATGAAATTCCAGTGATGTACAAAAAAAAAAAAAAGATAATAATTAATAATCCCCACAAACAGCCCTTCAGATTGGAGGATAGAGTTTTTGTCTATTTTTATGTATATTTTTATACTGCTTGGGGTAACCTCATTACCAAAAGTCTTTCTTCTGTGTTGGGGGTTAAGTTCAGTAGCACAATTTTAAAGCAAAATTACTCTTTTGGGCATTTAAAATGCTTATTTTTTTATAAGCCTCAAGACAATTATAAAAAATAAAACCTGTGTATAGAAATTATGTAAGAAACCAAGTTTAGTGGAAGTTTTAGAAGCTGTCAAATAAATCTTTGAAGGATGATACAGAAATCCTCTAATCTGGTACCAAGCAGTTTTGTGTGATTTTTTTTTTTCCTCAGAAAAACAGCATTTTGCCTACTGAAAAATCAAAACAGAAATCTTTTTAGCTGCTGCACTGTGCAGAATTGCATTAGTGGCTGTTTTTACTTTTAGCCAGCTGTACCTCTTCTGAAATCCATAGTGTTTTCATCAGTTTGTGAGTGAAATTTTACACAACAGTAGTTTTGGGAGCAGAACGGGAAGGATTGGGATCTGAGCAGCCCTCCACAGGGGTGAGGCAGGATCACCTTGAGCTTGCAGGGTGGTGGTGGATTTTTGGCTGGGCTTGGTCAGAGGGATACCCACCTGGGTATCCAAGGCTCCCATAATGCTGGAAAGCTTTTACTCAGAATCAAGCAGGGTCTGGAACGTTCCCAGTCAAAAGCAGTACCTGAAGCATGACAAGACACCTGTGTTACCTGTGGGTGCAGATCTGCCCTCCCCGGGGCTGGAGGGAGGCCTTTGGGGAACACTGGAGGGGTTTGTGCTCCTCAGGGTCCCCAGGGGACGAGCACTGGAGGTGTTGAGTGTCCAGTCTGACTGTGACGGCTGAGACCGGGACCTCATGCCAAAACGTTGCCACGGGATGTTCTGTGAATGTGTTTAAAATTAAGAAGGGAAGATTAAATCCTAATTATTGATATGAAGGGAAGATCAAATGATTTTCTGTAGGGACAGACAGACAGACTGCTCAGCCTAATTTGCCCAGTCTGCATCTTCCCTGCACCAAGAAACGCTGCTTTGTGGATTTAGGACGGTTTTGTTTTGCTTGGTTGTTCCCATCTGGATGCATTTTCTTTGTGTTCTCTGGCCATGGAGGCAACAGGGAACAGAGTCTCTGCCCTTCCTTCCCTGGCAAATCTCTCCTTGTTGATACTTTGGACAGGATTTTATTGGGTTTTTAATATATATATAGATATATACACAATCAGCAAATTACTGAGCCTTGCAAGCAGAATTTACCTCTTCCCTTCCTGGAGTCCAAGGCTGAGAGGGAGAAGCTCGTGCTCAGTGGCCCGAGGGGTACAAGGGTATCAGTGGGGCACAGATCTCTGGCCTGGCAGCAGCTTGGGTGCAGTTTGACCCGAGATAACTCAGTGCTTGTTCTCCTTATCAGGCAATCCAAACCCATCTGGCTGTCAGAGAGATAACGGGGTGAAAGGTCCAAGTGCATGGGAGAGCAGAGGTGTAAAATGCTGGCACAATGCACCATGCAGGGGTTGTGAGGTAGAAGGTAACAACAAAGTCACCTGGAACGTGGGGAGCCCTTGCTCCAGTCCCCTCCCCTCCAGATATGGAAAAAGCCCACTTTGGGGAGATCATTCGCTTGTTTTGGTAGAAAAATGGGCACTGAAGGCAAAAAAAGAGGCAATTCCTGTTCTCAAAGTAATCTGGAGAGAGGAAAATTCTTTCCCTTGTGACATCCCTGACCAGTCTGAAATCTTTCTGGCCTGAAGCAAAGAAAATGCATCTTGATGTGGGCGCTGGCTCCGTGCGGGCAGGGGAGTCATAAAGCCAAAGACTGTGTGGCTGCTGGCAGAAACGAGTGCTGTAGATTCACCTGATGTTGTTCTTTCGTGTTTACAATATTTATTTTTAGCAATTGATTGCAATGATATTATATATAGGCTTCCTTATTTTTGTACTTTTCATACCGTTTTCCTGAGTGTGGTGTTGTACTGCTCAGCTCCCCTCGGCCACCACTGCTGCTCGTAGTCAGTGACAATAAACGAGAGAAAAACAACCACCAGCCACTTCTGGGGTCAGTGTTGTGTGTTTCGGCTCCTGTGCTCCCTTCTCCCCCTCAGCAGCCCCTGAGGACAGGCACCTGTGCCCTCCCCACCCCAAATCCCTGATCCTGGCCCCTGGCAAGAGGGACCCTGCTGGGGAGGGGTCATTCACTGTCACTGACACTGACAGTGTCCCCACAGCCAGGAGGGCACAGGGAGACCCAGGACACCCAGGGAGCGAGGGAAGGAGTTGTTGCCTGGAAAAAAAAAATAGCCAGGTGAGCTTCCTGCTCCACATGCCACATCCTGGAGACACTGGGTGGGTCCCAGCACGGGGGGAGACCTGGGATCCAGAGGGCAGAGCAGGATCACCCTGACAAAGGTGCAAAGCCCTGCACAGCTCAGACTGATGTGCTGCAAAAAGCCACCTGGATTTAAGGTACCTCTTCCCTCTGCCATTCACCAGCAGCCCCCGTTGCTTTCAATTTCCACTGAATCAATTTTAAGGAGTGGCTTACTTCTCATAAAAACCAGAGAAAAGTATCTAAATACAATTAATTCAATAAATAAATTCGATGCCATAGCAGCTGAACACCTGAAAATGCTTCTGCCAAAGCTGTGACACAACACAAGATCACACTGAGATGCTGAATCCACAGGGTGAATCCAACACAAAAAGCTATTCCCAGCAGGAAAGGACAGACACGGGTAAGTATTCCACTTGAAATCATTTAATGACACACTGCCATGTTTTTCTATCTTGCCCAATGCATTTTTATCCTTGTTATAAAGTACAAATGGCTTTATATTTTTTTTGACATTAAAAAAATAGGCTAACGAGGCAAAAATTCCCAGTTTGAATCAAAAAATTCTGCTGTAAGAATTCAAAATTGTAAGAGACAGACATAAAACGCAACAAAGACTGCACAGAGTGTACCATGACACGACTTGTCCATCAAACCAAGTGGAGAGGAATCTTCTTGTTCCCAGCTCTGCCTTTGGATCCTGTGACCTTGCTGAACTGATGTGAAGTTGGTGTTACACATACTACTCAAAAGGCACTCAAAAGTCACAAGTTCCTGAGCTAACAGGGGATGTATTCCCGAGATAACAGCTAAAACAAGCCACAGAAAATGTTTAAAAAGTGGTATTTGGTTTGTGTGAGTCGAGTCAGCACTCAGCAGAACTCCAGCTGAGAGCTGCCGTTGACAGGACTCAAGTGATGGTGAAGACATGAAGAGTGTTTGCTGTACATGGAAAAAATAGTTCATTTATGAACATCCTTATTTGTAAATTAACCTGCTAAAAGACAGAATTATTGGCTGCAGCGTTAGAACAAGACCAAGAATGAAATGTGTGTACATGAGCTGCAAGAAAGGCTTAAACCCAGCAGGCTTAAGCCTCTGTATTTAAAAGGCTTAAATTCAGAGGCCTCTAATTTACAGAGATTATTTGGCCCTAATAGAAAAGGACCAGGAAAAAAAAAAAGCAAAATATGGATCTGGTATTTACAGATTAGTTATTTAAAAACCCAACAAATAATACAGCCAAAACCCACACAACCTACAATGTGGGCTCAGAGTCCAACAGGTAATTTCCTAAGCTGTGATCCACACAAATTCCCTATTTCCAATTTGGCTCAGTTTTCAGAAAAGCCCAAGTGTAACACTTCTCAAACACGGAATGGCTACCACCTGACGATGCAGAACAGAAATAAAATTAAAAAACTTTAAAAAGGGTCACTGGTTTTGGCCTACCTAATGTCTGATCTTTCCAGAGCTGCATAGGAGAGCACTAAGGCAGGGCTGTTGCTATAGTGTAAGGCCTGCCTGCCCCAGCTTTGGAGCAGCATCCAGGTGGGAGAGGGGCTGCCACAGGCCCCAGGGAGGTCTCAGGCTTCCAGATTATCCAGCTGGGCCTCGCTGTCTGCCCTCTTCTCTGATGAGGTGTACAGGAAGTTGCAGCAGATGTAGAGGGGGAACATCAGGAGTCTGCTGTCCAAATTCATCACTATCTGCTCCTGGAGCACACACAGGACATTTGTGTGGTGAGGGGGGACCAGAAAGCACAACACTGACACAGAAGTCACTCTGCACATCTTAGTGACCATGGATTAAAAACTATATAAAAAATAAAGCAAAGACAGTTCACCTCAAGTTTATAACACTGACACATTCTCAGCCTGCCCACAGCTCCCACCCCAGAGCTCCCAGTCCTCTACAGCACAGGGAACAGCCCCAGGAAACGCTGGAGCAAATCTCCCCTTCAACATGCTGGGCAGAAAGGGACAGTTTTCGGTTTTGGGAAGTTTCACCAGGCATTCCACAGCAGTTTATACTTGAAAACAAATTTCAGTTTGTGGGTAGGAATTTTTTGGTTCCATTCTAGGAACTGCTTTTGGGGTAGCAAAATTGAAATTTCAACCTCATGAGGATGCAAAACAATTGAAACTTCAAAATGGAAACTCTACCCTCCAGTGAGGATGGCACTGACCAGGAAAGGTTTTTTTGTGTTCTCATCACCTTTGCATCAGTGCTGGCCAGGATTTGAGAAACTTGATTAACAAGTCCCACGCATGCCTCACTAAATCCTGCTGTCAGCAATGGGTGGAAAACTCCACTCCTCTCTGGAGCTTTCATCAATTTATTTAATAGAGTAATAAATCCAACCCTTAAACAACTTGTAGACATTCTTTTAACTCCTCAGCTTACGAGAGTCTTCAAATTCCGAATTTGCCTCTAAATGAGGAGTTTGATAGACAGATTATGCAGAGGGCTGATGTCAGCAGTGCTGGAAGGCTGGGAGAACAGCAGAACATGACACCGGCAGCAGACAGCAGCACCACAGGCACTAATTTCACTAATATGGGAACTAATTTCATATCATCAACAACACTAATGAAACCCACATTACCCTACTCTAGATCCACTTCACAAATTAGCTTAATTACCCACTACCTCTAACAGGAATGCCTGAGATTCCACATAAGCAACGACAGCAAGAACAACAACTCCCCTTCAAAAGCATTGGTGACCTCTTAGCATTTTTTTCATGCCTTGAGCTCCACCATTCAAGTTCAACAGCTCACAAGCCCCCAGACACACCTGGTCCTTCTCCAGTGTCAGGATCTGATAGCCCGTTGTCCTGCTGCAAATCACCTTCCCGCTGCCATCGAAGGAGGCCAGCCGTAACCTGGGGACACAGCAGCGAAACCACTTCAGTCTCCGGTACGTTTCCAGCACGAGGAGGAGGCAGGGTGAGGTTTTGGGATGTCACACTGGGTGGCAGCACCCCCCGAGGCCAGCAGGGCTGGCAGCACGGGCAGCCCCGAGGCACCTGAAGGCGATGGTGCGGCGCGGCTGCAGGCTGACGGAGCCGCTGCACGGCTGGTTCAGAGTGTTGCGCTTGAAGATGATGTAGCGGTTGGTGTAGGTCACCAGCAGGTCCAGGCCAAAGTTGAAGCCAGTCCAGCGCCAGCAGTACTGCAGGACAGAGGGGACACAGAGGGGACACGGGCTGTGACACGGAGCGGGAGTGCCACACCGGCTCCCAGGGGTCAGCCCTGGGAACGGGGCTTTGGGCTACACTGGGGGGTTCAGGGATCCCTGCCAGCACCTGTCTGGGACAGAGAACTCGGGGGGACAATCTGTACTGGGGACTGTGTGACAGCAGCTGAGTGCCAGCTGTGTGACACACGTCACACCAGTGGGTATCAAATACTCGGCACTGGGTAATGGGGCTGATCAGTCCCAGCCAGGCCCAAAGCACTCTGCGGGTCAAAAGCCTTGGGTTATGTAACCCCAATGGGAAAAATTAATGTTTTCTGTTTATTTCACAAGACCTGTTACCTAAAGACACAGAGGGCTCTGGCTCTGAATGTGACACATTTTATCTAGAGAACTTCCCTTTCTACTTAAGAAGAAAAAGACCCCAGTGATCAGAGCTCTATTTAACTGTCTGGACTAACAGTTTTCTCAGTCTCACAGCACAAGAGCACAATGAAACACCAGTCCCTTGCTCCTTGTAGAGACAATTGCTTCCATCCCTCCAGGGAGAAAAAAATGGTGTCTTTTTCCATGACATCATTTGGATGCAGTTTGACAGCGAGGAGCTACATGATGGGGAAATGCCTGACTTGTCTCAGCCATGCCAGCTCTGCAGTTTGCCACATGTCACACTTACATCACCATCCTTGGCCAGTTTGCGACCACACCTCATGCTGTTTCCCTCCAGTTCCTCCTTATTGATTTCTTGAGGCCTGAAAGAAAACCAAACCAGCATCTTCAAGGACACTTAAACAGTTTTGTATGCACCTTAATATAGGGAAGATGAACAGACCAGAGTAAACTTGTCTGACCACACAATCATGGAATACCCTGAGCTGGAAGGGAACCACAACTGACCCTTCTTTAAGCAGAGGTGTGACTGGATGAGCTCCCAGAGCCTCTTCTATCCCAAACTGTCCCATAAATATCCACCTATACTACACAACTGCAATACAAAACAGGTTGTGACACCTCAGTTAGGCAGACTTCTTTTCTGAAAGAACTTTTCCAGATAATAGCTGGAAATGAAAATAATAGCTGTTGCAATGAAACACATTCTCCCAGCCTTGTAAAAACCCGAGTGTTTTTTAAACACAGCAGGCTGACTTCTTAGGCACAACGAGAGACAAGTGCTGGGGCACAGCTGCAGGGCTCTGCACAACAGCAGTGCTGTGAAGCAGCAGCCACGAGACACTGGGAGAGGTTTCTCAAGGGGCTGGTTACACAACTTGGCTAAAAAAACCCACTTCCCTTCAGTGCTCATGAAGTGCCAGAGCCTCTCAGAGCTCCTGGGATGCCAGAGCCCTTGTCTGTGTCATCCCAGACCAGCATCAGCTCCTCTCACCCACCAGTTCCCCTGTGTCCAGCACGTAGAACAGCCTTGCAGAGCCAGCATGAGTGAGATCAGTCTTCATTTCCTAGAAGTGTGTTACACACTTTGCTTCACACACCATGACATCATTAACCCAACACCCACTGCTAAAAAGTGGTCAAGTTACACCAGGCTGAGGGCTGGCAGTGATCTCTTTTAACCCCAGTGACATCAACCCCTGCAAACCCACAAGACCCAACAGTGCCCTGCAAGCCAGAAAAGATGCAGCATCTGTTCTCCTTCTACTGCTCACACTCCACAGCAACTGGCAGCTAAAGCTTTTATAAATTCAGCCCAGGTCTTTTCTCTTGCTTCTGTAAAACCCAATCCTGGGAGGTGAAATGTTCAAAGAACAGGTTATGCACAAAAGCTCATCACACTTGAACAAATTCACCCAGGAACCTCCTGTGTGCTTTTCCACATCTTCCAGCTGAACTGGTTCTGTGGCTGACCTAAATGCAGTAATGGTGATAAAAGATTTATTTCTGTTTAATTAGTGACAAATTTTACAAACATTTGTCCATAATGCTCAGACTGACATTAACACCCCCTCTCCATCCCTCAGACAATGCAGAACTTCTGCTTTAACCACTTCCACTGGCTGCCACACAGTGAACAGTGGAGTTATTCTGCTTCCTCCTTACACATTGCTAGAGAGACTGCTAAAAGCAGAAGCAATTCCAGTCCCAGACTTGAAAGATCTGTCTGGCTTCTGCCACAAAACACACGCTTAATTAAAAAAATTGTGATCCACTTTAACACAACAAGTAAACCCTGAGCAGTTCAAAGCTGCAAACTCCACTACTAACACTAAAAAATTCTTCAATTCTGAAGAGTGAGTAAGATGTTTAATCCTTTTAAATGCAAATTCAAAAAGTAGAAGGGAAGCACCTTTTTCTCCTCCCCTCTCTAAAGCTACAGTGACAAAGCACATCACACATTTCCAAGCAGTGCCATTTGCTGGCATTGTTAGAATAAGCAGGTACAATCATGCCCTGCACCAAGTGGGATATGGAATAGAGCCTTACTTCAGCTCAGGAGTCAGATTCATGTCTTGCTCTGATTCCTAACTCTGGCTTCCTTACCCCTGAGGGAAAACGTGTTGGATATTGCCATGGGCAGTAGGTGTGAGAGGAAGTGCAGCAGAGATGGATAAAAGAGGAGCTTATAAAATGCGAATTCTTTTCCTGCAGCTGACACCTTGGTCAAATGGCCAAAACATTTGCACTAACACAAAGGGAACAGTTGCATGTGTGCCCTTCTAAGGCTGACACTTTTGGTTTTCACTGCCTTAGAAGAAATAATAAACCCATACTGCAAAAGAGAAAACTAGACAAAAATGTGGGAAAATACTCTGCCCATTCCAAGAGCCATTGAAATCCTCAGCTGTACTTAATTTTAAAACTGCTCTTTTCCAAGCTGGATGATCCCAATCATCCTCATGGCAGCTCTGTGGGAACTCACTTTTCCAGAAGCATGTGTATCCACTGTATCCAGTGAATTCAAATGCTCCCCCTGCACTGAACTACCAAAACACATCAAAATTAGGAAACACAGCATCTTATCTCGTATCAGAATTCTGATGACTCCCCTGTGAACTGTGTTTCCGCATGAGCCAGGAGGAAACAAACACCTGTCTGCTCTCAGACAACCACAGCACCATTGCAAAAGCCTCCCCAAGAGAACAGCACCAGAAACAAGCCACAGCCACCCAAAATTCATCTGCAGGAAATGAATGTGACAGCCACAGTTCTGCACTTTACCTCCACCACTTCCTAAGGGACTGCTACCTAAGAAAACAGCTTTTAAAGGTCTTGGCTATTCTTCAGACCAGAGTGTGGGGCTGTTCTGAAGCTCCTGTTACAACCCAGCATGTCCCTGTCCACAGTGGCACCTGCTGGGTGACACAGCTACAGCACAAGGGATAAGTCAGTCTGCTGGGTTTGGGCAGGTAATAGGCATTTTGCAGCTGCCTGACTTGGCATTTTTTCTCCACAAACCACTCCAGAAGCCAGGAGAGAAGACAAAGGCAGGACCAACTCCCCCAGCTACATTTTGCCATAGTTTTGGTGTTAAACTGGCTCACTGCAGCACGGCCAAGAGCAAGCAGAAGGAAGAGAAACAGTTTGATGACTGAAGTATCCTTTAAAGGAAAGGCTCAGAAATTACCCCCTCAACAGCCTCAATGCAGATCTCCAGGTGAAGTACTAGTGAGAAGTATTAATTAACATAAAGGAAAATACAGAACCCGTGTCCCCCACCCAGCATTTCCCTCTGGTCCCATTAAACCAGTTTTCCGCTGGTTGAGGGATGGGAGACCAGCCAGCCCAAGGGAACAGAGAGCTCCACAGAGATTACCAGCTTAAAACCACTGAAGTATGCTTCACCCCACACAAAAAAAAATATGAAGTATGCTTCCCTCCCTCCTTTTAATGTAAACTCCAAAATAATTCATGTCAAAATTTCTATGAGAGGAAGGTTTCTAATTAAAGAAACAAATAAAGCCTGTAATATACCTACCCAATATCATTTTCTTGTTCTGCTCTGAGCATGGCAAACCACTGCTGTTTGTAAACAGAGGACAGCCATTCTAAAATTAAAAAAAAAAAAAAAAAAAGAAAAAAAGAAAAAAAAAAAAAGAAGCTTGGTGTTGTCTTTGGAGCTGGGAATGGGGATGGTCATATACATTCGAAATAGAGAAATAAAATTACATTGAAATAATAAAGTTAAAGTTATGAACTGGACAGTCTATGCACTCCACCCCTGATACCTCCCTGTGTTCTCCAGCTCCCAGCCTCAACCACAGGGGAAGGGATAAACATCCACCACCAACAGGCAGTCACTCCAGACTATGTTCATCTCCTCAAACACCCACTGCTGCCACAAGTGATGCAACCCCACACATTTTCTCAGCACACAAAGCTCCATTCAGCCAAGGAGCTTGTTACCAAGCTCTTGGGAGAAGCTGTTTTCTGAAACCCCAGCGGAATTCTACGTAAGTTAAAGAAGAAGAAAACACAATCAAGGGATAAAAGAAAACAGCGACTTAACACAAATATGGTAAAACAAACAGAAATTGTACCCTACCAAGAACAAACATAAATCATGT